>NC_134583.1:12448125-12763281 GCF_037038515.1 Microtus pennsylvanicus | reverse complement strand
TGCTAGATAGGCAGTACGTGGCAGTGCTGATGGAAATGGGGTATATTATATCACATTAATCACATTGGTTACTATAAAAATTTAGTTTTCATATGGTAGCTGTTGGATAAAGGAAATTACACCACAGTTTATGTTACAAACTGAGTTTAAGACAGTCCAAATGTCTTCAGTTAAGGGTTAGCAACAGGGTAATGCAAAAGCAAATACTAACTTTTACCACAGTTTTATTCTATGGGTCATATATAAATTTTCAATCTACCTCTACTAAATTCCTCAAGATAAAGTTTTCGCTTCCTCAAATAATCTCCTACTTGCTATCGTTTTAGGTTTTCCTGACATGGGTTTTTCCAAAGTCTGGGAGCATCTTCTCATCTTCTATGTATGTACACACTATTTACTCTCTCAGAAATCTTACAAGTGGAGTAGAGAAGAGGCAGCAAAAAGGTGATTGGGATCAGGATCCTTTATATACATGCATGAAAAGGCATTATGTTCTAGAAGATATATTAATTAAAATAAAAATTCTGTTTTTTTTGTTGCAAACTTTACTTCTCCATGAGAATCAGGATAATCCTTTTCTCCTCTGAAATCTTAACTGTGATTATCGATAATCATTCATTTCATACGTAATACTGTGATCTCTTTAATGTTAACTTGTACTGTTCAAATTCTGTTATTTTAACTTAATAATTGTCATATTTTCAAAATTCCAGTGAAAGATCCAGAATATAAAGAAAATGTTTATGTTGCATCTTCTATCTGAAATCGTTTACAAAACAAAAAAAAAGTGTGGTTTAGAAAATTGTACTGTATCTGTTGTTTTATACATTTATGGTAAAATTGCATTCATGAAATTGTTTTCATGTAGTGTGAATTCTAATTGGCCTTAATGATAAAAGCCCAGAGTCAGATATTAGGGAAGAAAGCTGAAAGATCAAAGAAGCAGAGCAGCGAGCCACTAGTCTTACCTCTATAAAATCTTTAGACCAAATGGGCGATCCTGTGTCTACAAGTTCTCAGACTCAAGAATGCTGAGCTCCTGTTTCCTCCCGGCTTATATTCCTCTCTTCCCACAGCCATATCTCTTCCCATCTCCCCCTCCCTAGTGCTGGCTTTAAGGGTGTGAATCATCACCTTTTAACTCTGTTTCTCTTTTAGACTGATTCAATCTCTAGTATCCTAGGGTGGCTTTGAACTCACAGAGATCCATCTCCCAAGTGCTAGGATAAAAGGTGTGTGCCACCACTGCCTGCACTGTATGGCTAACTAGTGTGAATAGTTTCACACTCTGATCTTCCCAGACAAATAAATTTTCACCACAGTTTTGAATGCAAACAAATTTGCCCATTAATAGGTGTGTGAGCATAGCTGACAAACAGGATGATAGTGTAGAACTGTCTACAAAACTTCATATCTCTTACTTTCCCCTTACTTCTTACTTATTCTGCTTCAACTGCTATGTGCATGTAATTTCTTTTTTGTTATTATACCATACCACACCACACTGGCTACCCTCTTACTTGGCACCTAAGAACTTTCCCCCACATTGACCCCTCTGTCTTCTGAAGTCTTGATACTGCCATTGTAAAATAAATGGCTTTTAGTTTTATTCAAACTTCACACCACCTTTAACAACTCTTCAATCGCCAGCTTAAATACTGATGACAGATCTCTGAAGTAAATGATGGTTTGTGATTTATTCCTTATTTTACACAAAGTCCTTTCATGTCCTTGCAGTTTCTATGACATAGGTGTTCCAAGCAGCTATTAACATTTTCAGTGCCATATACTCATTGTATGCTTGTGCCTTTTTCTAAAATATCAGTTCCAGGCTTTCAGAAAAATTAGCAGAAAGGCAGATAAAAGTTTTCATGCTTCTTTCTTCTGCCCACACACATGCATAGCCTTTCCCATTATTAACAACGTTCACTTCACGGGAGGGATGTATTTGCTGTGAGTGAAAAGCAAATGTGCCCATGTGTAGGACAATCATCACTCCAAGTCCTTCATTCATATTAAGGTTTATCATGGGTGAAACAATCATTTTCAGAAAATAGGCATGCTAGCACTATTTTAGTATCCTACAGAATATCTTTAGTGCCTGGAAATTCTGTTTCTGTTTAAGCTTCCTCCCCTTCTTGCTTACCCTGAGAAACATTGATCCTTCTACTGTCTTTATGGTTTTGTTTTTTTCAAGAATGTTGTGTGACTAGAATCAAACAGAACATTGCCTTCTTAGATAGGCTTCTTTTATTCAGCAATGTATCATCCCACAGGGTGATAATTCATAAGACATAATTGTTCAACTCCTTTGAATATATACTGTTATCTGAGTATTTATTGTTACAACAAAGAACTATGACCAAAAGCAAGTCAGAGAGAAAGACTTTGTCTGTTTTTTTGTTTTGTTTTGTTTTGTTTTTTTTGGCTTAAACTTCCATATAGCTGTTCATCATTGAAAGCAGTCTGGGCCAGAACTCAAGCAGGGCAGGAACCTGGAAGCAGGAGCTGATGCAGGCAGGGCCCATGAGGGGTTCTCTTTATTGGATTACTCTACATGGCTTACCCTCTCATTCTGCTTTCTTTTGGAACCATCGCAGATGTGGCCCCACCCACAGTGGGCTGGAATTTTCCACATCAGTCACTAATTAATAAAACTTCCATAAGTCTTGCCTATAGATTGGTCTTATGGAGGCATTTTCTCAGTGAGGTTCCCTTCTCTCAGAAGACTCTCCTTTGTGTCAACTTGAGACAAACTGGGTCATCTGGAGGAAGATACAGCCTCAGTTGATAAAATACATATGCTCCCCCCCAAATCAACCTGGAGGTAAGTCTGTAGGACATTTTGATTAATGGTTTCTTTGAGGAGGTAGAGCCCATGAGTGTGGTGCGGGAGTTCATGTGTTGTATTTTAAAGCAGTTTTAATAAACTCTTGAGATCAAACCTGTAGATATGGTCTCTACTTAAGTTTCTGCCTTCAGGTTCCTGCTTGAGTTCCTGACCTGGTTGCCTTTCATAATCAACTGCAATCTATAGGATAAAATAAACCCTTTCCTTGCCAAATTGTTTTTGACAATATGATTATCACAATGATAAAATAAAATTTAAGCATAAATTCTTAAGAAATTTGGATGAAAAGATGTCATAATCAGATAACAAAATGCTGTGGGTTAAGCATTCTACAGAAAAAGAATCCAGTATAAAGAGGGTTGAGAAGGCTGCATACCTGTGTGATTTTGGTGCTTTTGTTTGAATGTTTAAGAATTTGAAGGCAAACAGTGGCATAGCATTTAACCAAACATCGGTCCCTTTAAGCATTGATTTATTCTACATCCACACAGGATGTGCAGGAATGACTGAAGTAGCAATTGAGCAGAGATCACACACCTCCATCGGAAAAGAACATTCCAGAATGAAGCAGCACGCCCCGAGGCATGAGCATATCTGGTGGTGCATTGCAAGTAGTAGTGACATGCTGAGTCAAGCTGTTTGTGTCAAAGCAGGCTGGATTTCGTTGAGCTGCAAGGACAAGTGCTGAGAACACTGATTTCCGTTTCCCTGGAATCACCTTGCTCTTAGGGGAAAGAATAGGTGGTAGGAGACAATAGTGATACTAGATTGGGAGATGGTGGTGATGGCGATAAAGGTAGTAGCAAAGGCTAGATGAAGGGAAGTAGCTCGAAGTGTTAAACATGTCAAGTCCTATTAAACATCATAGCTTTCCTTTCTTAAAATATTTCAAAAGCAATCAAGACCAATAAGTAATCTTTTATTTCTCCTAAGTCATCATTTGTCAGCCCTCTTTATGAAATGGCATAAGCATTTCTCATGATGAAGACACAAATGGTGACTCTTCTTTTTATTTGTTCCTCCACCTCTATTCAGTAAGCAACTCCTGTCACTTTTGACCCCTTTGGAGCCTTGTTGCAATTTCTTTCACTCATGCCACAGCTCTCTCCAGGAGTAATGTACCTGATGACAGTGTCCTCCACTGTCCTTATGCTATCTTTAGCTACTCAAGCGACCACTTAAAGCACACATAATATTAATTTCTTGTAGACAGAAAAAAATTTAATAGATTTCTGTTATGCTCTGAGTTTAAACTGTTTCCCTGGGAGCTGCATGATCTTGTCATGTACAGAACCCTCTGTTTTATCCCATTCCCAATTATATTAAATTGCTATTTACTATACACAGCCTTGCTATGTATGTCCCTGCTTCTAGCAATACACTATGGATCTAAAATAATCTTAACTCTGCTGCAATAGTACTAGGCTATGCTAGAAAAAAAATTGAGGGAAGACATTTCACAACTATTACATTCAGTTACCAATGTAAATTATTTAGTATTAAGTCGCACATTATAATTATATGACCAGCATGCAGTGATTGAACAAATATATAAAATAGCAAGTAGCTAGTGGAAAAGGAGCAAAATTCAAGGCCAACAGTATCTGCTAGCCTTTAATTCCCCCCCACACCTCATATTTCTTCTTCTAAGCTTTAAATAACTCTTCTTCCAGGGAGTATTTAAACACTAACAAGTCAGAACCCACCACAGAAGGATGATCCACTGCTGCAGTCTGTAATGATGAGATTATACATTCCCACATCTGAATGTGATACATTAGAGAAGAATTTTGATCCCCTGGTATAAAGAATCTCATTAGAAAAACGTAAATGAAATGTGAACTTCTCCTCCTAGAACTAGCCTGTTGTTTTAGGAGAGCATGCTGTACTTGCATTGAAAGGGTGTTTTTTGATCTTCAGTTCGTTCAACTACTCTGTACTTGTGTATGTTTAAAACCATGCATGGTGTTTGCTTTGTCTTTACAAGTAATCCTGCTTTGGTCTCTTTGAACTGGTGGCAACATGCAATTCAACTTAAGTCTTCTCTAGTCATCTTCTTCCTGCTATTGGCTGATGAAATTTCCCTGGTATTAACACCTGAAAACACTGTCTCCTTTCCCTTTCATGATGCAATTATCAGATCTATTGCTAAGCTGAACCCAGGAAGTCAACTGAATATTTTAATCTAAGTGGAACATACTAATTTAAGTTAACTTCTGACCTTTCTTAAGAAAGAAGTTCAAAAAGACAATCTAGAAGTTAACCTAAACCTTTGAGGGTTTTGAAAGCATAAAGCATGTTAGCAAATAGCTTCTGAGTGTCATTGTTCATATGTCTATTTTACAGTTGATTCATTATATTGTAGACATAGTAGAAACTTGTGACATAAAGTACCTTGCAAATGAATTGTGTTAGGTTTTACAACATCAGTGACAACTTGGTAAACATGAATAATGGATAAATAAATTTTTAAATCATTTTAAAACCAGTCCTGTTCATTAAAATGAAATTTTAATCAAGTCAAAATTAAAATGTCATTTATTCCTAAGACTTTTCCAGCAATCCATAGTTGTGTAAACAGCTGGCAAATTTCAAGATATCACATCTGGTAGGTGTGGATAAAACTCATTAGATTAAGTCTTCTAAACATGGCCATGTGCCAAAGCTTTGATATGATAAGCACTCATTCCTGATGGTGGCCATTTGTTCTTTGCCAGCTCCTAAGTGCTTCCTTCTAGCTATGGATTGCATTTCCGCTGGCATGTGAATCACTGGCTACCACGTCCCTGCATATTATAATCCTTGTACAGAGTAATTCCTAAGCAATCCAAAATGGTCAAAGGGAAGTGGCAGTATGCTGATTGTCAACAGCAGCTTCCACTATAGGCAGAGAGTCCTAACGAAGGAAGGAAGTCTGTACATTTCTGCAGGGCCACTTGAACATTTGATTACTAAAAGGGGCTTACAATAAAAGCCTGATGTAGAGAGAAGACAGGAGTCAGACCCGTTTAATACCAAAGAAAACTTCTGTTTTCTTTTAGATATCTGCAGTAGGCAACTAGAAAATGTTCTGTTTTTCTTCTAGGGGATCTGTAAGAAAAGGGCTACCAGGCAAGCTGTGTGTAGATGTGATAGATGGTAGAAAGGAAGGCTGATAACACATGATTTGCTTTAAGGTGATCCTAAGCAATGATTACTCAGTGATCCTTGTGGACTTTCGATCTTTCTCAGTGGGTGTTCTTGAAGAGACGGAGCTTCTACAGCTGAAGTGACCAATGCTAATGGAATTCTCTATTTGCAAGAAAAGTGTAATGAAATCTGTTAAAGGTAATAACAAAAAAACTAGCTAAGTGATGAATCAAATACTTCTCTTACTAATATAAGGATAAAATAATTAAGCTTTGTAATGCATATCATGAGTGATTCAGCTGACCCATGATTCATTATCCTCAGTTGTACTTGGTAAGATATAATACAGTGCATAGTGTAAGATAATATTAAAACATTATGTCTCCATTCGAGTGAAGGTGTCACCATTTGTTTTGCCTTCTGTCTGGCATATTCACTGAAATAGAGATCATTAAAAAAGCTGTAATACTAATGTACACACACATGTACTCTGTATCTGAAGCCTGTGTTTATTGAAGTTAGAGAATGAGTGTGCTCCAAGCTTGAAATAGTGGCAGATTTGGAAGAACTGAAGCAATCATATTACCATTGTCAGTAGAAATGAAGTATGTATTCCAATAAGATCTGTCTTCACACGTGAACTGCAGCACTGTCAAAAATTTCCATGAACTTAATGGGAAGGCTGTTTAATAACCAGTCATAAAAATAAAACGAGGCCAATTTTGAGAAAATGTCAGGCAAATTTCACATTTGCCTTAAATTATCTAGATGACTAAGTAAAATCACAATGAAATAGAATTCAGTTATATAATGATGATGCACAGATAAAAATGAATTCCTGCAATAGCATAAATTTGTTGCTGAAAATCAAGAAGGTTGTAGAAATTTATGTTTATTATCTAGTCTCTGAAAATATAGTTTGTCAAACTCATTCCCACAGCAGTGTGGCCAACTCTATGCTGGGACAGATACATCAAATGCCCATTTTCCAAATATCAAAAGTATAGTGGTGAGTCACTCATAAGATTTTTTTTAACTAATATAGAGCTAAGATATAATTAGTACTTAGATGTATAATGCAGGAAATAACTTATACTAGATATTTTTAGGAAAATCATGTGTTATGCTATAGATTAAATACATAAATGTTCTTCATATTGAATGTAATTTTTTTTCATTTTTATTATTATTATTATTATTATTATTACACATTTTCACCTCCTCCCATTTCCCTCCCCCTCTCCCCATTCCTCTTCCCTCTCTCTTTCCAGTCCAAAGAGCAGTCAGGGTTCCCTGCCCTGTGGGAAGTCCAAGGACCTCCCCACTCCATCCAGGTCTAAGAAGTTGAGCATCCAAACAGACTAGGTTCCCACAAAGCCAGTACATGGAGTAGAAGCAAAACCCAGTGCCTTTGTCCTTGGCTTCTCAGTGAGCCCTAACTGCCAGCCACATTCAGAGAGTCCGGTTTGATCACATGCTCCATCAGTTCCAGTCCAGCTGGCCTTAGTGATATCCCATTAGATCAGCTCCACTCTCTCAGTGGGTGAACGTACCCCTCGCAGTCCTGACTTCCTTGCTCATGTTCTCCCTTCTTCTGCTCTTCATATAAACCTGGGTAGCTCAGTCCAGTGCTCCAATGTGGGTCTCTGCCTCCGTTTCTATCTGTTGTTGGATGAAGGTTCTATTACTTAAATATTAAGCAATATTTAAGATAATCATCAGTCTGACTACACGGCAGGGCCAATTAGGTCACCCTCTTCTCTATTGCTTAGGGTCTTAGCTGGGGTCATCCTTCTGGATTCCTGCGAATTTTTCTAGGGTCAGGTTTCTTGCTAAACCCATAATGACTCCCCCAATCAAGCTATCTCTTTCCTTGCTCTCATATCTGTCCTTCCTCCATCTCGACCATCCCATTCCCTCAAGTTCTCCTCAACCCTTTCCTTCTCCCCTCCTCTTTCCCTTCTCCCTTTCCTTTTACCCCCCTCCCCATGATGATCAATTTCTTCAGTTCTTTGTATAATTTGGAGATCAGAACTCTGTCCAATGTTAAGATCTTTTCCCATTCTGTAGGCTATTGGTTTATCTTGTTGACTGTGTCCTTTGCTTTACAAAAGTTTCTCAGTTTCAGAAGGTCCCATTTGTTAATTGTTTCTCTCAAAAAGGCTGTGGTTACTTCATTCATCATACACATAGACAGACAGAAAAGTCAGATTGTTTGGAAAATTTCCATACAATGTATCGTAGATGGTAGTCATTTGCTGCTAACTTTGAAGAATTTCAACATTCTACCACTCTTTCAAGTGACTATCATATTAGGCAATAGGACATACTGAATATCTTTGCAACACTTCTGAGACCAAGGATTCCTGTAACAGATACTACAGCACATGAAAGCAACGATAAAATTCTCAGGGAAGTGTGATTCAGATGTAACAAAACCAGAAATAGGTTTTCACTATGTAATGATGTACATTTAAAAAAAAAAGTTAACAGGGATTCAAATGTGAACTTCTTCCCCCAGCCCGAAAAGAAATCAGGGTTCCCTGTCCTGTGGGAAGTCCAAGGAACCCCCACCTCCATCCAGGTCTAGTAAGTTGAGCATCCAAACTGCCTAGGCTCCCACAAAGCCAGTGCGTGCAGTAGGATCAGAAACCCACTGCCATTGTTCTTGAGTTCTCAGTAGTCCTCATTGTCCGCTATGTTCAGAGAGTCCGGTTTTATCCCAGGCTTTTCCAGACCCAGGCCAGCTGGCCTTGCTGAGTTCCCAATAGAACATCCCATTGTCTCAGTGTGTGGGTGCGCCCCTCGTGGTCCTGAGTTTTCGGGCTGGGGGGAGACTTAATTGGGGGAGGGGGAGGGAAATGGGAGGCGGTGGCGGGGAAGAGACAGAAATCTTTAATAAATAAATAAATTAATAAAAAAATTAAAAAAAAGAAAAAAAAAACAAATGTGAACTTCTTCAAAGACAATCTAACCCACCAACCACCTTTACATTCAGCCTTTTAGTGTCTTATTTATTGACAAAAGGCACTCTCTGCTCACAAGCTCCAAGTTCCTTTCATTTCAAGTTGGAAGTCATGTCAAGTGGTAAGGATTTGAAATACCGCTGAATTCAAAATGTCGTCTAATTCTACTTGATCAGAAACGTACACATTGCAACTTCTATTTCCCATCATTATAAACATTTTCATTATTACCTTTATTTCTGATGACATTAAACAAGTAAGAACTAACACAATAACCACCACAAAATATAAAAAACAAAACAACACACAAAGATGAACTTCTGCCCTTTTCCTGGACCCCATTGTGATATATCAAGCACTTCTGCTCTACCTCTACTGTTAGTTACTGTCATTAGTCTTGACCTGATTTGGTCTTGCACAGTTTTACTTCATTAAGGCTAATTTGCTGCTTCTAACACAGAGAATCTTTCTATTTTCTTGTATTGTTTTATGAACGGTCTCATACAATTCTGTAATTTCAACTATTTCCTATATACTACTAACTCCAAAACCATTTATTTGCAGAGTCAAATGTCTGCATCCAACTTTATATGAATGCCTCCAACTGTGTGTACTAAGAATGTCTCAAATTATGTATTTACAGAATTTAACTCATGATCATCTTGCATCAAAATGCCTTCAGTTCTTCACATGGTCAACTGCCTTACTTTGTGTTGGTCTCTACCCAGCAGCACCCTTCCTTGAGGACAGGTGTGTGCATATGATCAGAGAGCTGCCTTGAGGGTCCTTTCTGAGGGGCTGTAAGCCTTTGTTTTGACAGCAGGTCTCTCATGAGGTTTAGCAAGGCTTGCTGGCCTTGATCACACCTTAAAGATCCTACTGTCTTCAAGGTGGACTCCACCTCTCCAGTCTTGCGATTAAAAGTGTGTGACTATATATATATATATATATATATATATATATATATATATATATATATATATATATTTGAGTCTTGGAGTGCAGAGTTGGGTTCTCAGATTTCTTTATTCTTGAGAAATAAGGAATTTACTAATTGAGCTATCTATACAAGTCATTGTTTCTAATAAGCAAACAAGTCCAAAAACTGAGCCTTAGACTATATGATTTATTTTCTCATATTCATGACATCTACTTAGACTTCAGGTACTGAAAACATGGCATATTCCTTTTCTAAGAAGATGTCTTTTCCAGTGGTCTAATAAGTTGATGCCAAAGTACCTTTCCAGGTACATATTTTATTTTATTTCATTTTATGTATATAGGTGTTTTTCCTTCGTGTGTTTCTATGCACCATTTTTTTTTTTGGTCATGTGCCCATGGATGCCAGAAGAGGCATTAGATGTCATAGTATTGGAAATTTACTCTGCTGTGTGGGTATTGAAAATTGAACTGAGATCCTCTGGAAGAGCAATACTATTCAGTAAGTACCCTCTAGATAAAGTACACACAGGTGCCCATTTATGCTGTGCCTTTTGTTCCTTGGTGCCTTCTTAACCTATTATTCTATCCATTTCTCTTATCCAGCATAATCCATCAAAAACATTCAACAACAACAACAAGACTCAAACCTGACTGAAAACAACTTTATTCTCTTCATTGAAAACCAACAATATTACAAGGTGCAATGGAAAGAAACTCCTGACTGGAAACAACCAAATTTTACACATTATTTGGTACTTTAAAATCCTTTTTAATTAATTTTAAAATTTAATCAAATTTTCTCAAATGTAGAAATATTTTTTCATTTGGAAAGTAAGAATTTTAATAATTCTTCATTATAGTCTCTTTGGAAAATTAATCAGATGTGTGTAAGACTCTGATTAGGGTGTCTGGTGTCATTTAACAAATGTTAGTTATCTTGAGTACAATTGAGAACATTCAGGTCACTCTAGAAATGGCTGCTAAGTGGATAAGCAGGGTCAATCAATCCAGTTCTTCCTCCATTATCTCAGCTATGGAACTTAAAGTTTTTCCATCTCACATCAAACTCACTTCCGGAATGGTTCCTGATTCAAGATACTAGCTACAATTAAAGTATATGGTTTAAAGAATTTGTTGTATAAAATGACTATATTGTAAGTATATGGCACTCTATCAAGTGCAGATTTTTTATGTCTTTCTACCACTTTTACTAACCTACATTGGTATAAATTAATATAAGTTATACAGAGTAAAATCACATTAATACAAGCAGGAACTTGAACTTGTAAAATATTAGCTAAAGATTTGTTACATTTCTTTATACTATAGAGTATTTGGTTAATGAAGAAAAATTGTGTTGCATTCGTTTAGGTTCCATTTGATCAACTCTCTGAAGCCGTGTTGCTTTTCTTATCTAAAATACTTGATTGCTCTAATAAAGAGCTGAACATCTGATTGCAAGGCAGGAGAAAAGATGGGGTGGCTACAGATAGAGAGAATAAAGAGGAGGAGAAATATGGGGGAAGAGAGATCTAGGATTGAGAGAAGGAGGAGGACTCCAGGATCCAGCCACAGTTACACAGCAAATCATGGGGTGTGAAGTAAAGAAACGTATACAGTGCAGAAGGAGGCTGCCTGTTTGTTCCCAGCTGCCCAGACTTGAAGTAACCACACAGAATCTGTATTAATTAAATTTCTGTTTGGCTTCTTAGCCCCAGCTTTTTATTGGCTAGCTCTTACATCTTAATTTAGCCCATTTTTATTAATAGATGTATTGCCATGTGGCTGTGGATTACTGGCAAGGTTTCATATGGCATTTGTTTCTGGTGAGGCTACATGGCTTTTCCTCAACTCCACCTTTTTTTCCTCCTAGAATTTAGTTTTGTTTCCCCCATCTAGTTCTGTTCTGTCCTGCTATAGACCCAAAGCAGTTTTTATTTATTTATTTATTTATTTATTTATTTATTTATTTATTTATAACCAATGGTAATCACAGCATACACAGGAAAATTCCACATCACTTACCCTTTTTCTATTTAAATGAAGAGAAAGGTTTCAATTTTAACATAGTGAAATTACATATAACAAAGCAGGTATCAAACAAGCATTATAATTATAATGTTTAAATTTATTTTATCTTTTGTTAAAACTAAGGAAAATTATAACTATAACTGTTTATTTTTAAACTCTTATCAAAGACTCCATAAAAATATAATATTACCTATGTAAACAAGAAGTGCATTGTAAGCATTTTCCAAAACTCTAGAATTGACAGAGAGACATGTCGCTGCCTGGACAGTCACTCAAAGTTCTTTTGTATTCTTAGGGCATCTGTCTTCAGCCTACAGGTCCATAGTATCCAACAGACTTTTTCACAAAGTAGGAAATTTGAAGATTTGCTCTGCCTTTTAATGGCAAAGTCCATCAGTTTCTTTCTTCTGTGTTCTATAGAATGTCTGGCAGACTTTTTTATGTTGCAGGAACTTCTAAGGACCATCTCACTTTTAGGCAAGTTTAGCAGTCATTTTTCTGAGGCTCCTGCATGTCCAGTTAATATAGCATAGCATCAAGCAATACAGAAGAGAGCAGTTTTTCACCCAAATGGCTAACCAACGCTATAAGGAGGCTTTTCAGTGCCCATTAACCACTTGAAGTAGCTTGGTGCTGCCAGGAGCAGATGTGTCTCACTGTACTGAAAAGTCCTAAGGTATTACATATTTTAAATGCCATATTCTATAGTATTTGAAAGGTTTGAAGAATGTCTACTCATCTGAAATACATTCTGTACATCTAGAAAATCTAACTAATATGACTACAAGCTTGACTATTATAGATAATTATCTATTAACCTATATTTTAATTATACATTGCATTTTTAAATGAGTTGGAAAAACACAATACCTTAATCAAGATTAGAAATATATAAAACAGTATAACAAAATTGACCTTAAATTTGTATCAATACCATTCATTCCTTCTGTTTTATTTTTTTTCCTTTCCCTCTCCTTTTTTCCTTCCCTCCCTCCCTCCCTCCCTCTCTCCCTCCCTCTCTCCCTCCCTCTCTCCCTCCCTCTCTCTCTCCCTCCCTCCCTCCCTTCCTTCCTTGAATCTAGTCTTGTTCTTGCTTGGTAGCCAAGGTAGATCTAAGTGCTCTGGAATGGGATTTCAGGTATATGTCATCATAAAATAAAAACTTATTTTTAAAGTTTAAAAAAAATTGTATCAATAAACCAAGATCCATATCAATGCAAATCTCTATAGCATATCCACTTTAAATGTAAACAAATATTTATAGACAATATTTGGGAATACAGCGCCAATTTGTAGTAGGAGGACACTTGTTTGTTCCCAGCTGCCCAGGATCAAAATAAGGACACAAAAACTGCATTAATTAAATCACTGTTTGTCCTATTAGCTCTAGCTTTTTATTGGCCAGCTTTTACATCTTAATTTAACCCATTTTTATTAATCTGTGTGTTGCCATGTGGCTATGGCTTACTGGCAAGGTTTCATCGAGCACCTATCTCTTGCAGGGTTACATGATATTTTTCTCGACTCTGCTGTTTTTCTTCCAAAATTCAGTTTAGTTTCCCCCCACCTAGCTCTGTTTTGTGCTGTTATAAGCTCAAAGCAGTTCTTTTTTTTATTTTAATTAATTAATTTATTTATTTATTAAAGATTTCTGCCTCCTCCCCGCCACCACCTCCCATTTCCCACCCTCTTCCCCAATCAAGTTCCCCTCCTTCATGAGCCCGAAGAGCAATCAGGGTTCCCTGCACTGTGGGAAGTCCAAGGACCACCCACATCCTTCCAGGTCTAGTTAGATGAGCATCCAAACTGCCTAGGCTCCCACAAAGCCAGTACGTGCAGTAGGATCAAATCATCCTCCTGGATATTAACCTTCATCAGGCGATGAAAGGAGACAGAGAAAGAGACCCACATTGGAGCACAGGACTGCAATCCTAAGGTCCAAATCAGGAGCAGAAGGAGAGAGAGTACCAGCAAGGAACTCAGGACCTTGAGGGGTGCACCCACACACTGAGACAATGGGGATGTTCTATTGGGAACTCACAAAGGCCAGCTGGCCTGGTTCTGAAAAAGCATGGGATAAAACCGGACTCGCTGAACATAGCGGACAATGAGGACTACTGAGAACTCAAGAAAGCAGTTCTTTTTATGAACCAATGATAATCTGGTAATCATAGCATAGAGAGGGGAATCCCACATCAATATAGTATAAACATAGATGCCCAGAGGAAAAAGGCAAATGGGATAATTTAAGTTAAGGAAAGCCAGCCACAAATAAGCCAAGCTAAGGACAGGGATTCATAGCTAAGAAGATGTCTGTGGGTATATTTATTTGAGAACTAGATAGCGAACCCCCAAAGAGTAAAATGTATAAAAACAATGAACAGACGGAAATCTTGAGTATTCTAAAAGTATAGGAAATATTCAACAGATGCTCCTTCCAGTTTTCATTATATTTTTCTATTTTTAATTTTAAGACAAGAAAATAGAGGAGAGTCAGCTGAGGAAATGTTAACTAGAAAATGCTGGTGTGACACAGAATTTTGCTGATATAAAGCAAACTTATTTCTCTATTGTGATGAAATGAGTTAGTCAAAGATTCTACCCTCAGTCCTGGCAGAAAGGACACAGTCCTCACACAAGACTCTGAAGATTGAATTAATCTGATTTTGTGTGTGTGTGTGTGTGTGTGTGTGTGTGTTCAGGGGAGGGGGGATAGAAACATCAAGGTCAATAGGTAGAAGGTTCAAAATGAATTACAAAGAGCATACTATGTGTTTCACACCTATTGTAACTAAGGCTTTCTGATGTATGTTGGAGTCTTCTTTAAATTTTTCTGACACTTATCTACTGTTCACGTGGCTCTGAATTGTAGGACTTGATATTTAATCTTAAAATCTCACTCTGAGTAGTTACACAGTATAAATGAGTCTTTAAAATTTTAATACTACAAATTTCCAAATTATAAAATGACATTTATTTGAACTTCCCAGTGTGATTGTTTTTATTATTTAATTAAAAACATTTTCATATAATATATTTTAATTATGCTTTTTCCCCTCCCCCAATTCCTCCCAGAAGTTCTCTACCTCTACACTCTCTGGACTTTCTTTTTCTTTCTTTCAACAAACACATACACAAACATCCAGAAATAAAAACAAAAAACAAAAATAACTAATAAAAACAAAAAGCAATGCATATATGTATATATACACATACATACATATATGTATATTATTGCATATATTAAAGACATGAACATAGGAGGGGAATGTGTTGAGAAATAGGTTTTTCTTTTGTTTCCACAAAGGGTGGGGAACCCGTGGATTACTGCCAGAAAAATATGATTTGATAGAGCATATCCCCCTGAATGATCACTGTAAAAACCACAAAAATACCCCAAAAGAAAATACTTTGCCAAATAAACAGCAAAAACAAGTTTAGACAAAACTGCACTTATATTACCAAATATTGTTTGTAATTTTTTTACATTTAAATGGTGATACGGTATAGATATGCTGTATGGATTTGCATTGGTGTTGTTCTTGCTTTATTAATACAAATTTAAGGTCAATTTTTTATATGTATATGTATTTCTGATCTTAAGGTATTGTGTTTGTGTAGCTCATTTAAAAATGTAATGTATAGTTAAAAATATAGGTTAATAGATAATATCTATCTATTCAAGCTTGTAGTCATGTTACTTAGATTTTCTGAAGGTATAGAGATATATTTCAGTTAGATAAGTATTCTGCAAATCTTTCAGAGACCTTCAGAATGTGGCATTTAAGTGTCTTAAAAATTTAGCACTTTCATGACAGTGAGACAATCCTGCTCCTGAAGTAGTGAGCACCAATCTACTTCAAGAGGAAGATGGGCTTTGAAGAGACTCTTTATGGAGTTGGTTATCCATTTGGGCAAGAAACTGTTCTTGCCTGGACTGCTTCACTGGACATGCATGACCCACAGAGAAGTGACTGCTGAACTTGCCTAAAAGTGAGGTGATCCCTTACGGGTTCTTCCTGCCTCATAAAAGTGTCTTCAAGACATTCTGTAGAACACAGAAGAAAATGACTGAACTGTCATTAAAATTTCCTGCTTCATGGAAAAGTCTGCTGGATACTATGGGCCTGCAGGCTAAAGATGGATACTCCAATAGTACAGAAGAACTTTGGGTAAATGTCCAGGCAGCAAAATGTCTCTGTTATTCTAGAATTTTGGAAGTTTGTACTTCCTGTTTACTTAGGAAATAGTATATCCTCCTGGAGTCTTTGATGGAGTTTAACCATTTTTAATTATAATTATAGTTTTCCTTAATTATGATAAAATATAAAGTACATATGAATACTGCAATTCTTGCTTGATAACTGTTTTGTTATATGTATTTTTACTATGTTAAAGCCTTACTTTTTGTTTAAACAGAAAAGGGGAAATGGTGTGGGAGCTTTTCCTCTCTCTGTGCTGCTTTCATTGGTTAATAGGGCAGAACTTAGGTTGGCAGAGAAGATGGAACTGAGCTCTGGAAGAAGAAGGCAGAGTCAGAGAGACGCCATGGATCTGCTGCCAAAGGAAGACATGCTGTCAAATCTTAGCCGGTAAGCCATTGCCACATGGCGATACACAGATTAATAGAAATGGGTTAGACTAAGATGTAAGATTTAGCCAATAAGAAATTAGAACTAATGGGCCAAGCAGCGTTTTAATTAATATAGTTTCTGTGTGATTATTTTGGGGCTAAGCTAGCCGGGCAGCTGGGACGAACAAGTGACCTCCTCCTACATACTTGGGATGGGACTTCCTAACAAAAATGCAGGATTTGCCCCACCATGAGGGAAGAATAAAATTAATGAGAAAGTTATATGTAAGTCAAGTTTTCCATGGGACTTCATGGAAACCTGGGACTGAAGATTTTACTGTTGAATGCACTTACTCTTCAGTACAAGAAGCATGGGTTATCGCCTACTATGTATAAGGCAAATGCCACAGAATTAATTGACAGATTATCTGGTGTCAGGAATTTTGATTCTTCTCTTACTAAAGAAATGAAAGAAACATTGCAATAGATATAATGTGCATGAATATATGTATGTATGTATGTATGTATATATACTAAAAGACATAGTACAAAAACCTTAAGATTTAGCTGTCAGTATCAGTTGTCTGAACAGTCCTTCTCTAAAATGAAACCAGACATCCATCACTAGCCAGGATTCATGTAAAGCGGTGGGGAGCCTCTGAAGTTGTCTTTTGTTGGTTTTATTTGTTTATTTATTTGCCATTGTAGAAATGCAAGATATAATTTATTGCTAATTGTGCTTTCTGAGAGCACTGTCAAAGATTGTAACCAACATGGTTTGTGGTGAAACCAGGCCACTGGTATCAATGCCCACACATATTTCCTTTGCTTCAGTCCAGCTTGGGTGTGTGACTAGGTTGAACTAACAAGATATAGAGAAAGTGCCTTTCCTGTCACCTTTAAATCTTGTGCTGCTGGTAGCCTGGGTTCCATGTAAGGACTTTTACCATAATGCAAAAATATCTCAAGGAGAGAGGCCATGAGTCAAATTGGGAGGGAGACTGGCCCAGTCATCTAAACACTCCAGGCAAATCTCCTGAAGACAGCATCTAAATCTGAAGTCCGAATCCTGCCCCTCACGTCCTGCGTGAGAGCCACAGGGAAGAGCCTTGATGACCTCAGTGCACTTTCCCAGTGGTGACATGCAACTATGTGTCATGTTGTTTTAAGTGCTGGAATATTAGATTTGAATCTCTTTGACAGTCCAGGATTTAAAAAAGCAGAATTTCATTGTGACAGTCTAGAGTCAGAATGATGATAAGAAAAGTGGATACAATGTTTATCTGTAGATCCTA
Source organism: Microtus pennsylvanicus (assembly GCF_037038515.1). NCBI lineage: Eukaryota > Metazoa > Chordata > Mammalia > Rodentia > Cricetidae > Microtus > Microtus pennsylvanicus. Next base: position 12,745,494 of record NC_134583.1, on the reverse strand, counting down.
TTTCTGTGGAACTTTTCTGAGTTAGATTACATGTAGTTTACTAAGGCAATGAATAAACAATAAGTCAATGCATGTTTAGAAGTGCAAAAGAAAAAGTAAAGTCCAACCCTTACTGTATTTTCCCTTCCTTCTATTTAAATGTTTTTGGCTAAAGCATATATTGTTTTGATAGTTCATGACCACTCCTCAGTACAGATGCATTGAAAACAGCTGTTTTGATTGATGAGGCGATATGTGGCTTGCCCACATGTCTACTTTATGCTTTCCTCTACAGAGTAATTCACAACACACACACACACACACACACACACACACACACACACTTGAAAGCACTCACTGCCTTGGAGGATACAGAGAAATACTTACACTGGTAACCTGAGGTTAACTCGTTTATACCCAAATTAAATGAGAAAGGTTACCAGAATCCCTCTTTTCTAGAAAGGAAACAGTATGTTACAAATCAAAGACTGATGAAAAGAAAACTATAAACTTGCCTGGAGAAGAAACTCAAGCTGTGTTTAATTATTCAATTATGGGAAGATTTTTGCAACATACATCCTTTTGTGAGGACTGCGACTTGGTCATGTCTAACCTGACAATTAAAACTCGTTTGTTTTGAGTAGAGAAAGTACGTAAGTAGTTTAAGCCCAAATCTCTTCATGCATCTCACAAAAATGTTAAAAGAGCAGCAGAAGAACAAACGAAACACAGACATGCCTTTAGCACAATCAGAAGACAGCAAAGACCTTAAAAGGTTTAAATTAAAAGGAAAACGATTTCTAGCAGAGCTAAGACTTGAGGTCCTGCGGTAAACTTTGCAGCGAGGCAAGTTTAAGGGAAAGTGTGGAAGAGCCCAGTGGGAGAGCGATGGAGTGCAAGAGCATCCCTGTGGAAGAGCCCAGTGGGAAAGAGAAGAAGGCCCGCAATAGTATCTCCCAGGAAGTCTATTTCAAATGAGAAAATAACTGCAGGTGCAAAGAAGATGCCTGACACGTTAAATCTACCTGTGAGGAGGAATTGTGTAGTAGTTTGTGTTGCAGAGAGTTTGTCTTGACATCCGGAATCTGAAATTATGAGGATAAGCACTCTGAAACGTTATTAATGAAAAAAATATCATTTTAAGAATACAGGAGTTAGTCTGGACTGGAAATCATTAAAATCTCGTCTCAAAGTTCATTTAAAAATTGAAGACTTTCAATTAAAGCAAAATAAACAATAACAAAGTATTAGTTTTCTGTCACCGTAATGAAACATGCAAGATAGTCAATGTAGAGGAGGAACAATTATTTTAGGCCCATGGTTTCAAAGATTTTCGTACATGTCTTCTTTGATCTGTTGCCTTTTGGTGTTGAGGTAAAGCTCCACACTAAACAGAAACAAGTGACAAAAGAAAGCACTTTGTCCCATAGAGCCACACATCATTGTGGGGTCACTGAGAAGCATAGCTTCAGTATGCATGGACATTTGCTTTGAGCTCCCTTGAGAAGAAGAGGAGAAACGATACTGGGAACAATTAGTCAGGTCAGCTTTACCTGTGATCCTTAAATGGAAAGGTTAGTTCAACAAACTCAAGTGGGCAAGCATGTGAACCCCAAAACCTTTCAGATTTCAAAAAAAAAAAGACTTGGGATAAGCCAAAATAGGAAAAGAATGAAGAAACCAAGTAAACATTAAAGTTGCAAAACTCCTTCAGCTCCCATAATTACTTGGTATAATGGCTTACAGAAATCTAGGCATCTTAAAATAACTCCTTTTAAGACCTTTCTTTTCTACTCCATCTTAATTAAGTTTAATACTAGCTCCCAAATTCCAAAATGTTTATTGAACTTTGCAAGGGGGAAAAAAAAATCAAGAACCCCTACCTGCTGAATCAGCTCCATGAGACATATAGCTCACACTGAAAGGTATTTTTATGTGCATCAGGTGGATGATGTAAATTCAATTAGCTTTGGGTTAAAAAAAAAGAAAAAAGAAAAGAAAACATCTAATTAGATGTTGCTATAATGTACATAGTTGATCTTTTTGGGGGATGTCTAGGAGGGCCTGCAAATTATCTTGACATGAATATAAATAAAACACTATAATTAGAAATTACTTTTTTCCTGGAAAAAAAAGCATAATGACAAAGCAAAGAGAAGGCTCACTGGTTCTCCTAGCTTTCTGCTAGGGTAGGATCAGTAAAGACGCTCAGAACATCAGCTGGGAATCGGGGACATTCTGTGAGTTCAGCAGACAGTGAATTCTCTTCACACAGCATCGCTAATGCTGCTCGACTTGGATCCAGTGAAAAGAACGATGCATACCTCTTTCTCAAGTGGAGCTTCCTCATATTCAGATTTCAAGTCAAGTCCTTTTCTTCCCTCTCTAGGTGAAGTGACTTTTCATGGTGTAATAGCTGGAATACAGAAGAGGAGGCTGAAGTTGGCTTTCAGGTCATGGCTTGTTGCTCCCAAAAACAGTAAAGAATAAAAATGGAAGTTGTTGGCCAATATAAGTGAATGAACTTAGCAGTTTTCCTCGCTTCAATGAGATTAGGATCCACACAAACAGCTGGGTCAGGTAGTGTGCATTTCTCTCAGAAAACAGAACACATTTGCAGAAGCAGAGAAAAGGAGGAAATGCAAGCAGTGGTCTGTTGCCTGTGAGAAGCAGTACAGTGAAAAATCTTCAACTTGCCCCTGCTTGTTGGACCTAGTTATCTTGGAGAGTAGTGGTTCTCAACCCTACTAATGATGAGATCCTTTAATACATTTCCTTGCGGTTGTTGATACCCAAGCATATAATTACTTTCATTGCTATTTTATAACTGCAATTGTGCTACTGTTATGAAATGTTATGTAAATATCTGATATGCAGGATATCTGGTATGTGACCCCTATGAAAGGATCCCCAAAGACTTTGTGACCCACAGGGTGAGAACCACTGTTATAGCATCAGTGTATTTAATCATACCAAATCATGAGCCCATGCAGAAGCTGGGTTGCTGATAGCAGGTGTTTATTGCTATGTGTGCCTAAGGGAAATATGGTACTTATGCCTGGTCCTCAAGCAGACACAATTTTCCAGTCCTAACATGAATTTAAATAAACAATAAATACACTACACTATTTCTGATAATATAAACACAACCTATAGTAATATAATAACTTTTTATTTTCAAGCATTATATATGAGCCAGATTAATTATTTTGTAGAAGATATAAAAAACAGATTTTAAAAAGTCCCATGAAAAAATCAGTATTGCTTATAAGTTTCTGAGCTCCAGAGGAAATGGTTCCAGGGATGCCTTCCTAGTCTAAAAATAAAATTAATGAAAAAAATAAGCTGCTTTATATTGGTATATATTAGATGTTATCTCTTTAACCATGCTTCTATGTCAAGTTACCTCAAATAATACAGAAGCCCTTGTTATAGAATCATTTGAGAAATAGCCAAATATTCACAAAATTAGATTATGGTAATAGCAATAACAAATGAGTTTGTATTTAGAAATAATATAAGTACTAAATCAAAGAAGTTTTACAAAATTTAAAAAGGATGTAAACTCTATCCCTGTCTTCCATCTACCAAAGATCCCTGATCAGGAAGCAAAATCATACGAATTTCCAGAAACATTTTATGCACATTAAGCATCCACTACATAGACACAACATTGCTATATATAGATAGCAGCATGCTACATTTATCCACATGAGCCACAGTAGTGGTTTTTTTTATAAGGCCTTGCTATTTTCTGTCACATAATAATCCATCAGTATGTTGTTAAATTGTAAAGACCTTCCAAAATGTATTTCAGCATTCCTCCATTGCTGGACGCATAAAGTACCTTCTTGATCTTTTCATCTTCTACCCAGTACTTCAAATAACTGTCTTCAAACAACATAACTTTACTAATGCATAGTGAATAATTTTAGCATAATTTTCTGAGTATAACATACTGTAATAGAAGACTTAAGAAGCATTGTTAAGTGACAAAGCAGCAGATTTGCCTAGGCCATTTTCACTGGCACTTACTTTTGGTTAGTTCCTCTGCTCTGTCTATCCTTTTGCCTGTTCCTTTTGTGTTCTTTTCTCCGTACAGCCTTCTGTCCCATTAATTCCTTTACCACTTTCATATCATGTGTCCTATTACCTTCCTTACCTACTTTCTTCAAGCTGTCTCCTGGGCCCCTTTCAATGTTGTAGCCTCTATACACACTCTCACACCAGTACACAAGCATCAACATTAGAAGTCAGGATCCGCAAATGAGGGTGAACACTGATACTTGTCTTTCTGCATTGGGGTTGACTCACTCAGTATAATCATTTCCAGTTCTATACCCTGAGAATTTATTTCATCTCCATAGCTGAATAAAATTTAATTTTGTCTATGGACCACATTTTCGGTATCTACTCATTTGTTTATGGGTATTTTGATGTTTAATTCTCATTTTCTTTTTTTTAATTAATTAATTTATTTATTTATTAAAGATTTCTGCCTCTTCCCCGCCACCGCCTCCCATTTCCCTCCCCCTCCCCCGACCAAGTCCCCCTCCCTCATCAGCTCGAAGAGCATTTGATCCACTGAGGAAATGTCTCCATCAGATTGCCTATCGCTCTGTCTATGTGGCATTTATTATGTTTTATTGTGGATTGATGGGGGAGGGGGGGCTAGACCACTGTGGGCAGGGCCATCTCTGGGAAGAGAGTCCTAAGCAGTATAAGAAAAGGAACTGAGCATGAGCCTGGAAGCAAGTAGAGTAAATGTGTAAGCCGATTCTTTGACCTGTAATCCTACCCACTGAGTTCAGTTATTGATACTTTGTCCAGTACATCTGCTGGAACCAGTCCCAAACAAATCACAGGAGCTCTTTTCCTACAGTACTATCAACACAGTTTTCAATAAATATCTTTGGAAACCAGAGACTTAAAATGATAAAATTTTCAATATTTCCTGTCTAGTTATTTTAATAAAATCAAAATTACATGTTAATATAAATTTTTGTATAAATAATTAAAATTAATCTTTCTATTAACTAACCACAGTCTTTCCAGTTTTTGCATTATTTTTGTCATGTTCTACTGTATGGGAAACCTGTTTTTGTGATATGTTACAAGTATATTTTCATAACTTTCTCCTTTGTCTTTGGTGACCCTTCAGTGTAGGTGCTATTAGCGCACATTTGCTTGTGGTGTTAGGATTTGTGCCATACATAAAAAGACTTCCTCACAGTATGAAGTTCTTTGTTGCTTTTGAAAAAAGCTTTTGACTATTATTACCTCACCTATTTTATATTTTTATTTCTTTTGATATGGTCAAATTTATTTTGATGTAGGGTAAGATTATAGATATAACTCTGCGTTTTTGTGTTATTGTGCAATTTTTATGACATCATCCAATAGCATCATTAGCCAATGCCTTGCTCTGTTTACTGCACACAGTCCTGGCATGGACCTAACGGAGCTTTGATTTACTTCTCTGTTTTATGATAATCTGTCAACAATTAGCATATTAGACAAAGAGCCCTGTTATGAGGCTGTGATGCAAGGGAGTGGAGAAAATGCTGTCATAATAATGGAGTTGAGAGATGCTGTAATGCCTGGAAAAAAAACAGCATCATTAGCAAATAGTGTTTGTTAAACTGGATGGCTGCTGGTAGAAGAACCCCGCTCTGTAGTAGGAGCTGCGGGCCTGCTTTTTGTCCCACCCGGCTCCCGCACGGCTAGCTTTACACCAGAAATAACAACATACAAACTGTATTCATTTAAACACTGCTTGGCCCACTAGCTCTAGCCCTTACTGGCTAATTCTGATATCCCGATCAACCCATCTCTAATAAACTGTGTAGCATCAGTCTTACGGGGAAAGATTCAGCCTATGTCCATCCATATTGCGTCTGCCCCCAAGAGCTGAGCTATGGCATCTTTCTGAGGCATCTACTTCACTTCCTGTTCCTCCCAGCATTCTGTTCTATTTACTCCTCCCACCTATGTTTTAACCTATGAGGCCAAGCAGTTTCTTTATTACTTAACCAATGACCTTCCTCCATCACCGCTCAAAACTCAACTCTATGTTGATTGAAGGCCTCAACACATTGAGAAAACAAGCAGGCTTCTAAAGGATAATCATGCAATAGAATATATAATATAATGATATTATATATATAATACAATGATAAAACAAAAACTAGCACATTGGAATAGAACATACCAAAGAAATAGATGTGGAAGAGCCCAAGAAAAGACACAAGAAACAGATTCAGCACAAGAAAAAGTGAAGAAACAAAAAACACTCAGGAATCCAATAAAAAATAATAACTAAACTTGAAGCTGTAATATATATGTAAAGGACCTTCTGTAGACCTGTGCAGGGCCTTGTGTAAGCTGCCTCAGTTTTCATGAGTTAGAACTCATTTTGACCATATTGGATGATTTTTTCCTATACATTTACCTATGAATTTCATGTTTTTAATTGCTGAGCAATACTACATTGTGTAAATATACTACCATTTTTATTCATTCTTCTGTTGATGAAAATTGTGATCACTTTCAATTTCTGGATTGTATGAATACAATGGCAAAGAAATTGTTCCAGCAAGTGTCTCTGTGATAGGATAAAGCATTGTTTGGGCTTATGTCAAGAAGTGGTATAGTTGGATCTAGAGGTAGATCAATTCTCATCTTCCCCAAGAATGAACACAATGATTTCCATAGTGACTGTGAAAGTTTTTCACTCCCACCAATAATGGATGAATGTTCCCTTTGCTCCACAACCTCTCCATCATGAGTTGTCATTTGTGTTATTGCTCTTAACTATTCTGAAGAGTATAAGATGAAATCTCAAATTAGTTTAGATTTTCATTTCCCTGATATCTAAGGATGTCTGACATTTCTTAGTGTTTCTCAGGCTTTTGAGTTTCCTCATTTGAGTATTTTCTGTTTAAATCTGTGCTCCATTTTTTGAAATTAACTATTGATTTTCTTGATATTTAATTTTTTAAATTTTTTTGTATTTTGGATCTGAGCTCTTTATCAGATGTGTAGTTGGTATAAATCTTTTCCCATTCTATAGGTTGCCACTTTGTCCAGATAATGGTGTACTTTGTAGTACAGAAACTGCTCAGTTTCATAAGGTCCCATTTATTAATTATTGATTTTAGTGTCTATGCTAATGGTGTTCTGTTCCGAAAGTCCTTCCCTGTGACAAGGAGTTAAAGACTACTGACTGTTTTCTGTTCTATTCCCCATTTTTCTGTTCTTAGTTACTAGGCTAACAGTAAATGTCAACCAATTTGATGGAGACTTAAGTATTTGTTTTTATAACATAAAATTTACAAGCAGCAGAAGTTCTTCATCGAACACTTGTATACAATCAACTAGTGACACTTTTTAATCAAACAAAAATATAGTATTATGAGAAGCTAACCCTTTGTCATCTGCATGTGCAGAACAGCACTTCAGAAATCGAGTATTTAACCCAAGATCCTCGATTTTTCTCTTCTTCAGGGATAATTCTGACAGGTTTTCCAACCAACAACATCTACATGGACTCTGCAATAGAAACTCCACATGAAGTTGCATAGTACTTTCTTAGTGCAGATTTGCTCTAGAATTATTGTACACTGGTGATAAATGGCAACTTAAGATGCTGAACTCAGCTGGATAATGCTGGTCTGTGCTGATGCAAATGGCTCATGTTTGAATGTAAGTAGTTAACTTCTGTGATTGTTACTTCCCTATAGACAACACAATAGTGCTATGCAGTGTGTACAGGTACTGGCAATGTGGGGAAAAGTTTCATTATTTCCAGCACTCTGTAGTTCAGACACTATTTGGAGAGGAAAGTGTGGGGCAAGCGAGGACTTCACAGAGCTTCACATTTTACTGCCTCATGAAGGATGATGGACTTTAAACATCAGGAGCTGAGTTTAAAAGATAAACATGATGAACTCCTAAGAGATTCTAAGCATGTTTTCCAGTAGTGGGGAAGTCATCATCTAGTATAGACACTTGATGATTGGTGTTTGAGGTCTCACCAAACTCTCAGGACTTAACTGTAGATGAAGAATACCTCTGTGTCCTTCATGTGTACAGATAACAATCAAGTGAGGAGAACTGCCAATAATGCTGCCATAGAGGGTGTGCAGGAAGCACAGCAATAATGAGTAGTAGGAACGTTTTCTAGGGAGAGGTCACAGTGAATGGTTATTTCAACTCATGGTTCACTAACTGTAAAATTAGCCACATTGCATCACTAAAGAAAACAGCTGTAGAGCATTTACATTTTTTTTTCTTTTAAGAAGGTTCAGATTGGTCAACCCTTCAGAAAAAACGGAATGAACTAATGGTGTTGTGTGGTTGTGGTTAGATGCCTCACTGAATTCCACATGTTCTATCTTGATTTGCATCTGGAGTTACATCTCTGACATAATTGTCAGTATGATTTCTGTTCACTAAGACATGACAAGTTATTGTCGATACTCCAAAGAATAAGACAATTCTGTCATCTCCCATGACACTCTTGTTTATTTTCTACATTTACATATATTTTGATGCATTTCCAGCTTTGTCAGTGTGTAACAATTATTAAATATAAACAATTTCTTGTAACTCCAGGATTTTGATAGAATATTGATAACAAACTTGATGTAAGCCATCATTTCAATGATGCTTGTTCACAAGGCTAAAACAAGAATCTGGAAAATAAATAAAATAGTGTATAGAAATTATTCAATAAAAACAATTTCTTATGACTCCAGGATTTTGATATAATGTTGATAACAAGCTTGCCGTAAGCCATCATTTCAATGATGTTTGTTCACAAGGCTAAAACAAGAATCTGGAAAATAAATGCAGTAGTTTTATTGTTTGAATAGCTCTAAGACAGATGTTACTATTGTTAGTAAACATGGGAATAAACTTGGACTTAATTGATTAATATATGAATTCATAAATATTTATTGGACATTGCAATTTGCAAAACACAAGGCTATTACCTTCTCTTGTTATCTGGTCAAAGACTGACACTGAGAGTCACTGGGGTCATTAGTAGTGCATTACCAGTCGCTGAATTCCTTTGTTCCTCACTGGCCCCCTGTAGTGATAAGAGTGGCAGGGCTGCATCCCCAGCACCCCAGCCGCCTGCTAGCTTATGCCCGAAATAACAACACACACACTGTATTCATTTAATCACTGCTTGGCCCATTTCTATCTAGCCTCTTCTAGGCTAATTCTCACATGTTAATTTAGCCCATTTCTAATCATCTCTGTTGCACCCCAAGGTGCACTTACCCAGAAGATTCTAGCCTACGTCCATCCTGGGTCTGAGCTGAATCGCGTCCGCATCTGCCCGGGAGAGCAGAGCATGGCGTCTCTGTCAGAGGCGTCTTACCTCACTTCCTTTTCCTCCCAGCATTCTGTTCTGTATACTCCACCCACCTATCTTCTAAGCTATGAGCCCAAGCAGTTTGTTTATTACTTAACCAATGAAATCAACAGATTGATATATGACACTCCGACATCAGCCCCCTGCCTCCATCATTTGTAGTTATTTCATCATTACAAACAAATATTTGATGATAGGAAATGTTTGAGAAAGATTGAAGATATTGAATTAGATGTCATTGTTACTTTCATTGCTCTTTTTGAAAGTTTAAAGAAGAAAAGAAGATGGCATATAGTTAAGTGCTAAATTCAGAAGTAGGTATGAAAGTTTATAAACGGAGTTAAACATATCACATTAAAAGCACTAGTGAGAGGTTCACAGAACCAAAGGAATTTGGGCAAGGATTTGAAGATGAATAGGATTTGGGAAGGAAGGAAAGGATTGAAAGGGTATTTCAGATGAAGCCAACATATACAATTAAAAAAGAGTTGAGAAAGAGTTCACATCTGCTTAGGGAGCTAAGACAATACCTTGTTTGGAGAGGAGGATTCTTGCCCTGGCATTGTGACTTCTCTAATGTAGTCATCAATTAAATATTTATTAAAGGCAATCATTGGGAGCAAGGTAGTGTATGCAATTTTCTGAGGTATATAAATCTTGACAAATATTTAAGAAACAATGAGGATGTTTGAGATAAAAGAATGAAATTCTCATGTTTAACATTCTCCAAATATTAAAATGAATGAAGCAAAATTATGGTAGATAAATAATATATTAAATATGAAAAATTATGTAGAATTGGAAAGAAAAGTGTGGTCCAAATATATAGGGCAGGAACAAATTATAAAGTCCATTAGCTTCTGAACGTATCCTTCATTTGACTCCTTTAGTGTGATTATATGAAAACTGTGAGATTTCAGTCACTGAAGACTTTATAATCTTATATTTATTTTATTTCTCAAGACATCCTCTGAAAGGCACTCATAGAAGAGCGTGGTGTTTCTAATGGTTCTGCCCTTGGTGGATTTGGACTTGTTTTAAGCTTCTACTTTGCTCTGTCTTCCTCCTTCTCAGTCAGTGCTAGGGTTTTCTTGAAGACATGCTGCTGATAAAGGCAAACACTTTAGGATCATGACTGTCTCCGAGATGGCAATGCCATCTATTGAGGAACTTCTCTAAGCATGGATCCTCCAGTCTGTATTTGTAACACAATAGAGTGTGAAATATGTGACATGCAGGACAGGCCCTTTCATCTCGAAAGCACATACGAATGTATATATGGGCACTGTCAGGTCTGTATAAAACACTTTGCTCTGAATCTTTTCCCTCTGTTTATTCCTATATTTAAGCTGTTCTGTCTCCTCTCCTCTATTCCAGTTGTTGCCTGCTAAATTACCCCTGTTCCATTCCATTATATCATAGAAATTAGAGGGACAGAGAAGCCCTTTTTTTCTTGAGCAATGCAATGTGCCAAGAAAAGAGAAAGATTCTTGTTGTGACAGACACTCTTAAAGCAAAGAAGCTTCACACTGGTAAAGGTCAAGTGTCTGGGGAAGAAAGAGAGTCCAAAAGTGGATTTGAAAGACAGGAAGAATTCTGTCTATGCAAAAGCTAAGCACAATGTCAGGATTATAGACAGGTGTACAAAAAAAGTGGCATTTGATTGGATAGGGTTGCAAAAAATGGCCAGCAATGTCCAGATACCTGCAGAACCTGGTAAAGACCTGATTATTTTGATCAGAGGGAGAGGTGGTAGGAGTTCACAGGCCTTCACCAGAGCTTCAGTCTTTTCAAACACGGCAAAGTTTCACTTAATATTTAGAAGATTGTAGAGTTATAGGTTTCATGGGAGAATAAGAACATAGCTACAAGCATAGCATGATAGAACCAACAAAAAGTAAACTATCTCGATGGAGAAGACTGGAAGTTCATCCTCTTGTTAAGTATGGTTACCACCGGTGTGGAGACATAATTTATTCAATATACTCTTCTAAAACACTTCAAGGAATCAAACAACTTCTTGAGACTCCCCTAATTTTGTTCATCAGGTGGAATGAAGGAAAAGACCACTCATTCCAGAGGAAGTGAATAATGCTAGCAATGAAGAAGGCAAGATTAGGAATTGCATTGAAAAGATGAAGTAAGATGTCCACTGTTGTGGTTTTGTGATCTAGGCAATGAGTACATCTTGATGAACTCAAATGGAAACTAGAATAAAAATACCCAGCACACAGTAGCACAGAGAAGTTGCCCACAGTGCCGTTTCCATCCAAGGTGATATATAGTGTGTGCCACAGTCCTAGGATTACATATTAACTTAACAGAGTCAAGTGCAAGGTGCACATGAAGCCTAGGCATTGTTTGCAGAAAATTTTAACCTAAGCACAGTCAATATTGGGAATCCTCTTAGATGTACACACTCTATATTGCCTGGTATTTAATAAGATAGCTAAAAGTTCTTTGAAAGAAAAACTGAACTCCATTAGATGCAATGTAATGCTAATTATTTTACCTACAGAGATAGTTATTTTTCTCCTTTGATATTGCTATAGACTGAACAGTATTCTTCAGTGTAGAAAAGAGTGAAGGTGAGTTTCAAGGTGGATGAACTGTGGTTGTGTTTTTAGCTTCTAGTACTACAAAGCAAAAGAAATTTACAAACAGGATAGGTCTCTCTTGGCTTATTATCAACAGAGAGAGGATGCCTTTTCACACTAGAAACTTCCAAGTAATGTACATCAGCTCATTACTTATACAGTGGTCAAGTGTGAGTTTACATCTTTAGTGAAAAATAACAAACTAATTAAACTGAGGCACATCCCAACAGAATTTGAAACAGACACTAAATATGGAAATGTATACATATATACTTAATATATTTTACTCTAATACATTTTTGTCTCACATAATATTTAGGATATACATTGCCCTTGGATCATTGTTCAGTTCCCTGTTTACCTATTTTCAAATTTGTTAAGGTTCTCTGTGATTTTTTTCTGGTATCTCCATTCCATGTTCTGACAACCAGTTCTCTAGGCTTAGAATAATTTTAGTTACACATTGAAGAGAAATAAAATTTAAGGAAGTTGGGACTCACATTAGTAGTCCCTGCATATTGATGCATTCAGTTATAATGAATTTATGTATATAATACAATTATTCATATCAGGAAATAAACAGCAACAGGAATTTCAATGCTTTCAAGCAAGTATTTATCCCTGCAGTTTACCACACTATCCATGGTAACCACCCTGGCTCAACTTGTGTAATTTCTCACTTTGCGCTATTTTCTATTCTTTATATTTAATGTATTTAAGTAGTTCTTCAACAAATGTTTACCAAGTCCCTGATAAGAGGCTGGCAGCATATTTTGCTGTGAAGTTCCAGGAAAATGTAAAATAAAACAGGGCTTGCTCAGTCATGAAAAACTCTTTTTTTTTTTTTTTTTTTTTTTTTGGAGATAGGGTTTCTTTGTGTAGCCCTACGTGTCCTAGAACTCACTCTGTAGACCAGGCTGGCCTTAAACTCAAGATATCCTCTTGCCTCTGCCTCTCAAGTGCTGGAATAAAAGGCCTGCACCACTAGCTCCCAAGACATGGAAAACTCCTTTTAAGTGAGTATGAGGAGGAATCAAATAGGTAAAATATATACTAAATCTAATGGTGAAAAAAGTACCGCAAAGGCGAGAATGTGCTGTTGGATGTATGCATTTCAAGTAGAGATGAGCAAAAGCATTTCTGAGGGTGACTTCTTAGGCTTTCTATTTCTGTGATAAAAATTCACCATTACCAAGAGTAAGCAGGGAAGGAAAGGGTTTATTTGTCTTATATTTCCTGATCACATGCCATTGTTAAAAGAAACCAAGACAGGAACCTGGAGACCACAACTGTAGCAAAGATCATAGAGGACTCTTCTTACTGGTTACTCCCCATGGTTTGTTCACCTTTCTTCCTTCCTTCCTTCCTTCCTTCCTTCCTTCCTTCCTTCCTTCCTTCCTTCCTTCTTTCTTTCTTTCTTTCTTTCTTTCTTTCTTTCTTTCTCTCTTTCTTTCTTGATACCCAAAACACATAAAGACATTATTATGAAAGAGAATTACAGACCAATCTCACTTATGAACATTGATGGAAATATACTAAATAAAAAATTGGCAAATCACATAAAAATTTACCCACCATGATCAAGTAGTTTTCATCCCAGAGATGCAGGGATGGTTTAACTTACAAAAATCTGTCAACATAATCTGCCATATGAACAAAACGAAAAATAAAAATTACATGATCATCTCATTAGATACTGAAAAGGCTTTTGACAAAATACAACATCCCTTTATGATAAAGGTCTTGGAGAGAGCAGGGATACAAGGAACATACCTAAACATAATAAAGGCAATACAGAGCAAACCAACAGCCAACATCAATCTAAATGAAGAAAAACTCACGGTGATCCCGCTGAAATCAGGAAAAAGACAAGGCTGTCCACTCTATCCATATCTATTCAACATTGTTCTTGAATTCCTATCTAGAGCAATGAGTAAATGAAGGGGATAGAAATCGGAAAAGAAGAATTCAAACTCTCACCATTTGCTGATGATATGATAGTTTACATAAGTGACCCCAAAAATTCTACCAAGGAACTTCTACAACTCATAAACACTTTCAGTAATGTAGCAGGATACAAGATTAACCCCCCAAAAAATCAGTCACTTTTCTTTCTTATACATCCCAGTAACACCTGCCCAGGGAGTGGGACCTTTTATGGTGAACTGGACCCTTCCATCTCAATCATTAGTGATGAAGATGCCTATCTACAGAAGAATCTGATGGAGCCATTTGAGGATCTCTATTTACAGACATTTGAAGGTTTATGTAAAGTTGAAAATTCCAACCAGCACAATGTCTGAACAAGGACCTGAATGCACAGAAAAAAAAATAGACATGTAGTTCACTGAGAGAAAAATGTTCTAGGTTAAAGAATCAGTAGGGTAAAAACCGAAATAAATGATTTCATGGTAAAATTGAGTTTAGAGCACTACAGAAAGTGAGAAAAATGGGAAAGTGGAAGAGCATATTTTAAATCATTGTTAGGAATCTGGGTTTTGAATTTAGAAAATCACTGGGAGTGGAGGGGTTAAATAGAATTGTGATCCTTTCTGACTCACATGATCCTACATGACTGGATCATTTTATATGGACCATTCCTGATAAAATATAGGAACTCTGTAGGTAATTCAGGTGAGATACTGATGTCTGAACTAGGGGGTGATGCCAATGGAAATGAGAAGTATGTTCCTGAATACATTTTCAAGATACAACCAAATTGTTGCCAGGAAAATTGGAAGTTAGAGACTGAGTAAAACAAGAATCATAGTGATTGGGAGAGATTTTTCAGGACTTGCAAGGATAGATGTCTGACTTACTGAAACAGTAAAGACAGGGGAGACTGGAGACTTTAAAGAAAACAGAGTCCTGCTCATGATATATTTGTTTTTATATCTTCATTTCTCTCTCAAGTGAGATGGTGGAGCATAGCAAATAAAACAAGACTGAGCTTCAAGAACTGCCAAAAACTGTTTTTGGGGAGATGGTATTTTAAGCCTGTCCACTAACTAGAATGATGACATGGGTTGAGCACATAGAACTATGGGATATTGAGATACTGTGGTCCTCTAATATCAGAGCCTTGAGAGATGGAGAGGAGACAGTCATATTGTTACAGGAAGAAACAAAATATTTCATCCTGAAAAGGCCCATCCTGAAAAATAATGGAAAAATAACCTCAACACAACTATTACAGGGGTAGCCAGAAGGTGGCATGAGATCTGTCAATCTGAAGGTAGATACTGATGCTAGGCTATATACATTATTTACATTTTTGTAGCCTTTTTAATATTTTTTCTTTCTGCTATTCATTTACTTATTATACAATACAGTTTGATCTTGTTATTTCTCTTCTCCAAAATCCTCACAGATCTTCCTCACCTCCCTATAAAATCAACTATATATTTTTTTCTTTGTCTCTTTCAAACACAAAACAAACAAATGCAAAACTTATAATCAAAACAAATAAACAAAAATCAAGAAGACAAAAAAAAATACCAGACAAACAAAACAAAAAAACATATAGAAAACATGGAGTCTATTTATTGTGGTCAAATGCTCAGGCAAGTCCTGAAAAGCATACAGACATTGGAGCACTAAGACCTAAATGAAATGGTTTTCTCAAACTCTTTCCTCAGAGCTCACAGATCTATGTTGAAGAAGATTGAGAAAGATTTGTAAGGAACAGAGGATGTAGGTGACTCCATGGAAGCAGAGTCTCCCAGACACAAAGGGCTGGGGCACATATGATCTTCCAGAGACTGAGACAGTATGTCCAAGACCTGCACAAGTTCAAACTACACAAAACCCTGGAATCGATGGCCGCTCTAAAGGTCAATTAAAATTTGATTGACGTTGTAGCCTGTTTGGGAGGTGACTGCGTTGAGAAGTGATGAAGTGATTAATTGCTCTTCTTGTGGAACACAGTCAATTTTTGAGGCACTGCGATTTCTGCTAGGGCTGAAATTACTTTCCAAGGAGAGTGGGTTGCTATGAAAGAGAGCTGCCTGTGCATTTTGTCTCTTTTACATACACCTGCTCGCTGCCTGTCTGTCACCTTCACATATGCTGTTGCCAGGTAAGTCTGTCTACCACCTCATTATGCAGCAGGAGGCCCTTGCCAAAAGCAACACCAAAGCTCTGACTTCCAACTTCTAGCACAGCGAGCGAGTGGAAGAAGTTTTATTCCTTCATATATTACCTACCTTCTGCTATTTCTTTGCAGCAACAAGAAATTTTGAACAAAGCAGATTCTGAGTACTGCTGGGGCTGAAGTTTACAGGGGACGAAAGGAGAGATGTCTTGAAGAAAGAAAGAATCAATATCTCCAGTGGGAAATTTTGTTGAAAAGAGAAAAGAATCATTTTATTAACTGGAGGAGAAATTTGGTCAAGGGATTAGAGATTCTTTTCTACATAGATGATTTACAGCCCATTTTTCCCCCCTCTGTTCCCAATGTTATGGGCGTATCTTACTGAGGCTCATTAGTGCTGACACAGTGGTCACGTTTCAATACCACAGGAAAAGCCTTGGCTGCTCAGTGCCAATTTGGTTCATTATGGGAGATTCCCTGTCTTTTTATAACCTGTTAATTTATGTTAGAGTATTTTGCCTTTTAAGATTATTTCAAGTAAACGTATTTTTTTTCAATCAAAATAAAATTTGGCTAAAACGTTTCTAAGTCTTTCATCTGCATCATAGTTTAAAAATCTGTAAGCTCCAAGGCATGTCAACACAATTCGGTGGCATTGTGGGTTGTGTCATTGGATTTGGGAATCACAGACATGCGCCTTTGCTGATTGCCTATAGAATAACACCTCAGCTCTCTCTGGCCCTGTTCCCTAGACCTGTGGTGGCAAGCCATTTCTGAACAAACAGCAAGAGCAACAACAGGCTAATTTTAGACTTGCCTCAATAGAGAGGGAGTTGGAAAGAGGCCTGGCAGTGGTGGGATCCTGGCTGAGTGGGAACTCACCTCTGCCAAGCTTCGATTTCCCTCAGAACATTAGTAATGGAGCCAAGGATTGAACAGATGGAAAGTGGCCAGTGAAAGGATGCGAGAGAAAGACACTGAGGGAGATACTTGGAGCAGGCCAAGAGATAAATGCTAGCGTGCCCTTGCAATCTTTAAGAGCTAGTTATGTGTTTTACCTAAACCTGGAATCCTTATGTGTGGAAACTTTTCCCTGAACCATGGCATGATTGGTCAATCTCTCCCTTAGTCTGGGGTGGAGGGGCACCGGATCATCATCCTTACTCCTCCTTACCAAGCAGAATTAGTTCCCTTGGCTGCAGGAAGTCTTTGGGGAGAAAATGTGCTGTGCACCTTTGTGCATGTGTGGCCCCAGCAGAGGCCTCAATCATACCTGGAGTATTTTAATACTAGTATGTATGTTATTCATTTTATCAAGCCTGCATTTAAAATAAAAAATACATTTTGATGTTTGTGTGTGTGTGTGTTTGCATGTGTGTTTATGTTTATGCACAGTTTTTAAATGGAAAACTCTCAAAGAAACACACTGAGTGGCTGGTAGGCAGCCCCCTTCCTTGGGAACTGGCTTTATCAGTAAGTTTCTCTTATCTAACTTTGGGAAACAGACTTAACTAATAACCCGATAATGCTTAATGCTCCCCAGCTCTAAACAAACAAAATGACTGTGCTTGTGTGGGGGCCGGTTTATGGGGTTGCACAGATGGCTGAAGCAGCCAACAAGACAAAGCACAGCAAGGCAGATACCACCACCAGAGTGCCCTGCTTCGAGAGGTCTTCTCTCACTCTGCTCTGCCAGCAAGTTCAGGGATTTAACAGTCAAAGCCGCCTCGTGGATTTAAACTTTGTGCAGTGGGTCATATAAACATTCTTTGAGCTAAATGGTGTAATAGATCTAAAAATCTCCTGCTCGCTCTCTTTTCTCTCTCAGATTTATCACACTGTGATATAAATACCCACAGTATTTTACAAGACAATGAATTTGGCTTTTTCTAAGGCCAGTAACTTTTGCTGATTAGTGGAAACCCAGAGAGCTGTAAAATAGCTGCTTGACACGATCTTGAAGCTTTGAGAAGTGCATCCCTGGAATAGAGTTCAAATTACAGTACGGTCATATTTCTGAAAGAAAAAAAATGAATATACAAAAATAGCCTTATAAATAGCCAGCTATGCCAAAATCATGCATGCAAGAAAAGTGCTAATCTGCAACAGATAGCCATCCCCTAGCCGGCATAGTTTTCGTCTGTTTATTTCTCTTTTCCCAGCCTTCTGGGAGATGGGCCAGTTGGATGGAAGTTGGAAAGGAGGGCTTGAAACTTTAAGTAATTTCTTCATTCTTGCCTTAATACAAAATGACACTCTTGGTTCACATATCTATTTGTCGGGCTCTTGAAAATATGAGCTGTAGGTCTCTGGAGAAGATCATGGTTTCTGGGGAATTTTCCTCGCCTTGGTCTTCCAGTATTTTCAATATAACATGTGTGATGCCATCACAACTTCGTTAGCTCCGCTGTGACAAATCAACAACATTTTCACACTAGAAATGTTGTATTGTGCATCATGAGAGAAGTGCCGGTCGCTCATGGTTTCGCCTCCCCTTGCGGACCCACCTGCTACCCACTAGATTCCTCTTAAAGAAGAAGATTCCTGGAAGATGAAGCCATTGAATACTCTGCTGGGAGCCAATGGCATTCCTCTCTCTATTCCTCCCTGAATGGCGGCCTGAAAAGAAAGTCTCTCCTCATTTTGGTTCAACAAAGCCCGAACAATGGGTGGTGTGTGCAAAGCCCCTTTCCCACTAGACCCGTGGTGTTATCCTGTGAGTCTATTCACAGAAGATAATGCATGGCCTCCCAGCTTAGGCCAGAGCGCTCTCTATCTTAAGGCTCCTCTCATTTTCTTTCTGGCATTTTAATCCTTAGCATTACCTAAGAATTAAACTAAGAAGAAAACTGTTGGTGTCTCCAAGGCACAGGAAGCTGTTCTGTGACTTATCTTCATTTGGAATTCTGGGAGGGGCCCTGTGAGGCCTTCCACCTCCTCTTGAGTCCTGTCTGTCAGCCACTATCTGAAAAGTTTTACTCTTAATTTATCTTTGTATGGTAAAAGTTTTCTTCGAGGGAGAGTAAAGTTATTTTTTAACTAAAAATAAAGTTTTTTCTCAGCAAGAGATGAGATGACATTTCCAAAGAAATCTTTTATACTGCAAAGACTTTTATACTTATATATTTAATTTTTTTTTTTTTTTTTGCTTAATGACTGTTGCAATTACTGATAGAAATAAATGCAAACCATTTGAAAGTTTGGAAAGAACATGAGATAAAAATTATAGCATTTGGGGTCAAAGTGTAAATCACTGTTGTATTGATAAACTATTTAATATATAAACAAATATTTCCAGTATGTGTTCAGTGGTTGTATCCCTTGGCTCACAGAAAACAATCCTTCCTGCTACATTGGACAACACTGTGACGGAGATTAGAAGTGCAGACTTCAGAAGATTTGTTACTCATCTCATTTTAACTTTGTCTTCTTGGACTATTAATATAACAATGTCCTAATTGTCAAGGATTTTAAGGAATCTATGGGTTTGTGGGCTGGTTAGTTTTATGTCAACTTGACACAGCTGGAATCATCTCTGAGGAGTGAAATTCAATTAAGAAACAGCCTCCAAAAGATCAGTCTGTTAGTAGAGAAGCCAATAGGGCATTTTCTTAATTAGTAACTGGTGGGGGAGGGCCCAGCCTACTGTGGGTGGTGCCATTCCTGAGATGGTAGTCTTGAGCTCTATAAGAAAGCAGGCTGACTGAGTCATGGGGAGCACGCCAGTAAGCAGCACCCCTCTATGGCCTCATCATCAGCTCCTGCCGCCAAGTTCCAGCCCTGTTTTGAATTCCTGTCTTAACTTGAATCTTTGATGAACAGTGATGCAGAAGTATAAGCCAAATAAATCCTTTTGCTTGCCAAGTTTTTGGGTTGGTCCTGGTGTTTCATCGCAGCAATAGTAAACCCACGGGAGTGCGGAACTCTTGTGTTTTCTGCCTGCAAATTGCTTCCATTTTAGATTTGTTCTTTCTATAACAGAGAGAAAGATACACGGAATTCGTCGACTTTGGAAATACAGCTAGCTCCTTAGGGGACTTTTATAAAAGTTATTCATGCTAGAGAATGAGAGCAGCTGATTCATGGGTATATTAGTTATTTTCTCACAATTTTAATTTAATCAATAATAGTTTTGTTCTCCTCTTACAAGGATGGCCACTTATCACTGTTGATTCAGGCTATTGCTGTGTTAGCCCAGGCTGAGTTTGAATGTTCAACCATGCCCCCCCCTCCCGCCTATCCCCAGATTGTTAGAATTACAAGTGTCTACCATAGCTTCTGGCCCACTAGTGAAATTTAATATAAAAATATGGCCTGTTTTTATACTGTGTCACTTTAATGTTGACTCCCTAAAGAAATCCTGAATAGAATGGCAAGAGAAACTATAATAGCTTCATGTTTCTTGGGTGTTACATGCAATGTCAGGACTTGTGTGTTGATTGCTCTTAGCATCACTTTTCTAAAGAGATATGTCTTGGTTTCACGTAAAAGCAGCTATTGTGAGAGAAGTTCAGTCTTTGAAAATGGAACATACTGACTCCAGCTACTGCACATTCCCAGGATGAAGCTTATATGTGGATGCTAGAGACCAACCGTGGTGACAGCACCCAGCATCTCTCATCAGGAGTATAACATCCACTCTAAAATAATCTACCACAATCTTAAAAGTTCAGTAGCCTTGTGCCCCCATTCTTGCTCTCCCTCTTGGTGGGCCAAAAGTGCTCCTTTAGGATACACCCATTAAAATAGACCTATTTTGCTGGATGCTTTGGTGACATGCCAGCTCATTTTAAATAAAGTTTCCTTAGTATTCTAGCAGACCTTTGGTGAATCTTGTTCCAACCCTCCTCCTGGTTGCATCTCCTGTTATTCTCCATCAGATCCCTCTGCTCCCATAATATCAGCATCCTTGTTGACCTTACCAGCCATGTTTCCTCCTTGTCACCCAATTCTCTTTCCTTCTCCATTACTATTCATACATTGCTGTTTGTTTTATGTCTTCTTTACACTATCTAATTCTGTAAGTCATTCATTTCTCATCCCCATTCTGCTAAATTTCTTTACTTAACACTACTTGTTTTTCCCATCTTATTAATTAAGGCTCCATATTAAAAATGTACACCGTGAGTACTTAATATGTAGGGGGTGGATATGAGAGAGTATCCAAGTCCAAAGGGGTTAGCTATTAGAACAGTGAATTCTCAGATGGTCCAGGCTCCCAGGGCACCATGCAGTAATGGAACCAATGCATTTATAGAGTATATGAATTGTTGTGCATAGGTAGGAGTTTTCAGTTTGCCTCATTTTTTCTTCTTGTCATTGGCATTTATTGGTAACACTTGATAACAGACACTTTCTCCTTTAATTTTTCTGTGGTTGTTGTTTCATTTATATATAGTCTGTAGTAAAGAGGCACTCCTTTCTACTGTATTGCTGCTGTTAAAGCAGTATGGGCTTGAAAAATGGGAAGACAAGGACAAAATCTGGTGCAACATTTCTTTACAGTTTCCAGAAGATTTGTTTATGCGGTGTTTGTTTAACTCAGTGAAGCTGTGATTCTTTACATGTCTAAAACACCTACAGGTCTAATAAGGAGCTGAACAGCCAATAGCAAGGCAGGGGAAAGGATAGGCAGGACTAGCAGGCAGAGAAAATAAATAGGAGGAGAAATCTGGGAAGAGAAAGGGAGAGCAACAGAGAAGGAGCAAGATAGAATATGGGAGGAGGACAACAGGAGTCAATCACCCAGCTACACAGCCAGCCATGGAGTAAGAAGTGATGGAAGGTATACAGAAAAAAGGTTAAGGACGCAAAATATAGACTGGAAAATTTAGGTTAAGAAAAGCTGAATAGAAACAAGCCAGGCTATGGCTAGACATTTATAAATAATAGCAAGTCTTATGAATTTATTTGGAGCTGGGTGGTGGTGGTCCACCATTCCAAAAGATCGAACACCAAAAAAGGCAAAAGCAAAGAAGAAAAGAGTGACAAAAAAAAAAAACCCCAAAACAAAAAAGATCTACCTGTTATTTCCTCTTCAGTAGACAGGAAATAAATACATATTATTTTAATTACTATACTGGTTCCTTCTTGCAAAGAATTTCCCAGCATTTTCCATTGTTAACATAAGCCAAAGTTATGGGCAGTTTTCCTTATGACTAAATTGGATCCACAGTTGCATTATCTTTCTATGTTACCATTTATTATTGCTCTTCCCTTTTGGTAGTTATTGTCCTCATATTTAACTCAGTATACCCCTGTAATGACTATAATTTGTTACAGCAATCACACTATCTCCCTCTGTGGATTAGTTTGTGGGTTGTAAGAGGTATATCTTGATCTGCACCAGCCTTGCCAAAGACAGAGAATTAAGAGATTTACTGACCACTTTTGAAGACTAATTTCATCCAGACTCACAATTTGAAAAATTGTTGCCTGAAGAAAGTGGATATTCTTGTTATTTCTACCCTTCATCCAACAATCACAATGTTTTAAAGATTATCCCATGGTCTTAGTTTTGTTTTCTATGTGTAGTGTGTCTTGATTGTGTTGTATGATATCTTTTAGAGTTTGAGAAAATTATCCAGCAATGTCTCTTTATAAATTACACCTGGTTATCAATCTCCCTGCTTCTAGGGCTCAAATAATATTTCCCTTATTTACATGCATTTGTATTAGTTATTTGTGAATTCCGTACAATGTGTTTAGATTACATTTAACCCTTCCTACTCTTTAACTCTTTCTACCTTCCCCCACCTCACTACCACTTTTCAACTTTATATCCTTTTTAACCATTTTTCCAAACATAATTTTTGCTGGCCATGTACACTTAGGTGTTAGGTCACCCCCTGAAGCATGGTTGATCTAACAGAGGCGGTATCCTTAAAGGAAACTGACTTTCCTTACCCCAAAGCTATGAATCATCAATAACTGCTCAGTCAGGGATGTGGAGGTCTTATGGGCTCCTTTCCTTCTTGATGGTAGAATGCTGACTGGTTTAATCTTATGTAGGTTTGATGTGGATTTTAAACCTAAATGAACAGAATGAAGCACAACTTCTTGGTTACTCTTCTCTCTGGTAGTCTCTATTTGCTGGTGGCCAGCAGAGGCATGGCTCCTTTAAGAAAGGCTTTTTGATTCAACATTAGCTCTTTTAAGATGCTCGGCCACCAAACCAGTAAGTGGTGTTTATGAGCAGCTGGCATCAGACTTCTTGGTGGTGGCATGGACCTAGAAACATTCCACAGAGTTGTAGGAATAAATCTAGCTCCTGTCAGGACCCCCACCATGATTCTAGACTTTCAAAAAGTTAAGGAATGTGAAGGAGCCAGCTACCAAAGCTGTTGCTTTAATCCTAGCCATACCACTTAGCAGATTAAAGACCCAGAAAAAGATAGAGATATAAAGTAAAGACAGATTTAGAAAGAAAAAATCCTCTAAACAGTTTACAGTGTGTTAAAAAATATATGTAGTCTTGTAGAAAAGAAAAAGGATAGAGAAAATCCTGAAAAAAAAATAGAGTAATTGGGTATGGTGGCACATGCCTTTAGTCCTATCACTTGGGAGGCAGAGGCAGACAGTTCTCTTTGAGTTCAAGCCTGGTCTACAGAGTGAGATCTAAGACAGCCAAAGACACACTGTCTCAAAAAATCCCCACAAAATTATAAATAAAAATAAAGGAAGAGTTTTTAAAAACCACATAAAGATGGAAAGTACACAGAGAATTTGGATACTGTACGTTATTGTGATGTCTTTGAAACATTTGACTGCTCCTGAGGAAGTAGTAGCAGCTGCTAAAAGACATTTGATTATAAACACTGCTGAATTTTAATCCAACCTATATATTTTAAAAATACTATGACTTCAAAATGTAAGTCTAAGGGTATGTAACTTTGGAAAAGAGGTTAAAAAGCTGTGGATTCCTTGCTGGCTAATATGGTTTGATCAAACAAGACCCCATGAAGCAATGGCTTAGGTGCTCCAAAATCCACAACAGCTTCAGGACTGCTGGCTGAGATGGACCAACTACACAGGATACCCCATAAAAGAACTGACTAACAACATCCAAATCTGCAGAAAGTTGTCTAAAAAACTACACACAAATTTCCAAATATTGCTTATAAATCTTTGTTTTAATTTAAAGGGGGTTGATTATAAATGGTTAATGGTCACAGTTAAGGTCTTCCTAAAGAAAAAAATAGAAATATGATATAGAAATGAATACTTTACATTGGTATGGACTTTGGTTTATTGATACAAATTTAAGGTTAATTTGTTATATGTATATTTCTACTCTTGTTTAAGGCATTATGTTTATATAGTTCATGTAAAATGTAAAATATAATTAAAAATTATGGATTAACAGATAGTCATCTTTAATAATTAAACCTATAGTCATGTAAGTTACATTTTCTATTTAAACAGAGATATTTTTCAGATGGATAGTTATTCCTCAAATCTTTCAAAGAACTACGGAGTATGGTATTTAAAATGCTTTAAGAACTTGGACTTTTCTCAACAATGAGACATGTCTGCTTCTGGCAGTATTTATTACTTCAGAGAGGTTCATGGTCATTAAAGAAACTTGTTATGGTATTTTCCTTCAGTGTGATAAGGAGAGGCATTTGGGCAAGAAACTTCTTTTACCTGGACTGCTTGATGGTATGCTATATGAAATGGACATGGAGAACTCACAGAAAAATGACCGCTGAAATTTTCAAAAGATGGGATGGTCCTTTTGGTTCCTGCTCCACAGAAGAAACTGCCAGACATACTGCAGGACAGAGAAAGAAAAAACAACTGAAACACTTTGAGAGTAAAAGGAAAAAATAGAACTTCAAATTTTCTGTGTCACTGAAAAGACTGCGAGATTTTATGGGCCTATACGCTGATGCCGTAACATTACAAAAGAACTTTGGATGACTGTCCAGTAAGTGTGATGTATCTGTCATTTATGAACTTTGAAAGTTGCTTACAATACACTTCCTGTTTACTTAGGTAATATTATATCCTCATGGGGTCCTTGATGGAGTTGAATACAGATAGCTATAGCTATATTTTTCCTTAGTTATGATGAAAGATAAATTAGATCTGAAACTTGAGACTCACAAAGATAAAATAGATAATAGAATATTTTCTTTAGTTTTGTCAGATACAAATGATTCAAATATTGTATCTATAATTCTTGCATGATAACTGCTTTGAATATGCAATTTTACTATGTTAAACTTAAAGCTTTCTTTTTTAATTAGGCAGAAAAAGGAAGATGATGTGGGATGTTTTTCTGTATATGTGTTACTTTTATTGATTGATGAATAAAGCTGTTTTAGCCAATGACTTAGCAGAATAAAGCCAGGAGGGAAATCCTAACAAATATATATATATATATATATATATATATATATATATATATATATAGAGAGAGAGAGAGAGAGAGAGAGAGAGAGAGAGAGAGAGAGAGAGAGAGTAGGCTGAATCAGAAAGACACTATGTAGCTGCCAAAAAAGAAAGATACCCGCATCTCACCAGAAAGCCACATCCTCATGGCAATACAAGATTAGCAGAAATGGGTTAATTTAAGATATAAAAGCTAGCTAGAAATACCTCTAAGCCATTGGCCAAACAATGTTGTAATTAATAAAGTTTTGTGTGATTACTCAGTTCTGGGTAGCCGGGAAACAAAAGCATAGTCTCTGTTTACACAAGAACCCCCAGAGGAGAATGGAAGAAAATGTTGGAACTCTATTAAGTGGAGTTACAGGTGTTTGTGACTTGCCATGTGGTTCCTGAGTCTTGAACCAAGCTCCTTTACCAGAGAATTAAGCACCCTCAATCACAGTTACATCTTTGTAGAACAATCAGTGGTATTTCTTTTGTTTCTTATCTTATCTTATTACATCCCGACTGCAGCTTCCCCCAACTCCTCCCCTTCCAACCCTACCCCCATTCACTCTACCTCCTTTCCCTTCAGAAAAGGGCAGTCATCACAAAGATAGCAACCAAACATGGCATATCTAGTCGCAATAAGGAACTGGGCACTTTCCCTTTTACTAAGGCTAGACAAGGTAATACAGTAGGAGGGAAAGCAGGCAAAAAGTCAGGGAAAGCCTTGTTTTCACTGTTAGGAGTCCCACAAGAACACTAACCTGCACATCCTTAACATATGTTGAAAGTTCCCACACAGGTTCTTTGATTGTTGGTTCAATCTCTGTGAGCCTCTATGGGTTCAGGTTAGCTGACTCTGTGGGTTTTTCTGTGGTGTTCTTGATTCCTCTACTTCCTTCCTCCCCATCTTCCACGGGATTTCCCAAGTTACACCTAATGTTTAGCTGTGGACCTCTGGACCTGCTTCCATCCATCAGTTGCTAAATGAAGACTCCCTGATGACAGTTATGCTAAGCTCCTGTCTCTTACTGTAGCAGACTATCATTAAGAATCACTTCACATTGGGCAGTGGTGGCACATGCCTTTAAATTCCAGCACTTGCTAGAAAGAGACAGGTGGATCTCTGTAAGTTCGAGGCTAGCCTGGTATACAGAGTGAGTTCTAGACAGTCTCCACAGCTACAGACAAACCCTGTCTCAAACCCCCAAAGCCCCCCCCAAAAGAATCATTTCACTCTCGGTGATATTTCTTAATTACACATTTTATTGAGATCATTAAGTCTTTAAAATCATTTTTTGCACATTTTTAAAGCATTTTTCTGTTAGAGAATTTCAGTGTCTTCAAAGGCTGTCTCAATTCATAAAGCGTTTAGTAATATATTATAAATATTTAATCTGTATGATACTATTTTCTTCCAAAGAATTTACTTTTTTTGTTTTTTTTTTTTTTAAAGACATGGTTTCTCTGTGTAGTCCTGCTGTCCCGAAACTCACTTTGTAGACCAGACTGGCCTCAGACTCACAGAGTACCACCTGCCTCTGCCTCAGGAAAGCTGGGATTAAAGGCGTGTGCCACCACCTTCTACAAATGTAGTTTCCTGAAGCAGATAGATAGGTCACTACTCCACCGCCTGCTGCTTCTCTCCCATAATCTTCACTCCTCCTGGGACTGGAAATTTTGCTTACATTTGTACCTTTTTGTGACTGAACAGT
Organism: Microtus pennsylvanicus; assembly: GCF_037038515.1. Lineage (NCBI taxonomy): Eukaryota > Metazoa > Chordata > Mammalia > Rodentia > Cricetidae > Microtus > Microtus pennsylvanicus. The sequence continues at coordinate 12,718,344 of NC_134583.1, read as the reverse complement.
TTACTATTTCAGCAAATATCTCAACTAGAAATCCACCAAGGTCGGGCTCATGTCCTTGTCACAGTTTCTTCTCTGGGATATTGAACTCAAGGCATAGCTGCCTGGAAGCCAGACATTCCAGCTACTTCTTGTCCATTGCTGCTATTAGTTTCCAGAAACTAGGCTGGATACCTTTCCCCTCTCCTTTCCGGAGCTTCTGGGGTTTGACTCTTTAATTTCAACTCTTCTCTTTAGACTTGCCTTCCTATTGGAATTCTGTTTTCTCAAGAATGGGGTTGATGAGATGGTTTTACCAGAATGTTTATTTCTTAGTTTCAATTTCTGTAATAAATGTTGTTTTTCTACTTATGCTTAGAAAAAAAGAGATTTTTTTACACTGAGAAGAGAAAGCAGAAATTAGTTTTATTTCTAAACTACCCTTTTGTTTACCTGAAATGTTAAATTCTAGAGTAGTATGCCTTGTAGAAATAAACAGAAAAATAAAAACAAAAAATATATAAACTGTATTTTAACGTTTTTGAGCATTGCCAGCCCAGCATTTCAAAAATGTAAACATCAGTATCTCCAACTAAAAAATCCAATTAATTTTATTTATTTTAAGCTCTTGTCATTCAAGATATTTTGAATTCAAGATATTTTGAACTTGAAAATTAGTGCTATATTTTACATCATTTCTTCAAACTAACCTTGTGAAATCCAGATGGCATTTGTACAGAAGTAAATCTTAGTTTTGGTTAGTAGTATGTTCAGGACTTGGGTGTTATATTTGCTTTGGTGACTACTTCATCTGGACGCTCACATATAGATAGAACCATAGAATATGTTTTATTAAAACAGTAAAAAAGTTCAATTACATTTGAAAAATTTTGTAATAATTTGTTAATGATGTTTTCCTGGGTTCTCTGTATAGAGTTTTTCAAGAGTACAGGAAGACTGAGGAAGAGCTTGTGGAGTGACTCTATTTATGTGGGATAAACAATTTTTTTTGAAGTTTTACACATTGGAGCATAAACAAAAGTCATATGTCGCCACACATTTCAAAATTTTTCAGGAAAGCATTTGATGCTTAATTTGAAGGTTCTCATGTCCACTGTAACCTTCTTGAAAGCTTTTGTACAAGACATATTATGATCACTGATGGGTTTGTCACTATGGGGCTCTCTGTTTTCTGGTAGGAGTTGCTTTGCCATTCTTACAGGGCTGCTATTTCTGTGACAGATGGAAAAACCCATAACTGCACAATTGAAAAACGAAAGAAAAATGATCAATAAATAGATGGATGGAAGAATGAATGAATAATAAATAAATAAATGTGGAAGGAAACACGTCACAAGCTAAATGACAGTGAGTATGATAGCTAAATTACACTGGGAGGGGTCACTTTGACTTAAACTCTACAACAGCCCAGAATCATCGCAGCTGTGGCTTGTGACTCATGGTGATTAAGTATTAAACCGATAAGCAGTGGGAGGGCTCAGCACAATGAACACATATTGTCTAACCCTGTTTGACATTTATCAGGTATTTGCTATGTCTTGCCTTGCAACTTGTTCTAAGACCTAATAATCATTAAATCTGATAGCCTCAAAACAATTTGCAATACTGGCATTAGAGTTGTTCTCAACTATGCTGTATTTGCAAGGAAATGCAAATTCAGAAAAGGTAATTACTTAATATTGCATAGAAAATGAATTAAGGATGTAACTCTAAGGTTGATTCACCCCAGCGTCTGAAATATGAATGAATGCTTCCCATTGTTTCCTAGATGAAACACTTCACATACTGTTAAAAAACAAAGTGTGGCTTAGTCAGGAAAAATTCCTGAATGCATGGTGTTAGGGGTGGAGTGGGGGGATCATGAGTACCACCCCTAGTTGAGAAACTATTGGCAATTGATGGCTGTTGAAGGATGGAGTTTTAGTTTTCTTCTCATGGGCCCCTTGAGATATATGTGTGTATATATGTATATATATACACATACATACAAATGGACGTGTACCCCACTAACAGCGCTAAGTCCACTCAGTGGGTTAACAAAAAGGACATGTAGTTAAGAGAGAAATATGATGGTGGAGGAAGAGTTTGAAAAGAATTGGAGAGGGAAGAGTGGGGGTAGATTTGATTAAACCATTATATTCATGTATCAAATTCACAAACTTACTAAATTCTTAAAAGATGTGTGACTTGAAATTTATGAAAGATGGTTTTTAGAAGGCCAAAGTGTTTGCTTCCCAGAATTGAAGCAAAGAAGGAAGATGAGCACTGACTGTGCAGATTTGTCCTTTGATCTTCATATGTACACACGCACACACATACACACACGCACACACACACACATCATACACACAGCAAAATAAAAATAAATGCAATTTTAAAAGCAAGTATTTCACTGCATAAAGATATCGGAATCAATGTGGTTTAGCAGGAAATATAAAATGGAGATGAGATGAATCATTATTTCACATATGTATAATTTTAGGAGTATTGGAATCTTATAGATTTGGGGGATGGAAAGAACCTAGTGCTGTCCGTGTCTACAATTTTGAACAGTTGACTTCACAGTATCTTCTATAATTTAGGACTCTCTGACAGTTAAGCTAATAGTAAGGATGTCAGAGTGAATATTCCTTTTATTATGCTCAGTAGGGCATTCACAGTGAATAATTTTACTTTCATAGTCCAAGATACTCTGATAGCAGACAGATTAATCTTCATTAAGATGTGTATACTGTGACAATAACCACAGGCTGCTCAGTGTTAGGACCCAGGCACTCCTTCTGATTGTTCCAGCTTTCACTCACCCGTGTCTTGCATTTCATCTTAGAGAGTCAGAAGCTATTCTCCGTTAGCAGTGGGTGCCCTGAACTCATTCACTTCAGTTTTCATGAATTGCTACTGCCATTCCTTACAGTCTCCTGCCCTGAGTTACAACTAGTGTCACTTGCCAAGGAAGATCCTTCTTAATCTCTGAGTTCCATGGAAATTATTGTGCTTGTAAAAGGGAGCGAGGAACAGGTGAAACTCATTTCTTTGTATTGCTCAGAGAACTGAGGCAGGCAACACCGTGTGGTTACCTGCCAGCATGGCTGCTCCGACAAGAGAGGGGAAAGCACATCCAACACGACACTGCTTTCCCAGCTGTGTCTTGGTGAGTGCCAAGTGTAATTATGTGTCTGCTAAGCTCAAGCTCCTGGACTAACAGGGAAGGAATGCAGTAATAAAGAGCTTCACTGGGCTCTAGTCTAAGTATATGCATAGCCTCCCATTTTACCAAAGCCACCCATATTAACAACACTGTCAGTTCCTTCTCAAGTCTGAAGGCCAACAGTACGTGCTTGCGTCTTCAGAAGAACAGGCGCCTCGTAAGAGAACAGTGTTAATGCCAAGAGCTGAATTAAACTTACAGACAAAAGAAGCTATACGCTCATCAGTAGCACCTCATTTTGCCTCTTTTGAACAGCAGAAGAAATGCTTTAAATTTAGTTCCCATAAGGCTTGCAGTCAGTTTGGTTTTAGATCAAGTGACAATGGAGAACTCGATCCACGAGCTGTGGTTTCACGGCTGCAAGGTAGCAATCACAGCGATGTGTGACAAGATGCCACCTCAGATACAGCGAATTGAAGCAAAGTATTGGACACTTTGCTTTTCTTTTCTTTTTTCTAAAATTTAACTTGGCAGATAAAATAGTAAAATGAAACTTCAAAGTGTCATCCTAAGAAGTTGGCCCTTTGGAGTAGTCTGATGAAATATATTATGACCATGTAAGTATTATGTTTATACATGCACTTTACAGATAAATGTGTAATTACATATTAATTTTGTGTACATACAATTGTATGTGAATAAAGATCTGACTTTACCAGCACTGTAAGAGAAAGGAAAAGCTATATTTTTAATATTCAGCGAAAAGAAACTCCCTGAATGAATTGATAAATGCCATGAAATGCCATGACAAGATTTTTCAGCTTTTGGATATACGATTAAGTCATATACACATTAATTTAGAAAAGAAAGCTCCAAAGCATCAAATTTATAATCCCACTTGAAAACACAAACATTTGTGGTCTTCTTTTTGTTCATAACCTCACTATGCATGTGAACAAAAAGGCATGGAAATGCAATCTTAAATATGAAAAACTTTAAATGAAAGTAGAGGTGGAGAGGAAAGGGAAGGAGAGTGAAGAAAGGAGCTAAAGAGTTATTTGATGTGAGCAGAAGTATCCTTAGATACCCCCATGGACAGACACAAAATCAAATGAATATTTCTTCAGCTGGCTAAGAGCATTGCAATATAATAATTGCATTGATTATATGTATCTATAAACACAAACTATTCTTGAGTATTGTCATAGTGATTTATTTTATTACAAACAGCATATTCTCTCTCTCTTTCTCTCTCTCTCTGTGTGTGTGTGTGTGTGACAGAGAGAGAGAGAGAGAGAGAGAGAGAGAGAGAGAGAGAGAGAGAGAGAGAGAGAGAGAGAATGCCATTGACATGAAGTTTTCCTAGGATAGTTTCTCAGGACAGATCACTGTATCAAATTCTGATATCTAAAATTGAAGCATGAACACTAAGGGTAGGGCAAATACTCATTTTCTGTGCTATTAGAAGAAAGATGTTGATTTTTAGCATCTGTTCCCGTTGTATAAGTGGCTTATATCACATTCCATCCACCGATACCTGTAGTCTGTAACCAGCTTAGTTCAAATGGTGTCCTGTACTGAGAGTTGGACAAAGCCCCAAGAGACAGGTTCACATAGACAGAAGGCCAGCTGGCCTGGCTCTGAAAAAGCATGGGATAAATTTGGACTAGCTGAACATAGCGGACAATGAGGACTACTGAGAACTCAAGAACAATCGCAGTGGGTTTTTGATCCTACTGCACGTACTGGCTTTGTGGGAGCCTAGGCAGTTTGGATGCTCACCTTATGAGACCTGGATAGAGGTGGGCAGTCCTTGGGCTTCCCACAGGTCAGGGAACCCTGATTGCTCTTTGAGCAGATGAGGGAGGGTGACTTGATCGGGGGAGGGGGAGGGAAATGGGAGGCGGTGGCAGGGAGGAAGCAGAAATCCTTAATAAATAAATAAATTTTAAAAAAAAGAAACTAATGTTACTCCACACAGTGGTAAGAGAAAGACAGATACAGAGGGTGAAACTGAGCAAACCACAAATTTGTTATGTCACACATAATAATATAGTGCCTTCTGTGTGGTGGACCATGGAATTAAAAGGAAATTCCTGGTTTTGAATTTGAAATCCTGCTACCCACAATTGTTTCTCCAAGTGATGGCTGATAACTTCTTAAGCGAATACTTCCAATTGTTTCGTTCACTGCTCTTTCCCAAATTCATGGACTACTCATTCATTTTAGATTCTCCCCCTTTGAAGGACAGAGAGAGACAAGCTCATTAACACGCATGCTTTTGTTCAAGGATACATCAAGGCAGGTAAATTACTGACCATACTTGTGTTTATAATTTCTCAGTACTCTTAGCTTTCAAGAGGGGTTTCATATTAGTTCTGACTAATATAAAATATAAACAAAAATATTGAAGAGCTAATGAGTTTTAATAACAGAACAAATACTGGATCAAGCTTTAGAGAAATGAATTTCAGAGAAATCAAATACTTCTCTGTGCAGAGGTAGAATCTTATACGCCTTTGATATAAATTTAAATCAATACCTTTTGCATTTGAGTTGTACTAGCATTTATTTTGAAAGCCAAATAACCAAACAATAAAAATGTGTTACCGAAGTTCATTTTACTCAAAGTAGAGAGTCATTTCAAACATATTTTGTGATAGGAAAGTGATGTTGTCTGTGTATTCTACCTAAAACATAAAACTGAAATTATAATCCAATGTCTAATATTTGTATAATATTTGAAAGAAATTATCATGTAAAAGTTCTGTTGGTTTACTTTATAGATGAAGTACTTAGGATTCTTTCTTTCTGTGTTTTTTACTTAATGTAAAAGCTCTCAAACTGTGGGTTGTGAGAATTTGCAACAGTAGCAAAATTACAGTTATGAAGTATCAAGAAAATAATGTTATGGCTGGGGGGGGGTGTAACAGCATTAAGAAGGTCAAGAACCACTGATTATGAAATAATTTTATAAATGGTGAACTTTAATAGGAACGAAGGGGAAAGTTCATTTTTCTAGAAGATACCAACTCTGAATGAAACATAAGTAAGATCTCTCAAAAAATATTTATGACTGTTAAGTCAGAAGAATTAGAAATAGAATCATCATGTATTCAGTTTGTTATATAATGGAAAGAAACAATACTGATACAAGATCACTAGAAGACTGTACAGTATACATAAAATTTTATATATAAATAAATAGGAAAACCATATATTCTTAAAGTTAACCAGACAGCTCAAAACCTAAAATATACCAGCATGTTGTGGGATGACCTAACTAACTATCTGGGTCAGGAATCTACAGCTGAGAGAGAAGCCAGGCAACAGGAATTTGTGGTTTGTCTTCCTTGTACCAACAATGAGGAAAGGGGACTGACAGCCCAGGTCAAGGCACTGTAACAAGTCTCCTTCAAAATATCTTAGAATTAAATCTGCTCACTATGATCAAGAATATCTGCTTTCCTCCCAAGTATTGGTTCTACTTTCTTTTTAACATTCAGGATTTGGTGACAAAGTCCAACAGAGGATTTGAACCTTGTTTAAAGTCAGCTCACTGTCGGCCTTAATGGTGGTACTGGATTACGACATTGGTTTTGTAAGACTCCAATTTATAGTTCTTAGTAATTATTATATTTTATTTACTTATTCTTTTTTCAATAACATATGCATTTCTGTTTTACATCAAGCCCCAAGGTGCACAGTGTGGGAGAAAGGAAGGGAAAGGAGCAGAGGGAGAAGAAAGAAGAAGCCAAGGCATGGAGAAGGAGATAGGATAGGAGGGTGGAGGAAAAGGAAGGAGAAAGGAAGGGAAAAGAAGGCAAAAGATAAAACAACGAAACAGGAAAGAAATGAGATTATTTTCTTAGCTTTCCCCCATAAAATGAGGCATAGAACCTTGTCATTAGAGGAAAAATAAACGTAAATTGATGATTAATACTCTATTTATAAAATAAAGTTATTTTTCCCATGGAAATATAAACATTTTCTATGGTTTATGAAATGATATTCAAATTGACACCTATTTAAAATAAAACTAATTTAAAAACAAAGCTAAGGTTGAAAATTTCTAGCCCTTGATCATTACCTAAAATGAAGTAACAGACTAAAGCAACACCTTCAAGCAAAAGCTGTGTTGTTTTCAGTCACAAGTTTTTAAATTCATATGGTGTTAATGATTTGGTCGACAAATAAAAGCAAATGAAGGGATTTTTTTTCATTGAGATATTGCCACAGTAGAAGAAAAAAAAAATCCTCCAGGTGATTATTGAAGGATATAACCTTTTAATAAGATAATAAAAGCACTTTATTTCTAATAATTATTAGCATGAACTCTAATTGATTTAAAGTCAAATGTTTCTGCTTATGTGGGTTTAAAACTGTATTTCAGGTGTCTTCCCCCCCAATATCAGAACATCCTAACTCCAGAATTATGAACAGCAACAACAAAAAAAATACCCGTGCTCTATGCTAATGCATTCATGGGAGAGATACAATCCTTTGAGGGTGTGGACCAGCTCAAAACAGGAAACTGGAATGCGCACCTCTGCCTGCTCCCTGTTTCCACTTTCTCACACTGATAGGGCCATATTCCCTGTATCACAAGATCCACTGTCAGATTGCGCTGCTGCTCCAAAGGCTCACTCTTGGAGAAACGTAGTAACTGTGGAAAAAGAAGTGCTTTGTAAATCATCCTTCAAAAGCTACCCTCGGAGGAACCAGATAGATCTCGGAATCTTAAGTGTTTAGCGAATAATTTTTGCTGTGCATTCTGAGCGCAGCGCTTCGACTTTACCTAATTACAGAAATATGTGCGGCAGTTGCAGAACTTCGCCGCTGTCATAACTTTTCTTGAAGTTCAGCCAACCAATGATAATAAAGCTGTCACGAGATTAAACGGAGCTGCAAGTCATTGCTTCTGACATTTATATGTGGCATGGGAAATGCAAACAAGCCTGTGTAGTTATTAGTAATATTATGGGCTTGAATCCTTAAAGAGGAGCGCGTAAGACATCTGCCTCTGCAATGAAGGCGATGCATCCAAACTGCCAGTCAGTCCTCTTTTGTCTGGATTCAGGAAATCAAGTCTGAAAGGGGACAGAGAGCAATTTGTATGAACGATGCTCCTCACAGGCACCCGTAGAAGGAGCAAACCTGTGGACTGGGGAAAGAAAAATGTGGAACCTTCCATCCAATCCTCTGGAACCTTCTCAAGACCCCTTCCTGGTCTGGCGGCCTGTCCTAGATTTCAGTGCCAGCACTAAGCTTGGAGCAGCTGGCATCGTGTGGGGGAATCATAAAAATGCCCCACTGAGGCTTCCCAGCCATGCAGAAGTTTGCTTTTGTTTAGTGCCGGACACTACACAGGAACAGAATTTAGAGGGGGGGGGGGACAACAGTATTTTTTAAATTTTGTGAGGCAAATCTGCATTTTATCGTTGAGTTTTATCGTTTTTTGTTTTAAAAAAAACAAACCACGACAAAACACACACACACACACACAAAACAAACAAACAAACAAACAAAAAAGTCCACTCTCACGTTTCCTTGGGTTGAGAAGTTTCGTTGCTCCAGTGACGCAACAACATATCACACGGTACTTCCAGACTTTTTGATGTTGGTCACCCACAAACGTAGGTCAATTGGAAGCCTTGGTTCCAATATAAAAACTGTCCGAAAAACTAGTATTGGTGCTGAGATTCAGCTGGAAATTTGGTCTCTGGTGTGAGACAATACAATTAGAGAATGATCGATCATTTGTAGTTGATGCACTCATAATCTGCACCCAGGGCTTTTGTGTGGGTGTGCGGTATGTTAGCTCAGTGGTTCCTCTGCACACAAGCCTTCCTGACTTACTCAAGTCCTTCCTTCTCGAGAAACTTCAGTTTGCCTGTGCCTGATGACTGTGAAGGAGAGAATATCAGTAATGGGGATGAGCATCCTGAAGTATCAGATCAGTTCAGGTTCCACTAATAACCAAATGAGAACCTTTTTTCTGGCAGGCTCTATAGTAGGTAGGCTTCCACAATAAAATTGCATTTGATTACAACTTAGTTTTTATCAGCCATTATCTTATTTAAGAAGCCAGCTGTTTGTTTTTCCTGTGATCAAACTCCTGCATGTAAACTTTATGTGAAATATAAGTTCAAGAGGACCACTTCCTTCTGGTTCAAAACAGGTCTGAGAAACTTAGAGTATTTGCTTTTATAGCTTTTATGTAGATAAAGTAATTACTAGATATTAAATGTAGCAGTGATTAAAAAACTGCTTATTTGTAAACTATCACAAGCTATTTTCTTAGATAATAACAGATTATTTCTAGTAAGCAAAATGTACTTTGCCATCAATATTAATTGGCCATAATTTTTATATTTAAAAGAATTTGGTCAACCTAGAATAAATCAGACTAGCAGAAATATGTTGTTGAGCATAATGTTCAAATGCTTACTTATTGTGACGGGATTTGTGTTTAGAGTTCGCTGCTGTCTCCATAACCAGTGAAAGACTTCAGATGCAGAAAGTTCTGAGGAGGGCTTATTAGTGAGAAGCTACTTAAACTGAATTTTGAAAATGCATTGTGTGTTGCCAGAGTATACCTATTATTCTAACTACACATGAGGTGATTGCCTGTTCACACTATATGCTGAAGAAGTTTAAGTTACTGTGAAGTTTCTAGTAAAAGCAAAGATCAATATGGGAAAGTAATTCAGATTTCCCAAGTACTAATTTTTGAAAGTAGTGACAGCAAGGCATATTGCCATGTTAGCTTACACGAGGCAATGGGGTTGTAAGTTATCCAAGGAATCACTGAAATAGGAGATTTGTAATGTCTAGAACAGATCTGAGCTTGCACACCGAGTCACGATTTCCTGGGCAGGTTACACGTGCATTTTCACATGACCTTTCAGTGGTAGGGCTGAGACTAAGAACTTTTCGCAATAAGAGAGAAGAAAGGAATCCAACAGAGGAGCAAAGCAGAAGTGTAAACAGAGAAGGAGGCCTTGGATGAAGACATTTGAATCTGAATGGTGAGTTAATGATTCAATTAGTTTTTCACTTTGTTAAACTACATTAATCCTTCTTTATCAGGTCCCCATATTGAAACTCTTTGAAAAGAAAAAGGCAAAGGATCTTAAGAAAATTCTAAGAGCCAAAGGCTTTTAAAATTGATAATGCTCCCCAAATACATGCTGCTCATTGGAAGTTGTGTATATTTTGTTCTGGGAATCTTAAGACATGAATGGGCCAAGTTCCACTGGCTTCCCAGTCTTGGAGTGGGTCCTAACTGAAGTAGGCTTACAAAATGTGTATTCTATTTTGGAACTATGGAAGAATACATTACTGAAATTAAAAAAAGAAGATGTGATTTGAACATAATTAACAATGTGTAAAATCAGAATATTTCAAAATATTATTATGGTAACTTGAAAGTGATAAGAATTGTTTTTCACATTCTATTTACTTTTGCACTTACCTTTCAATTTATGGAACAATACAGATTAAATCCTCAAACTTGGATTCTTATTGGCATTTAGTTGTCCCTATAAACATCAAACGTATTTCATTATGACCAGGCAAACCCTATGCTAGTCTCACAATTACATATTGTTCCAAATATTTACAATCTAGCAGATGTTAAATTGGTTCACTAAAGCTATTAAGAGAATGAAGAGAGACGGAAAGCTGGTGAAGAAAACTACCCACAGGATGGTGAAAGCACAGCCAAGGCAGTCTAATCATAAGGGCCAAACTGACAGTTGGAATTAATTTAGGTGCCGGATTCTTATAATGTGTTTTATTTTAAATATAAACAAAAACTCAAAGTTTGTTACACAAGAACTAGCAATGGCTCACTGGAATATCCTTAAGCTTGGTTGGTTTTAAATTGTGTGTGTATGAACATTGATGTGTTTATGGTATAGTTTGTGTGTGTGTGTATAAAGAAGATATATAGGTGTATACATATTGCATCTATATATTACATGGATATTTTGGACACTTTTCCCTTTTAAATATTAAAGCACCTTACAATGAATTGTTGCTGATATAATTCTTTTTTATGTGATTTAATTTCTTTAGTTCTGCTCTATCACTCAGCACATGAGTTCTCTGTGTGCGTGTGTGCGCACGTCTGTGTGTGCGTGTGTGTGCGTACGTCTGTGTGTGTGTGCGTGTGTGTGCATGTAAACATTGAGGTTTCTGGTACAATTTGTATGTATATGTTTGTATAAATGTATATAGACGTGTATATATTGCATCTATATATTACATGGATATGTTTGACATTTTTCTTTTTAAATATTAAAACACCTTAAATGAACTGCTGCTGATATAATTCTTTTGGGTGTGATTTGATTGCTTTAGTTAGCTTGTCTACTGGTCAGCATATAAGAGTTCTACATCATCAGAATGTTGGAAAATGACTTATTTTCTTAATGCATAGCCAGCTGAGGAATTTCTAGGAGAAGACAGAGAAGAGGAACAGGATGAGAAGGGAGAGAATGAGAAATGACCATCACCATGGGAGTACTATGCTTTGAAAAGTAAGAAAAATCACTGCCTGTTACTTAATAGAAGCTTTGTTTCCTATAATCTGTTAGCTAGGATGTCACATTCTTTCCAAAAGAATAATTCTCTTAATATTTGTTGGTACATAGTGAAGTTTTTAGAAACATGTCTGGTTTGAGGTATGGAGCACATTTTGACCTAGGAAAATATAATGACGGAGCTACAAAGGAACACTGACCTGAAATGAACAAATAAAGTACAACCAATGAGAATAGAAATGGTTTAAGTGAAGTTGGAGATCATATCTATTTCTAATTCCCATCTAATTTATTATCTACTCCTATAATTCTATGTATCTACATGTGTTTCTTAATTTATACAAGTAAAATTTGACTCTAATTCTATAGAAATCAGTGGCATGATAAAGATCAAGAGCACATACTCCAAAGTGCTTCTGCATGGATGACATTTATCATGTTATGGAACCCCTCTGTGGCAGTTTTTCACATCAATAATGTGAGTTCAACTGTAATTGATCCCTTAGAATTTAACTGTAGATAAGAGATTTTGTGTGAAAAAGTGTTGTGTGTGCTCACTTTCGTAATACATGTACTAAACCAGAGCAACACAGAGATGAGCCTCAAAGCCCATAAGCAAATATGACACACAAACCCATGAGCACTCCTTGTTTAAAGAGAAATAAAGTAGTTAACCTTGGCATTTACTAGGTATTTGGTAAATGTCAGCTCTTATTCTGTATATATTGCTGGAATAATATACCGTAGAAAGTCCACTTCCTAGGATTAGAAGTTATGGCATCCCTTAGACGTAAACAAAAAGAATTGGAAGGTGTTATTTGAGAGAATTCAGTGGAAATTTCTGAGAGTCTTTTGTAAATATACAAGGGTAGAGTGTATATGTTCTTAGGTTAGATATGAAATGGATCCTAGGTACTCATTTATTAAGAATATGCATTATTTCATTATTATGTTGCTCACTCTTAAAAATTCTTCTCAAAGAGCTAGAGAGATTGCTCAGTGGTTAAGGCTGACCTTCCAGAGGACCTGGGTTTGATTCCCTAGCACCCACTTAGTGACTCCAGCAGCCTGTAATTAACAGTTGCAAGGATGTTGTTGCCCTCATTTGGACTCTTAAGGCGCTATGCATAGTGCATAATTCCGGCAAATCACATAGATATGTACTTTTTAAAAAACCTATATACTACTTTTTATCATGTTTATCACACATGATTTTAAATTGTTTCACATTTTGTTTTTTAAATTCACACATGTAAGCATGCAAGTGATTTTTAGGAGTCCAAATGTAGGTATGACTGACTATAATACAGACAAAGGTCTTTTTATTTTATGATTTAGTTTGGAAATTCAGTTAACACATGCAGCTTATAAAGACAGTTTTCTCCATGCCGTCCTGTAATTAGGGATTGTTATGGCCAAGTTAACTGTGCGCTGCAATCATTTTTCCCCCTGCTCATCATCTATTTCCTAAGCCATCGTTGCAAGGAAAGGACTTCTTTCCTTGTTCATGTTTTCTTCTTTTTTCTGGCTCAAATGTGAGTTCTCACACTCCATTTTGACCCATAGCAGCTTGCTGGAGGATCAGGCTACTTCTCTTTCTGATCCCTAAATGTACAAGAAGAGGAGAAAGAAATATGCCTTTTATCCCCACAGAGCAATTAGGCCTAAATATGCTGAACTTTGTTATCAGTGCAAAGGATAGAGCAGACTTCGAAACATGCTTCCAACAAATCTTAACAAATATCCCCTAGAAAGTCCAATGCCAAACATTTACTACCATCACCAAATTAATAACATTTAGCTATTCTGAGAAACAATTAGAAATGTCAAGCTGCTTAGTGTGAAATAGGTTGGAATCGATGGACTTTAGAAAAGGCTGAAGATTGATACTTTTGATAGAAAACAGAAAGAAAACAGACACTGGAAACAAAAGGGTTTAAAAATCTCTATTTGTGTTTTAGAAAAAGGTATAAAGCTTTATAAAATATTAACTCTTAGTTAAGACTGATGCTTACTGAGTTATATCATTATTAAAGAATTTTCTAAATATTTGAGTGTTAATTTTTGTGCTCAAAGCAAAACTTTCTTAGCTAATCTATCTCTGATTAAAATAGTTGAAAAATAAAACATAAAGATCAATTTTCTTTTCCAAAATGGAGGCCTTCAGTCTTATGTGGCTGTAGGGCAAATCCCTCATAAAGAAGTATATACAAAACCAAGGAGCTAATAATGAGACCAGGTCCTTGTACCCATAACCATGGTTTCTATTATAAAAGACCACCTCTCATACCCTAAGACACAGAGAACTTTTATATCTAAGTAAATGAATGCTGTTCCTGTTCTTTTAGTCACTTGGCTCAACAGATTTCGTTCCTGATTTACTCATCAACAGGTGGGGCTTGACTGGTAACATTTAAAATAAAAGAAAAAGTTTCTCATATTTCAAGAATACCTATTACGTATTCTCTTAGATCCAAACATGGTTTCAGTTTCTACTCTACATATATCTTTTAGGTTAATCTCTCATGTCTAGACCTTAATTCTCCTGTGTGAATAATTCTTACAGTGAGCCCCACTACCAACAGACTTTATGCCCCATTTGTAAACATGCTGTCCTCACAGACAGCATTTTCTGATATTAATGTATCCTAAACTATTTTGATTATTGCTTGAGCATTTCCCTTCCAATTTTTAAAATCTTTCATTGGCTTTCCTGTTTTCTCCCAGCAATGGGTATTGAACTAAGGTGTAATGGATCAACTGCCTTTGTGTTGCCACACATGTTGGAGAAATAGATATGTTTACACTATCTTACAGAGCTGAAGTGGGGTGATTAAAAAGGTGAGGAAGGAAAGTGTACTTTAAAGAGTTCTTGAAGCCCATTTGGAAAGCATTTTATTTTTTTATTAATGTTGGGCTTCAAGACATATGTTGCTTCTTACCAGCAGATAAGACTGACCCCAAGAGGATACTCATCATCAATAACTTCACTTTCTAAAAGTTCAGAGGTCATGTGGAGTTAAAGATCCATCATACTTCTTGAAAAACAATGAAAATATGGATGGGGTGAGAAGGGGGCAATTAATGCCTGCAAAACATTTTCAAGATGAAAAGCTCCAGAGAGTGCTAATCGTGAGGAAGATAACAAATGGGAAGGAAAATAACAAACTCTTCAACATAAAGGCGGCTACTTCCTCCTCAGCTTATTTGAGGTGCAGGATGAAGAGGTTTGGGTTCTTCTTTTTAAGTGGCACATTGACGGAGGAAGAAAAATGATATGAACTTAGTTCGTTAAGTAGGAGTAGGAGCCAAAATCTTAAGGACTATTAACGTGCAACTTCAGAAAAGTTAAGATAAGGCCGGCTAGCCAGGGGCCAAAGATAAGTGGGTCAACAAAACCCCTGCTAACTGCAGCAAAGACCAACTTGGGGGAAGATGGGAGAAAATTTACATTGCACTGCCAGAATACAGATTTCTTTTTACCAATTATTATTAAATAACTTGGGAGAAAGCATGTTGTCCTTTTTACTTATTGATGTATTAAAAAAATTATGCCTTTGTGCTCAAATATAGTAAGTTAAAATTATTTAATAAATTCCTTTCTTTTTAAAATGTTTGAACATTCTTATTTAAGTGTATGTGTGTATCTGTGTGAATATGCCATGTTTGTGCTATAGAGGACAGAAGAAGATACCAGATCCTTAGAACTAGAACTAAAGGATGCTGTGAATTCCTCAACCAGGGTCTGAGGGGTGGAACTTGGGACTTCTGAAAAAGCAGCAATCACTCGTAACCATGGAGGCATTTTTCCAATCCCTAAAATTCTCTTAATATATGAAAAGTTTAATGTTTTTCATCTCATTTTGTATATTTGGCTCAAGAAACATAAAACAATACCTAAGATTTTAAATGAACTAATTAGTTCAATATTGAAATATAATGAAGATTCTCCCCCTATAGTGCCTCTATTGCTGTGGTGAAACACCATGACAAGTAGCAAGACAGGGAGGAAAGGGTTTATTTAGCTTATACTTCCGCATCACTGTTCATCATCAAGTAAGTCAAGACAAGAACTCAAGCAGGGCAGAAACCTGGCTGTGGGAGTTGATGCAGAGACCACGGGGAGGTGTTGCTAACTGGCTTACTCCCCATGGCTTGCTAAGAACACAGGACCACCATCCAGGCACAAACCACAATGGGCTGGATGCTCGTACCTCAATGTATAATTAAGAAAATATTCTACAGGTTTGCCTAGAGCCCCATGTTAAGAAGGTATTTTCTCAATTGGGCTTCTCTCTGCCCTCTCAGATGACTCTAGCCTGTATCAAGTTTGCCAAAAATTTAGCCAGCACAGGTAACTTGACTTCTCTAACATTGTTTAAGTCTCTTTAATCCTAATTCCTTTTACAGATCTATGGTTGTTATTTGAATTTCTTTGTGGCTGTGGGTCTGTTTAGATTTTCTGATTTTTACTATCTGCTACATATACATCTGTTTTCTTTGTAAAAAAAAAAAACTTCAGTTAATTTGATCTTCAAATACTTTAAATAAAAGTACATATGCTAAATATGGAATTTAAAAATGTTAATTTTGTTATTACCTATTGAGATTTTTATTCTCAAAGCAAATCTATAAAAAATTAAAATATACCTTAACTTTGTTTCCTTTGAATTTTATTCAACTCTTATTTTTAATTTAGTATAATTAATTTGAATTTCTCCTCTATCTTGTGGAATATATATATATATGTTTCATTTACTTTTTAAGGTTTAGAGTTCTAGAATAACATTTCCCTAATGTTCTATTAATTGGCTAAAACCTACTGGTATCATATGGGATTTTAGCTATATATTTATGTATTTTACAAGATCAATACATGTACTTTATACTTATCTGTGCTAATAAAATTCTGTTTACCTTAAAATCGCCCTTGTTCCTTGTAGTCGTGGCCTTTCCTTTCCATTCACATTGAATTTTCTGTTGCTTTCTTGATTCTGTTACTCTTTTGGAGTTCTTACTTGGAAGGAAATGTAATTATATGCATATAAGTATGAAAGTGTGTGTGTGAGAATTTGAGGCCTGGGGTGATATTAGGTGTTTTCCTCTATTTCTTTCCACTTTGTTTGGTGAGATAGGATCTCTCAGTGAGCCTAGAGTTTACGTATTTGATGTGGGATGCCCCTTTGTATGCTGTGAACATGTTTTATTATATTCGTTAATAAAGAGCTGCTTTGGCCTATGGCAAAACAGAATATAACTAGACTGGAAATCCAAGCAGAGCTAGAGGAAGAGAGATAGCGGAGTCAGAGAGATGCCGTGTAGCTGCCCAAAAGAAGGGGGTAACAAACCACGAGCTTAGTGGTAAAATGTACAATATTAGAAATAGGTTAATTTAAGATGTAAGAACTAGCTAGAAATATGCCTGAGCCATCAGCCATGCAATGTTGTAATTAATATATTTTATATGATTATTCTGGTCTGGGTAGCTGGGAAACTAAAATGCACTCTCTGTTTACACTCGTTTAGCTAGTCTTACTGGTTAGCAAGTCCTAAGATTTCTCCAGTGCTCCTCTACCCCTCTCCCAAACCATGAGGTTACACATTTGCAGCACTATACTGGCATTTATGTGGGTACTTAAGAGCCAAATTCCGATTTTCATGGTTGCATAGAAGGCACTTTATCAATTTTACTGTCTCCTAAGTAACCCAAAATAGAAATTTTGTGTATGCGTATATATTTGTGTTTTGAGTTAGGTCTTGCTCTGTGGCCCAAGCTGGATTTAAACTCCTACTCCTTTCTCAGTATCTCCATTTTTAGGATTACAGGTATTTCCTGGAAAAATTACTATGCATCAAAAACATCTGAAATTATCTTCATATAGGATGGTTAGTCTGCTTTTATAAGGAATTTAATTAAGATTCAAGATCATTAAAGTGGTGTAGATGCTGAAGTGGGGAGGGTGGAGAAGAGGTGTATGAGAGGAAACGTATGATTAAAATATATTGTATGAAAAACAATTTAAAAGGAAAAATGATTTGCTTACTGTGAATAGTAGTATATTTTCTTTAGATTTTATATGAGAGCCATAATATTTATCTAGATATCATTTACTATAATGACACTTTAATTTTTATCTCTTTGTAAAGTATTAATACATCATGTTTATTAATAGTTCAAAATCTCATTCATAGATTTCATTGTTAGTTATTATTTTGCATAGAAATGTGTGGACCATTCTGGTTTTGATGTCTTTTCAACTGCTGGGTATTTTAGACGAACTGTGGTGCTCTTGAACTCTTGGTTTAACTTTTCTCTTTGTTCTTCTTCTAGAACTAATGTTATAAGTATAACCCTGACAAATGCTCCTTGAATCTATCAATTTTCTCACATTTTTAACATATTATCTTTGTATGGTTGAGTTTTGAAGACTATCATTCAATTACTCCATAGTATTTTCCACATATTTTTCTCTCATTTAAAACTATATTTTTCTTAAATGTTTTGCTAAACAAATGATTTCCATTACTTATTTTTTTACTAATTATTTGATTCAGAAAGTTTGTCTTTTATTTCATAAATAAAACTCTATTTCTACTGTTAACAAATTTTTGTTTTTTTCTATTTTAAACTTTTTCTATTTTGAACTTTTTAGTTCACCCCCTTTATTATGAGAACTTTTGGAATGGCATTTGGTTATGAGCTGATATTATATATTTAAAAAACTACAATAAAACAATGTCAGTATTTTAATAGATAGTACCAATTTGCAAGACTTACTTCTGGGAAGAAATACAGGTATTTTTGTAGTGAAAGAATCTGATATGGAGAACTTCGTTTCCATATTTATTTTATTTTGAGGCACATTTGTTAAAAAATTCTATGATCTATCCCAAAGTATTTATTTTGTTCAAATACATTCACTCTGCAAATCAGCTACAGATAGTTTACTGGACCATGATATAAATAAATATAATTTAATTCACCTATTAAAGAGCAATTCATTAAATGGCACCGAGGGGAGATACTCCATTTCTCAACTGAAGGAAGTTAGCCTGTGTGTTAAGTCAATTCTTTCTCTTATTTATAGCTATGTGAACAGATTGCTTTTCCAGATCTATTGGATTTATCTGTTATTATAGGATTCAAAGTCCTCAATTCTTTATTTAATGCTTAGTGTTAGAAAGTAAAAACAAAGGATATTTATGCTACCACACAATGACATAAACCTAACACAGTGGACTTGCATATTTAAAATATAATAATATTTTAGGTAAACAGGGACATGTGCACAAAAATGTTAGTAACTAAATAATATTTACTGAATAACTATTTTTTCCAGGAACTGTCTATGTGCTAGGTTCTGTCTTATTAAATATATAGTTCCATTGAAGCTGATTAAAACACAATACAGAGTATATTCCATTTCCAGGTCTGCCAGGTTTCTTATGATCACTATGTGTCTAGCAATTCAATCTTCCATGAGGGACACTAGAAAATACCTATTCCTAAAACAATCATATTATATGTGGTTATCCACAATGGTAGGCTTCTTCACTGTATACAATGTTCTTTATAAAATGTAAGCACTTTGTGAAATTCTGAGTCTTTAACTAACCAAAAGTTAATACATATTGATTTGTCTTTTAATTATATTTCTTTGTGTCAGCAAAGGAGCTAAGGAAGCTTGCAGTTATTGACTTTCTGGGAAAAAAATGAGCTGAAAATCAGAAGTGAATGAGATAAGCAATGGAGCAATATGAACCTACAATCCTATGGATGGCACAGAAGGAGAGCATGTACTGATAGTGTATGATGAGCTATTCATGACACAGACTGCACTAAATAAAGCCTTTGTTCTCAATGCCCTTACAAGTACTATGCAGAATCCATTCTTAAGCCTTGGCCCAACCACCATTTGCTTGCTTATTCCTACTTATATTGTATTCCTCCTGGAGGGTAAGGAGTCCCAATCCTTCCATTTCCTTTCAAAGAATGAAGGTCTATACACCACCGTGTAGAGATAAAATGTGTGGTTAAATGCAGGCGAAGCAGTTCCAGATGCGACTCAATTGGTTCCTCGGCATCCTTGAGAGGTCACTCATAGGTGTCTGCCACAGTTGTCCCAGCTTGCCACCAGGCTCTCAGTCAGAGGGCTCAGAGCTATTTGAAATTCCAATTGGTGATCTATGAACTACTTGACATTGCCATATAACAGTCTTGTTGGTCTCATGGCTTCCTCTCCTTTCTGGTCTATTGCCACTTGCTTCTCCATGTACACACTGAAGCTGCCGCTCTTCAAATCAGTCAGTAGTGTGAGAACTGGAGAGAAGTGTATTATTTTCTTGACTTTGCTGTGATCTGTTCTGGTGTACTCAAGCAGCAGCGTTTCAAAACAGCTTGAGGAAGTGAGGAGGTGCTTTAGGCTGAGGCTGTGCAATTTGTCCAAATGCATAAGGTCAAAGAAAACAATGAATGACTGTTCTGTAATCGCCACGCCGAATCCAAGACACTGTTCTATTTGCAAAGATAAACTTACTCAAGAAAGGGCAGGAAGAAATAGTGGGAGTAGTTTGAAGAAAATCCTGTCTTTTGATAAGCCTTTAGAAGAGAAACTTTGAGGGACTGCAAGTTACCAGATTTAGAATGAAGTAGTCTGTTTCCTTTTCTCAGAACAGTGTAAGGATGCAGGGGCAGAGAGTTGCCAGCAGCGCACTCCTTAAAAGTTGTTCTTCCTGTGGTTGTTTTTTAATATTCTATATTCCACTCCAGTAGTTACAGGTTCAGGTACTTTTGCTAACTATGATGACTCACTTTTTCTTCACTACATTAATCTTTTTTATATGGACCTTGTTGATTTTGTAGTTTTGTAACAAAGAGGTTCCTGGGAGCTTCATCCTTTGTCTAATAGAACTGTGCTGAGTATCCTGCTGCTTGCTGACTTCCAGGTAGTGCTGGATGAATCTGGTTGCTTCCTCTCTTGACTTACCTGTGACCTAGGTAATCATCCAGAGTGAATATGGACTTCACACTTAAAAAAGTACTTGACTCATAAAATGATGACATAACTCTACCTAACTAAAAGACATGAACTACACAAATCTGCTGAATCACAAATTACTCTACTTGACATCCTGAATATTTACATAATTTAGCAGAGAGAAATAGGATCCACCACAAATGACTGTTTGTTCTCCTAAATATTCAACTCTCCAGGTACATCGTCCTGTCTCTGAAGTTCAAGCACAAACTGATTGTTTTGTTCTTACGTGTCAACTTTGTTCTTAGGTCTCTAAACTATTTAAGCTACTACTTCTCTCTTTCCTCTAGTTTCTATACCTCCTTGTACACCACTGTGCTGTGTGTGTGTTTGTGTGTGTGTTCTGTGTATATACGTGAATGAGTATGTAGGTGTGTATGTGTGAAGGCCTGATGTTGACAAAAGTTGTCACCCTTCGTTGTTATATACCAAGGCTTGGCCTCTGCCTGATCTTGAAGGTCAGCATTTCAGTTACTTTGACTTCCACGTTGCTCTGAAGATTCTGCAGAATTCCTATTCCTACTTTCATCAAGCTCACCAAGCTTTTAAGTTGCTTCCGTGGATTGAAATCAGGAACTCATATTTGTAATGTAAGTATTTTATCCATTGATCCGTTTCTCCAGCCAGCTTTTCACAACTCTTAGAAGTCTTGGTTCATGATTAAAGTTTGTCTATAAATACATTTACAATCACTTAACCCCAGATATTGTTTTTAGTAATCACCTCTTGAGAGGACAGTGCATATATGTGCACACCATTTAGTCATATATCACCTGAAATGAGACCTAGCACTACTCAGAAGTTGTCCTCAGCATTTCGCCTCTCAACTTCTATATAACAATGTTTTATGTTATAAATTGGACTCTTTTCTTTACCATTATATACATATCTCTTTTTTTGTAATAGTAGGTAATCCCATAGAACCACTCCAAATTTAGCAACACAGTGGACATAGCAGAGGCATTCACTTAAGGGACCTGCCAGCCTTTCTGTCTGGTCATCTGGATACTTGTTTCCCCGAGTAATCTCTTCTTTTCTGGAAGCTCATCAGGTCCAATCCTGATTCTTAGACAAAGCAGCTTGTGGCACTAGCTTTTTCCCGTTTTTCAGGTCCTGAGTGAAAGGCAGTTGCAAGGAACAAGCCATCTGTTGGTTTCCTGCCGTCCAGCTAGCTTAGACCCAAAATAATCACACAGAAACTATATTAATTAAAACACTGCTTTGACCATTAGCTCTAAATTCTTATTGGCTAACTCTTACATCTTAATTTAACACATTTCAAGTAATCTGTAGATCACCACGAGGTCGTGGCCTACCAGCAAAGTTTCAGCACATCTATCTCTGGTGGTTGCTCCATGGCATCTCTCTCTTACTCCACCCTTCTTCCTTGCAGCATTCAGTTTAGTTTCCCCTGCCTACCTAAGTTCTGCCCTATTAACAGGCTAAGGCAGGTTCTTTATTCATTAAACCATAAAAGCAACACATAGACAAAAGGACCTCCCACATCAGAAGGCCATTAGCTATCTTATGTGTCCATTCTAAAGCAGACAGATTCTGGTCCCTGCCCACAGGAAGTTCTCACAGACTCTATGGTTTTGGTTTCTAGGGCTGATCATTTTTGTGAGTCTATTAATTTTGTTCCTTTTCTGTTTCTTAATTTGCATCTGTCCCTCTTCCCTCATGAGTCTACTTACTGCCTGTCTCTCTTTTGAGAAATAAGTCAGGAACAGTGTTTGTTTTGTTTGCCAGTGTATCTGTCCCTGATGCCTCACATGGAGCTTTCTTGGTTGCCAGGTTAATTTCCTCACTATGGCTGTGTGCTGGCACCTCTCAATGGTAGAGATAAATGAGAAAAACACAAGATAACCCCTGACCAAACAGTCTCTTAAATCTGGCCTGGGAATATAATATTCAAAGATAAACATATCAGAAAGAAGGAGGAGGATGACAGAATGATGTCTCCCTGTTTAGCTCACAGCAGCTTCACGTTATGACTGTGGTACACTCACTGAATGCTAAGGCCTCAGGAGAATATGAGCAATACTGAATTACATTTCAGAGGATGTTCTGTATTAGTGCAGTCTGTAAATAGGATTATAAGGCTTGCTGGAGGATTAGGTCTATATTGTGTCTGAATAAAGGCAATATTTGCCATGTGTGTTTTATGTTAAAAAAAATCCAACCCCTTTTGCTCTTAGTGATTAACTAGATCTTTTTGATTCATTAGTTAATGTACAAATTCCATATTGCCATGACAATACACTTCAGAATTTAGACAAAATATATGGTAAAGACTCTTGTCCTTGACTAATTAGATGACAAATGACACAGGAAGTTTCAGATAATTTGCTACAAAAAGGATGGAAAGTAAAACATTACTGGTGACTTCAAATCACAATAGTGAATGATTATTCTTAAAGATTTTCATCAGACAGTGAGTTTTTCAGAACTATTTTCTTTATTCAGTTTTGATTTCGAATGACGAAACACTTGGCCCATAGTGATCATGCAATGAATGTTTATTAAATTATTTTATGAAGAAGTCAGATAAATTTTATAAATGATTGCATGTTTCCATGTGCTGTTTCAATATGGTCTAATAGTAGCACTAGCAAATAAACAGTAGATCTGTTAATAAGCCCATTTAGCAAATACCATGGTGGAAAAATCACATTGTTTAAAATTTCTGGGTCTTTAGTAGTGTTGTATTCAATGAGTATAACTCATTTCACCTAGCTCAGGTAGTCATGAGCATTTTCTACACATGCATATTGAGGTCAAGAAAAAAAAAAGCAACTTCCAAGGGAACAAAATCCAGGGATTTCTTTTCTTTTGCCCATAGCTTGCACTTTGCTTTCATGTTATATGTTTTCTTCATCTTAAAATTTGTTTTTTATCCTTTCATCCTCATTCTGGAGACCAACTCTCTCTCTCTCTCTCTCTCTCTCTCTCTCTCTCTCTCTCTCTCTCTCTTTTTTCTGACAGGATCTATCTATGTAGCACTGCCTGTCCTGGAACTCACTATGTAGAGGAAGTTTCAGCCTTCTGAAACTTCCCAAAAGTTTCTTCTGAAACTGTCTGCCTCAGCTTCCCAAGTGTTGAGATTAAAGGCATGTATACTAGACTTGGTCTACCTTCTTTTGGTACTGTTACAGAACTGAGGCTTACGGAAATATTTGAGGTAACATACCCACCCAAAGGTATATATAAATTTATATGTATATAATTGTGAACTGGTCTGTGGTGGACTCCATGACAAGGATCAAACATCATTTTCATGGTTCTTACTCAAATTTTGGTAAGAAAACATATGATGCTTGTACTATCCAAAAAAGTACAGAGACACTTCCGTTGCAGTGTAATGTCAACACACACAATATTCAAGTGTCCAGTGCAAGTGAGCAGTAAGGCAGAAGTAGAGTAGTTTTGTTTCAGAATCTATCCGAATTTAACAGCAGAAATGTGTAGTGGGTTGTAATTATGACAAAGAAGTTTTAGTTTTCTGAAGGTTAACATCCTAAACAAAGCTAGACAATATTTCAGTCTTCCAGGAACGTAGTAAGAGATGTAGAATGTAAAACTAATATAAGCAAAAGAAATGTGGGCTGGACATATATCTCTATTGTAGGGACCTTACTTAGAGCATGTAAAGTCCTGGGTTATACATGCACACATGCACACACATACATATGCATGCACAAAACACTCATGTACACAGGCACTCATGTACATACACATGCACATACATGCACATACACACACATGATGTGAGACAATGGTCTGTATTCTGTCAATTATATTTTAAATAAACGCTGATTGGCCAGTAGCCAGGCAGGAAGTATAGAAGGGAAAAGCAGACAGGAAATAGAGGAAGGTCGATGAGAACAAGAAAATTCTGGGAAGAAGGAAGTCCTAGTCTGAAGTCCTGACCCAAATGCAGAGGAAGAAAGATGTGACTGTTTCACCAAATAAGGTACTGAGCCACATGACTAGCATAGACAAGAATAATGGGCTAATGTAAGTTATAAGAGTTAATAAAAAGCCTGAGATAATGGGCCAATCAGTTTATAACTAATGTAGACCTCTGTGTGATTTCTTTGGGACTTAACGATTGCAGGAACCAGGCAGGACAGAAACCCTGAAAACACACATACATATACACGTGCCTGCACGCACACACACACACACACACACACACACACACACACACACACACACACACAAGCACAGGCACACATGCATACATTCACACTCAAGCACACACTTTCTCTTTTGGAGAAGGCAAAAAGGAAGCAGAAGAAGTAGAAAAATGAATAGGCTAATTGTGGCATGTGTTATGAAGAAAATATGCAGTCCCAGGACTAAAATGGAGAGGCCTGGTAAGGCTACAGTGAGATGGTTGCACAGACAGGTTTATCAGAGAAGATGAAATATTTTAGGCAAAGAATTACATAGGCAGGAGATTTTTTTAAAAAAGGAAAAAACATTTGACTTTATACAGAATATATAAAGTGATGGATTTTCAAGGGGAACTTGATCTAATAGTTATTCCATCTCGACACTATCACCCTGAAAGCCATTGAGAGACAAAGTCAGGTGGTATATGGGCACAATGATGGAGGAAGGTCATTGGTTAAATTAAAAGAAACTGCCTTGGCCCATCTCATTGGTTAGGAGATAGGTGGGAGGAGTAAACAGAACAGAATGCCGGGAGGAAGAGGAAGTGAGATCAGACTCTGCAGCTCTGCTCTCCGGAGCAGACGCAGGAGAGACGCCATGCTACCTGCTCCAGGGAAGACGCACGCTATGAAGCTCCGACCCAGGATGGACTTAGGCTAGAATCTTCCCGGTAAGCGCACCTAGGGGCGCTACACAGATGATTAGAAATGGGCCAGAGCAGTGTTTAAAAGAATACAGTGTCCGTGTAATTATTTGGGGCATAAGCTAGCCGGGCAGGGCAGGCGGCTGGGGTGTTTGGGGACGCAGCCCCGCTGCCGCCCCTTATTACTACAGCACAACAGTGTGTATTTCACTGATGATGAAAACATAGGAAAGAGACTTTTAATATGAATTATAATGGATGAACTACATACTGTGCCAAGGCATATTACATCAAGGATCTGGTTGTTCAGCTCCATTATGCTTTCCCCAACACACAGTGATTATTAATTTTATTACTGGTAACAAATATTATAAAGTGTCATGAACAATGTAGTAAAGCATTTCCATGTACCAGAAAGCATTAGTTCACAAATTCCTTTGTGGGAGGCAGAATATTTAATCAGTGTTAATTATTCCAACACAGTTTTCAGAATAAAAGTCTTGACTGGTACTGCAAATATAGTATGCCAGAATATTAAACCTCTTTTAAAGAGGTTATATCCCCCAAATTTAGTTTCAGCTGTATATCATAAGTTCCTAAAAGAGAATTTTGTGCATATGTATACAAAACATGTATCTTTCTCTTTTCGTTTTTTGTAGTCTAGATTTATTTATTTATTTATTTGGGCATTTATGTTGTATTTATTTATTTGTGTGTATTGACAGTCTTATATGTAGCCTTGGCTATCTTAAAATTTACTATATGTAATAGGCTACCTTTGTACTTGCAATGACCCTCCTGCATCCTGAGTGCTAGACCTACAAAAGTGTGCCAGAACATGCAGTAAATGCTTTTTACTGTTACACAGAAACTTCCTACATAATCAATTTTCATTTCTTTGGAGATTTTTTTTTCTACCGAATCAGAAAGCACATTGCTCATTGTTGTTATTAACATATTAAGTTAACATATTGTAAACCTTCAGCTATTCTTAGAGGAATTATGTTAATTTTTCTTTATACAAATGGCAAAAAGAAATTCAAAACCATTGCAGTGTTTTTGGGTCAAGAGCCTTCTTAATAAAAACTGCCAAAACACAGAGCTGCACAGTCAGAGAACAAAGCAGTAGTTTGAGCCTTTCCAAGTTAATGGGTAAATAATCTGTTGTCAAAATTAGTTATTGTGTAGTCATGTGTATTTAAATGATAGGCTGCAGTGACTTCGAGGTTGCTATGGTTTGCTGGTTAATGAATGTAGCTAAAAATAGGCACAGTGCAAAATGACATGGACATGTATCCAGCCGTATACTTTGCATCCTTGTTATTTTGTGTGTAGTAGTTTGTTTGCAGAAACTTGACCTTGTTGATGAGCTATATACATTTCTGGAAAGATGTGAGAAGAAAAATCAACCCTTCCTGCTGAAGTGAATTAAAAACCAGAAATATGCTAATTAAGTTGCATAAGTTCAAGATGGCAGCTTTTGCAGTACATGGCAATTAAAACAGAGACACTCAACTGGTCGACGTGTAGAGAATAAGAGAACTACATGAGACATTCCTATCATACCCCTCCCCCTAAGACTTGTGGATCAAAAAGAACAGGGGGCACAAAGAATGTGAGAGTCTGAGATGGTTGATTATACGTAGGAAATAACATTTTCTGGACTCAGCAGAGCAGTTGCACATGTGAGCTCACAATAGTTGTGACAGCATGCACAATGCCTGTGCAAACTCAAATCGGAGACCGTTCCAGCATGGAGGGGGAGACGTAGTCATAACATCCGACGACTAACAGGGAGCTATTGAGAACTGGTAACTGCTGAAAGAGGGAGGTTCAGTGTGACAAACTCCCTCCCCTCGCAGTAGGCAGCAATTCCACAGCAGGCCATACCATACCCTCAAGAGTAATTGGGTGATGTAAATTGGACTTGGTGAAAACAGAAAAGAAGAGAAATCAAATCTGGTAATCAAGGAGAGTCAGTCTGGGAGGAGTTGGCAATGGGAGTGAAAACAATCTAAACTTGTGGCATAAAGTTATCAAATAACTAATAAAACATTATTTAAAAAGAATGAAGAAAAATAGCAGAAGAATTAAAATAATCAATATTAGTGACTCACTCAGAAAATTTCAGTGACTCTGGAAAAGAGTGTAGTTGATCACTAGAACTGAATGAAGAGGTAAAAGTGTGTGTGTGTGTGTGTGTGTGTGTATTAAGGGAAATATATTATAGTATATTATATCATGTATATATCATATCATAAAATATATATATTCTTCATACATAAATACAAGCTGTTGTGTCTGTATCATGCTACTTGTATGTACATTTTAAGAACTGACCATTTGGTATTATATAGGCACATGGTGTACTCTTCCCTGGGGAAGCCTATTTCTCCTGCTTTCAGTATTCCTTAATAGCCTGTAGTTCATTATCTATGGTTGAGGCTGTTGAGTCTATAGCTATTGTCTTTATTTAGCTCATGTTTAGACAACTGATGAGAAATTAAGGGTATAGCTTTTGATATTTCTAGGAGACACAATCACATATCACACCCTTCGACCCTGGCTCTTCAAATCTTTCTATTCACAATGACCTCTGAGCCTTAGGTTTGAGAGGCAGGGAACTATTTTATAGTTCCTTACTGAGTTCCATACATCTACACAATGTTGATTCCCTGGAATATACCAGATTGTTCAGAAAGCAAAACAAAAATAAAAATAAAAAATAAAGAGAAAAAAAGAAAAAAGAGCAGATATGCCTTGCAATGAGTGATGGTGAGCCAGACTTTGTAAGTTTTTTAGGAAAAGGAGTAGGGAATATTTTTAGGAGTATCATACCCATTGCAAGATAATTTATGTTATAGCATTTTAAATAGAAAATACCATGCACATTTAAGAAAGCTTAAATTAGGACAATATTGTGTGTTATATATCAAATGTTCTTATATAGCATTTACATGATTTTGCTCTTTTATCCTGGACAAGTGCTTCTGGACATTTTGTTTAGCTCTTTCATTCCAACGCTCATCCCAATGTTGTGTTAAATAGTGGTTATGTTAGGCTTTCTTATCTCCTTTAAAAAATGAGCTAAACAATCCAGACTTTAGGAAAATAGTTTCTTATTAATAATTCTTAAGTAATTCAGGAGTGACTTGTGGTTCTGCTGTGTGAAATATAGCATAATTTTAACTCTACAATACTAAAAAAAGCTTTATTTTCTCTGGTATTCAGTAGAGAAAAAAATGATTGAAAATCTAATGCTTCTCTACATTCAAGGATTATATTTGTCTCTTTCTAAAGTCATACGTTTTATATCATGACCAGCATTGCATTTTCAGAGTATGAGTGCCAGTGACTCATTGAGGATTCTTCATCTCAAACTTGTCCACATTTTTACTGTACAATCATTATATTTCTGGATGTATTCCCTACTTATTTTTGAGAAAATGACATTTTTAACCTATGTTTATGAATTCATAAGACAAATTGCATTTTATCCTACTAACTTTTATAAGCATGAATACAAATTTCAAGGGTGTTGTTTAATATCTATCTCTGATGCTTTGATGAAACTCCATGAGGATTTTGATGATATATTATTTTCTTCTCAGTGTCTGGCTTCTAGTTAGGTTAGGATACACTTTAGACACTAATTAAACATCTGATAAATAAAAAATCAGTAAATGGGACGGTACCTGGCTATCAGACCACAGATGCTTTAAGGAAAACATATTTTCATAAAGGGAAATGAGTCTTTATGATCTACTGTCCCAAGGAAATTTCCAAATAATTCCTAAAACAGGAAATTAAACATGTTTGTTTGAGGGATGTATCCAGCTCATTAGTTTCCTTATTTGTATTGCATTAACTACTTAAGAATTCCCTGAGCATCTTCCATATGGCATTCAGTGATACTGAGAGATGAATATGTTAGCCATTGCCATAGAGTCATAGAAACTCAGAGTCTGGTATAACATAGTCTTTACTGCAAATCATTGTCCAAACATTGGAGGATGCAAATGCCAATTTCTTTTGGAACCATTGAAGTTGATCATTTGTTGGAGTCCTGAAGCGTCAGTAGAATTTTATGAATACAACTATAAAGGGAAGCAGTCTTTTGGCAGAGAAAACAATGTAAGTTTGATCCATTTACGTTATTGAATATTCAATTAAGACAATTTAAAGAGATGCATCATTGCACATGCTTGGACATAGACTGAGCTTGTCTACTACATGGATCAATGGAAACATGTTAAAATATGAACAAAAATGTTAAAATACGATTCAATTAAGAGGCAGAAAAATCTAGAAAAAACAATTTGTGACTTGCTAAATTTATAAGAAGTAAATACTAAAAAAGAGAGGCCATTAAAGAAGTAAATATTAAAGAGGGAAATCAGAGTGTATTTATTAACAGGATGCAATTAATTAACTAGGAAAATCTGATTTTAAAAGAATTTATGGGTGAGCCTTTGCAATTGTTTGACAATGATAAATGTCTACAAAGAATTTTAGAATGTTCTGAGGCTTTTTGAAATGACTACTTCAATCAATTACTTTTTGAATATTTCTTTCAGTTCCGGATAACAAAACATCGTCCCACTATGGGATATTCAGAAGCTGTGATAAAGAACATAAAATAGAGATACCCATAAAGTCATACTACCTTGAGATGTCAGTATAATAACTAGATGCATTTACCTCCTGTCATCCCCACTCCAAGCCCCAGGTCACATCTCCATGATTACCTACATCATTTAACCTCCATTAACCTCAAGACTGACATTTCATTGTACTTCCACTCTTGATGCAAATGCAACATTTTCACCCTATATTCAAAGTTCCAGCCCCTGGGGGACAGGTTCACAGTGAGAAATTTAGGAATTTGAAGAGAATTTATGCATGAGGACCTGTGTCTAATCACTGAGCATTGATGACCAATGGCCTTGCAAGCTGGCCTCCTTGTAGTTAGTCTTGTTCCATGTAAGACTTCTCATATTTGCAGATGTCATTCTAAGTCCTTCTCCTATTCTCCTTTCTTGGGATCAAAAGCTTAAATTTGCAAATCTTTGCCCACAGAATGTATTTTACATACACACATACATACATACAAACGCAAACACACACATACACACACACACACACACACACACACACACACACACACACACGGTTTACATATCAGGGACTCTTAAATTGCAAACAACTCTATTTTTTATCTTTAAAATAGAAATCTTGCATTTCTATCTTATCTTTAAATGAACATTGCTAAATATCTACTTAGTTGTTTTTAATAAGAAGGAATAAAATGTATGAATCTCTTCTTTTATTCTCAGGGATTATTTAACAAAGAATTGTGAGTGTGTTTGTGAGTGCTTTCAGAGTACTGATTAACACTGAAGAAATCCTTAGTTATGAACTGTGTATAACAGTTTAACTATTTATTCATGATACATAATTACTCATTGAAAAATTGGTCACTGGCGAGTTTACCCTATTCACATATCCTATTCATGTATGTACACACATATATAATTTACACATGCATACAATCATTAATCTAAGGTTTTATTGCTGGTAAAGAAAAACTTCTTTTATCTCTATAGTTCATATACATTTCATTCCCACTCCTTCTTATGTGTATCTTGACATGTACATCATTAATGCAAGCTTTGATTGTGGGTAACGATTTACAATGCTACCTCTCTCAATTTTTTTTACTTCCTGTCATCATTTCTGTGTTAAGACCTTATGATTGATGGTCTGTTCTCCACTTTCAACTATTTATGCTTGCTGACATCTAACAAACATCTAACCAACATCTACTGTTTGGAAATTTCTTATACATCTAATAAAGATAAAATTTGTTCCATTTTATATTTGTATAACAAATGGTATTAAACCCTATGTAAATGTAAGTCATTAACGTTTATAAATAAAACATAAAATTCTGCTGATTTTTTTTTCAGTATTTTCAGCTAGCCAGGAAACATTTTTTTTTTTTTACTTTTATGTATGGAACTGATATCGCAAAGAGATTAGCTATTCTATAGGGGACTTATCTCAAAGGTAAATATGAGTCTTTTTCAAATCCAGAAGGATCAATGTGTGTGAGTGAAGCAATATTCACTGCACAGACATCTTCAAAGGCAGTGCACATTATGTCTGTAATGACCCACAAAAGAGAGACTCTCAATAGGTTTACTTCTGCTCTTCTAAGCAGGTGCAAGCCACTTCAGATTTCCTCTCTCATTTTTTCCTGCCCTCTTTGTAACTCTTCTTATGTGTGTCCACTTGTCACAGCTCTTTTACTTCCTTCACATTCCAACATCTCTTTGCTTGGCTCCAAAGACAGATCTCATTGTGAACTGAGTTGATATGGTAATAACCGGAAATGGAAACAATTCCTCTCTGTCTGTCTGGAGCAATATGATAAAAATCTTCAGAAACTGAATTGGTATGATATTGTCTGTCTGTTTCCTGCTATGAAAAGATTCTCTCCCCTAACAGATCACCTATTCTTCAATTATTAAGTCTGTAGGCTGAAATTTATCACTTTCAGGGCTATCCTTTTCTCAGTTTTCTTTTGTGTTTTATGTTGAACTTAATAAGTAGTTGGGTTAATTTTCCTTGTTGTACACTGTGCATTTATCTAGATGTGAACAAACTGTATTAAAGCCTTTATAAATCATTCAAATTGATAAATTTATATAATATGATTTGATGAAAACTCATACTCGATGGAAATGATCCTTACATTGATTGTCTCATAATGACCTAATTGTTAGGATCAAGATATGGAAAATTTTCTAACAATCTAATAAAAAAGACTTTAGTTTATAGCACATAGCATACTCTGTGCAATCCTCTAAAATGAAATGAAAAATGCATTAATATACACAAATTAAAGCATTATAAAATATCATCAGATAAACTATCAAATGAAACCATGCAAAACAAAAGCAAGCATAAGTTTAGAAAAAGATAAATGGAAGTGGAAAAGTAACTCAGCAATTAAGAGCACTTACTGTCCTTGTAGAGAGAGGATCTAAGTTTAATTCCCAGCACACAAATGGTAGCTTACAACTGTCTACAGCTCCAGTTCTAGAGTTTCCAGAACATCAACTACTTGCTTTTCTGGACACCTTCACACAAGTGGCATACATTTGTGCAGAAAAAAGATTTTCTGTGTTTTCAAAAATGAATCTCTGGTCACCAAACAAATTTTCCAATACAGGGAATTAGTAACATCTGATTGAGTTGTTAGCTACAGGGGTCCCACAAGAATCCCCAACCCAGGCTATTGCTAAGAATATAGGTTTGCTCTCCACAAACTGATGCAACATCCCCATTGCTGAAGACAAGACCTACAAAATTCACTGAACATGTAGATTTCAAGCTGTTGCCTACATAGAGCCATCATTCCTGTGGTTGAATAGCATCATTACAAGAAGCTACTATGCACATGATTGAAAGAGAAATATATATATATATATATATATATATATATATATATATATATATATATATATATAGTAAGTCAGTCACAAAACCTATATTTACAATGGTGTACTACCTGCAGGATCTGCTAGTGAAATGGTGGTCCAAAACTTGTGGGCGTAACCAACCAATAACTGATCTGACTTAAGGCCCACTCCATGAGATAGAATCCATACCTTACAATGCTTACGTGACCAAGAACCTGAGATTAGCTAGCCCAGAGAGTTAGCGTAAAACCACATACTAATCTTCTACCAAAGAAATGTAGCAATAAACTGGCTCCTCATGATTTTCTTCTATATTCATAGATCAGTAACTTGCTCAGGTATCATCCAATAAACTTCCTTCTGCAACAGATGGGATAAATTCAGAGACTCATGGTCAGATAATATGCAGAGAGTGAGAGACCTTGGAATACTTTGTCCTAAATAGGATGTTTAGATCCAAAACATCTCCTCAAGATTTAGGAAAACCCAAGGAAGAGGAGGCAGAAAGAATAAATGATGTGGGAGTCCCTTCTGTATACTGTGAATTCCATTGGTTAATAAAGAAACTGTCTTGAGCCTGTGATATGGTAAAAGATAGCTAGGCAAGGAAAATTATACTGAATGCTGGGAGAAAGAAGGGCAGAGGGAGAGGAAGCTATAGAGCTGCCAACTGAGACAGACCTGCCAAAATTTTGGTGGTTGGTCATGACCTCGTGGTATGCACAGATTAATAAAAATGTGTTAAATTAATATGTAAGAGCTAGCCAATAAGAAGCTAGAGCTAATAGGCCAAGCAGTGTTTTAAATAATATGGTTTCTGTGTGATTATTTCTGGAGTCTGGGCAGCCAGAAAATGAACAAGTGGCCTTCTCAACAAATATAAGATCCAGAGGGAAGGGAGGTCACTCTAACTGTGACTTCTAGACTAGTGACTTTGGGTTTCTTGAGTGTGTACAGGAGTGGGTTTCTGTATGTATCTGTTTTTTGTGCCTTTTGTTGGTCTCTTTTTCTTATATTTGTTAATTTTGTCTTATTATGATGTATTTCTATTGGTTTTATCTAATTTTATTTTATATTGTTTTATCATTAATCTTTAGAAGCCTTATATTTTTTAATGAAAAATGAAAGGGAAGTGGATCTAGATGGAAATAGATATGGGGAGGAAGTTGGAAGAGTAGAGTGAGGGAAAACCACATTCAGGTTATGTTTTGTGAAAAAAAATCTACTTTCAATAAAAGAAAAATGAAAAAGAAAGTCCCCTCACAAGTAACAACACCTACAATACCTTTTCCTCCAAGACTTTGTGTTTTATGACGATTTACTGAGAATTCATATCTAACTTTAGTAATGATTTAGCAGGCAATGTGTATTTGGTTTACCTACATATTGTATGCAGCCTAATCTAATAGCAACCCCTGCAATATTAGTGAGATGTTGCAGAATGGAATAATACCTTGTAGACCTTGAGATGTATGGTGATTTATCCTATTGATTGTGTATTAGACGCTTTGATAGATACTGGAGAATTGGTGGAGGGGCTCCACTTCTTAGAGTTTCAATATATGATCCAATGTAAAATCATTATACCTCTAACCACAGCATCACTTCATGGAGCAAAACAAAATAATTGAATGTTGCAGTTATGGAATACTATCGTGTATTTCTGTGATATGGCCAAATCCAAGTATATGGCTTTTAGTAACCATTGGTCACACTATTATAATCATTAATTTACTGGTGGCATTTCATGGTAGTATTGGGTATTTAGTGAGATTATGTTTTCTAGGATTTCTAGTCATTTCTCCTAAATATGGAACAGATGATTTATTTCTTAAAACTATTGATGTAACTAAAAAAACTTTCTATACTGATACTATTTATTGTTAGATACAGCACATTTAGGTTATGGATATCATTTATTGATATATAAAATAGCTGTTAGAGAAAAATAATTAGTTACATTTTGTTGATTTTAATTATACTTAGAATAATCTTCAAAGTAAACATTTCTAATTCTATGAACTCATCGGGAGTTCAGAAAGAACTAGTTTCATATTTTGCATATATGTAATTCTCATCAAGCATTAATGTCCCTACTTAGTGTCTTGGTATAATTTGTCTACTCTCAGAGTCAAATGGCATGATGATATTTTGATGGTTTGTGTGCATGTGTTTATTTGTTGTTCACTTTGTTCTTGAAAAAGCAGACAGTATTCTTTATTATTAATTGATGAAAATTTTTTGGCTCAACATAAATCATTGATTCACCCATTATAAAGTAGTTGTGCTCTCTAGATCAAATAAATATTGAATACTGCCATAGAATAGATGCTTGTCATTAAATGACCTTCTACTGGAATGCCTGCCGTGGACTTTCTGAATCAGCCCGAAAAGAGTAGATGAAGAAGTGACGTGAAAACTGATAACAAAGGTCACTGTGCATTTTCTTTCAATATTCCCAGAATCAGTACCCTTTCTTTCTTCTTTCCTTCCACCTTCTCTTTAAGCACTAGGATGACATGAAACAGTCTATTTGAATTAAAATACAAATAAGAATCCCAGAGACTATCTGCATTTCAAGACTTCACCTTAAAATATACATTCATTAGAGTTCTGTTTTAACCTAACGCACAGGGTCAATTCGATGGGATGGTTTAACAGGTGAAAGGCCCTCAGTAAGATGAATGAGCCATTGTTTCCACAACCTCTTCTTTAAAACTTGAAGGAAATATATGTGTTCTGAAAGGGAAAAAGGCAGGATAGAATTACAGGTTCTGCGAAGCACAAAGATAAGCTTTGTAGTACTGGTATTAAAACACAAGACGTTTTCTGAAGAAGTTATAAAAATGACAAGACTTTGTAGAAATATCTTCTAGACATATAACTGGTAAGTAGAAAGAGTTGATATATGATATTTTTCATCTGCTTCCTAGATAGGAGACTCCATTTACTTTATGGTTACCAGTATTAAGCAGAAACTGAATACTTTAAAATGGACACCAGGAAATTATTCTTCACAGGATTGTCATTGTCAAACAAGTAATTTTAAATGGTAATAGAATAAGCATTGTATTTTATTTATCTATTACATATATGAAGTTGGACAAAAACATTTTTTCATTGGAATGACATCGATGGAAGGTGAATTGAAGATTTTTCCTGTTTCTGCTTTCTGTATATAGAAAGGTGTTGCTTACAAAGAGACAAATCCAGTCTTTAGAGTAAAATTCCACTTCAAGCTAATACAACTGAGGTGTAAAGTGTATAGATTGCTTTAGGTTTAACTCCCAGTATGCATAGATCCATTCTGATTTGGACTTTATTTTTTTTTTCTTTTTCTTTTTTTTTTTTTGGTTTTTCGAGACAGGGTTTTTCTGTAGCTTTGGTGCCTGTCCTGGAACTAGCTCGTGTAGACCAGGCTGGCCTCGAACTTTAACTATTTTTATGTTTGTTTATTTATTTGTTTCTTGTGTATATGCAATATGTATGTAGGAAGTAAACAAAGGGACCACAAGAGGGTATTAGATTCCCTGAAGCTCAAGTTTCAGGCATTTGTAAGCCTCCCAGTGTGGATACTGCAAACTCTACTTTAGTCATCATGATGAAACAATGAGTCCTCTTAATCACTGGACCATCCCTTTAAAACAATCTACATATTTGACCAAATTAATTTTTATATGGGTGTGTTTGGGGAAGGAGATATACTTCAAGGGTTAAGTGTTAGCTTACCGTGTGTAGGGCCCTTGTGTTGTTTGCTACCATTTTCAGATGTGTCCACATAAAATCTTGGCTAGTGATAATAACTGGTGAGAAACTGTGTCTATGTCTATAGAAATATGAGTCATCATATTGCATAAAGGAGTACATGCATAGATGTATACACACCTTTTGTGCTTCAGTGCATCAGTCTTAAAAAATTTAAAAATATTTCTAATACAATTTTCCCCAAATAATAAACGTGCTAGAATTCTGAGGGAATTGAAACTGTTCACCAATTGTCACCAATAATGCTCTTTATTGATCTCTGTGCATCAGTATCTGAAAATATTTTTAAAAAATGGAGGGGGAGGGAAATGGGAGGCAGTGGCGGGGAGGAGATAGAAATCTTAAATAAATAAATAAATAAATAAATAATTTTGGCGATTGTTTGAAGTTATTTGTGTAATTACAGTCATAAGCATGTCTTCACATTTTGTTCTGGCCCACTTTAGCTTGCTACTTTCTTGGAGCAAAAGTAATAAAATCTTTTCTCTCTTAGAGAGCTGTATGCACGGAGAAAAATCAGATGCAAGTATACTGGTAATCTAAAAACATGAGTCTGAGTTAAGAGGGGATTCTTTGGTTAATGTCTGGTCTACAAAAAACTATCTTTTTTTTTCTTTATCCAAGTTGTCTTTCTAATTAAAGATATATAATCTGTTTTTTTCTTTGTTTCCTTTTTTAGTTTTGTTGTTTCTTTATTTGTTTATATGTACTGATATCTGCTTTGGATATTGGATAAAACTAGTTTTAATTAAATATGGAAAACATAGTTTTTACATACAGACATGGTTGCTTGTAAGGGTGTACAGTTGAAGTTTTTTGGTTTCTTTCTTTTGCCATATTGATACTATAAATGTTCCTTGTTTTACCCTTTTAGAAAAACACTGCTTTCCCTTCAGCCACATTTTACGAATTTGTCATGCAAAAATAAAAGTCAAAAGAAAAACAAGAATTGCATTAAGACACTGTGTCATCCTTTTGATAAGCGTTTCGAGCCATTTGTTTTCTATTCCAGAAGAAGACATTCCTTCAGGGTTAATTTAGCCTTGAAAGGGCATAGCTAATCATAAAGGCAACTCCACATTAGAGGTTGCATTTGCACTCTTTTGACCTTTACTCTACATTAGTCTGTCCTGTTTTCATTAGTTTTTGCATCAGACTTTTTACTAGCTGTATGACCGAAAATTAATAAACACTGATAGGTCCAGTGTACGGTTTCTACCACTGTAGTATAGGAATAATATTTTCATACAATGCATGTAAGAGTATAAACTATTAAATATTCCAATCTGCAAATGCACATAGGGCGCATGTGTACTGATTTGTTTATATGTTATATATAATTTTTGCTTTACATGACTCATAGCTTTGATTATTTTATCCGACAACCTCTGCTCTCGTCATGATTTTCACAACTGTAAGGAATCGGTGAAATAATTCAAAAATGTGACATTAAACATTTACTTTTATTTCTTTGGAGGAAGGAACCTGAGTATGTCTAATTTTCAAAGATTTTCTGAAGAATTTGAACATAAGGGCAGGTGGTCAGTCGACAAAGCAAGGGAAGTCTATACAGATGTGAAAGAAGCTCTACAAGAAGCTTCTTGTTGGCCTTTTTCTTTCTTTTTGTTTCCCTTTGTATGAATTAAATGACAAGACAAAAAAAACCCAGAAAGATGCAAAACTAAAAATTTTCTAGGGATGTCATTTAGTAAAGGCTCCTTTCTGACTTGCCCTCATCTAAAATCTAGCTACATTCTAGTTTACCAGAGAAGGATTAGAACATAGCCTGTAGGAATTCCCTGTAAAACTGAAGCCAGACACTCTTTACAGATTTAAGTCCTTAATTAGCCGTAAACTAATCACGCTGTGAGCTCCAGAGAAGAGATGACACATAATTGTTAGTGCTAATTTCTTAATTGTTAGAAAGCCATCCTTCAATACATGCTTCATCCAGCTAGAGTGATCTGCAGGGTGGCGTCGCCCTCCGCGTCTCAGAGAAAGAGTACTTAACAATATGCTTAATTCTCTTTACCATGTCTCACAACAAATTTAATTTCCTAGAATATAATTTCCTTTCACTAAAGAAAGATTGATGTGGCTTCTCAATAATAAGAATTTAAAATTAAGTCAACATGTGTAAATCTATTTTTCATATTAAACCACCAACTCTCAGTTACCCTCTCATAAGTGCAAAAGAGCACAAAAAAATGTCTACTGAAGCCGTCAACTTCCTAAACTGCTCTTGAACTTATGTGTCTCTCAAAATTGAAACTGGATTAATAATTAAAACCATTATTAACTCATAATCATCCCATGCTGTGACTTTCGAAGAGGTCAAGGAATCAAACATGTAATATCGATGTGCTTCCTCCTTTTAAAGGGGAATTCAGAATTTCCAAAGGCTGTTCTCATTATAATAAGTACTACACTTACATTTTCATGAATTAATTATAGGAAACACAATTTACAATTTCTTAAAAATGAAAAATTAAGAAAACGAAATTGAGACTGGCCCCAAACTGAGCAAGTTATTTCTTTATTGGTTAATAAGGTATGAGCCATGTCTTATAAGAACTATATCAAAAAAAAAAGCATCTTCCCACAAGACCTTTTTTTTAAAAGTTGTTCTGGAGATACTTCAGCCACCCAAGATGTGGGCAACCACCGACATTTTTAATTGAATCCCTGCAGAAACATAAATCTTACCTCCTGCTGGTTCAGCAACTGATGTTGATATAAAGATTCAGTGGGCACCTCTGGAATGTGTCCGGATTCTTGAATCATTTTCAGAGGTTTAGTCCATTATAATAATGCCTGGATGCTTTTACAAGGTGATCTCAGCTGGACGGTGGTGGCACATGCCTTTAATCCCAGCATTTAGGAGTCAAAGGCAGGCAGATCTCTGAGTTGAAGGCTAGTCTGAACTACAGAGTTAGTACCAAGACAGCCAGGGCTACACAGAGAAACCCTGTCTTGAAAAACAAAAAACAGCAATAACAAGTAGTCTGATGAAATTAGAAGGAGAAGTGGAGGAACAGAGCCACAGTCAGGAGAGTGTCAAACTTTAGCAAGACGGGAATGGGAGCTTGGGTTCTGCAGAGCAACCAAGACATGACAGCGTAGGGCCACTCCTCAGTCCACTGTGGCGAGCTCTGCCACACTGCTGCCAGGAGGAGAACAAGGGGCATCAGCACTGCTGCTGGATGCAAGCATGATGTTCCTGCAAGATGATCCTGAAGGATGGCCAGCAGTGACGG
This sequence comes from Microtus pennsylvanicus, assembly GCF_037038515.1. NCBI lineage: Eukaryota > Metazoa > Chordata > Mammalia > Rodentia > Cricetidae > Microtus > Microtus pennsylvanicus. The sequence continues at coordinate 12,678,281 of NC_134583.1, read as the reverse complement.
CAGAGAGGTGTGTAGTGGCCTGGAGCTCTCATTGATCTTGCCCCTAGATGTTCTATGCAGCTACAAGGTTACCCTGATTCCGGACAACCACAGGCTAACCAAGACAGGACTCAGAGATAGACCTATATTGTGCTTCAGAAACTGGTGTCCTTGTACCAGACCAATGATTCCTTGCAATAACTCTTCACATGCCAAGCTTTTTGTTCAAAAACATGTACTGTGTCACACACTGCAGGTTGCAATGACCCTTTGATGATTGAATGCAATGGAGAGGTGAAAAAAAAAGATGGCAGAATGAAGCAGCGAGACAGCAGCAGAACAGGAGAAGTGATGGTGGAGGTGACAGGTATAGGAGCAAAGCTGCAGTGGATTGGGGAGTGAGTTGTTGCTGAGTGGGGTCAGAAGGATGGTGTTTTGCAGCCTGGAGCTAGCACAAACTCTACCCAAAATGTGCTGCCCAGTTGCATTAACAGCAGTGTCCCGAGGATGTACTGTTGGAAGCCACGTTCGTGTCCATAATCACGTGTTGCGAACAGTTGTCATGTGGATATCCAAGGTCTGTGCTCCGGATGGAGACCATGTGGATGTTAGTGGTCCATGATAGCTCCAAAGGCCATGAGGATGTGTGTGTCATGTGAAGCTGCGTAAGGCCATGATACCAACCCTTGGTCTATACCTGCTGCTGGAATGCATGGGGAAGTCCCTGGTCCATGCTGCCAATGAATGTTATGGACAAGGAAAGTTCTTTTGTAGTGTCATCAATGACTAAAGACTCATAATTGAGAATGAAAGATGCTGAAGGAGTCTATGATGACCTCCTCTCCCACAAAATGAAAGAAACAGTCTAGACAGTAATCCATTGAAGAGTCCTTTAAAAATATGAAAGTTGAAGTATAGCTTGTCACAGGTGGTAGTTTCTGGCAGGAGTGGGGCTGGGGAAGGACTCGGTTATTTTTAAGGCACTGGCCACTGATAGTTTGACTATGCTCCAGTGAGAATATGAGCAATACAAACTGAACTTCATGTATTTTTAGGTGTGTCAGGGGAAGCACAACGGTGGTAGAGTGGACTGGGGAGTAAAGGGAAGTGAGTGTGATTTGGGTACAGCTTGTGAAATTCTCAAATAATCAATAAAAATATTTTGTTGAAAAAAATAGTCATCCTCTTTGTAACTTTTACCTTTATACATAAATTTTTTTTTAAATTTTATATTAGAAAGTCTATTCTGTTCTTTGAAGAAGTTCAATTAAAGTGTATGCAATTTGTTCTATTTCTTACAGTGTTGACAAATTCCATACATATTCACTCTGATTTCATCATGATTTATATTCTCCAAAATGTAATAATCCCTCGTTTATACTTATTTTCTTAAAAGTCATATATTCTTTAAATATATTATTGCCAATGATTGAAATGAAGAGTGTTTTTCAAGGACTAAATTTTGTTTACAAAGGAAAACAATCCACGTTTAAGTTTATATATTTGTAAAAGTATTTTTGAACATTTAACGATATTTGAAATGCCAAGAGAAGTGAATTATGCCAGGTTGAAGCCATTGTAACATACCAAGAAGTTCTGAATGTCTAACCACCTTTTCTTCTATCTGATAAAATTAATAAACTATGGAAACAAATGGAGTTACAATATAAACACTGTGAAAATCTTAATATAAACAGCAGAGAATAGGTTTCTCAGAGAGTTAGTCACTGAAGCAAACTTGAGTGTAATTTAGGGATTTCTAGGTTGAATTTCATGTCATGTTTTACTATCCCATAATCCTAGACCCATAATGTGAGTGGTGTATTCACAACAATACAGACACAACCTCACTAAAAATTCTCTTAAAAGTAGATTGCTATAGTATGTATATGTCTATATCAATGCCTACTATGAGATTAAGATGTGTTCATTTATGTTTTGTAAATCAAATAGTAATGTACTCAGCAATTATTTGCTAGTATGCGTTCACTGTGTATTTATGCAAAATTTCTAACAACATTAAAGGATGTACAAATCACTTGCTACACTTCATTGTACGATTCTGAATATATCTCTTAACCCCTATTAGAGAAGCAATGCTTCTGAATGTTTTTGAGGATGGACAGTATCTGAGGGGCCAAAGAAAGTCATTAGTGGGATTTCTTCAGTCCTGAGAATCTGATTTTATATTACTAACAACTGGAAAAAACCGAAGTCCAGCTACCCTACATGGCTGCATTATTAATCTGCATTGTTTATATAAATGAATATTTGATAAATACACAATTAGCAAGGTTAATTTAATTTTTGGTCTCAAAAGTTAATAAAAATATTGTTAAAAAATATTATTAGAAGAAACAGCACCAAGGAATGTCTCATAGACACGTACAAATGGTTAAGAAGTAAGTATACAGTATTAAATATAAGCACTAGGTATACAGCTTAGCATTTGGACCTTTTCAAATAATCCAGATATAAAAAATTAAAACAATCTTGTCATATTTTAGTTACCTAAGTATTCTGATCCATGCAGTCAATACTTTTTATGACAGGAATAAAATTATTTCAAAAAGCATACTTTTAATGTGAGAAGTTGTTTAAGATTAACTATAATAAATAAAGGCCCCAATGGATTTATAAAAAATAATGCTTATGTTGTACAGTGTTAAACTAATAGTGATTTCTATTTTGTGTTAGCCATGACTTTTGATTTTCATAAGACAAAAATTAAAACTGAAATAATTGAAAGAGTACTTGAAGAAAATTTCAGTCAAACAGAAAAGGGAAAATGGGAAACCCTAATTTTAAGGAAAACTGGTCAATCTTAGTTTCTTCGTGTGAAGCTGGAGATCATACTCAGAGTATCCTGAATGCTAGCCAGTTCAGACCCACATACCAATCTTTAGTGATATGTCAGCAGGAAAAAAATGCGCAAATCCAGTGCACGTTTTAGAAGTATTTTGCTTTTTATTTGGTTTATTGCTTACTTATTTATTTAATGGTGAGAGTAAGGCAATCCTGAAACAAAGATGAGCAGTAGGATTAATAAATACCTGAAATGTGAATATTGTTGAGAATCAGAAAGTTCTCTATAAAACAATATTCAAACGATAGATAGAGAAGATGAAAAGAATCCTGTGCAAGAGAGGACTGAATTGAAGTTATCAAGGTAGACTTACTTCTCTCTCTCTGTCTCTCTCTTTCTGTCTCTCTGTCTCTCTGTCTTTCTCTCTCTCTCTCTCTCTCTCTCTCTCTCTCTCTCTCTCTTTCTCTCTCTGTATGTGTGTGTGTGTTTGTCTCTCACTCCCCTTTGTGTGTGTGTGTTAGACTCTTTTCTTAGCAATTCAATGTAAAGTGTTTTTTATATAGATTTTAATCATCCCTTGGAGTAGCTTGGTACTATCATTTTCTAAGATTTCTTTATATTTTTTAATTAAATCTAATGTTGTTGACATTGAAATCATCCTTATTTTCTTATTTTTCACCTTGAGTCTGAGATCAGTATTTAAAGGGGTGATGAAAATGGAAAGGACTGTTGTGCAACTCACTGAGCAGAGCATTTGATCAGGAATACTTTGCTTCTGTGGACCACTTCTAGAAATATTTTGCTGGCATCTATTTGTTTAGTATACATAGTCTTTGGATAAATCCTACCTACCGGGCTCATGCTTTCTTTCCACTTTTAACACTTCTTTCGTAATTACTTTCCCTAATCTTGTCAGATCAACTAAAGTTGGAAAATAAAAGCTGCTTTTTCTAAAAAAAAAAAAAAAAATTACTCTCCTCATTTCTGAAATTCTCCACTTATATGTAGTAGCTGGAAAGTATTTTTTCTTTTCTTTTCTCTCCCTTTCTTTCCCATTTCTTTCCTCCCTTATCCTCCTCCCTTCCTTTTTCTTCTCTCTTTTTCTTTCGTTCTTTCTTTCTTTCTTTCTTTTTACTTTAATATAGATCAGTGGTTCTTGACCTCCCTAATGCTGCAACCCTTTAATGCATTTTTTTTCTGGTGACTTTAACCATAAAATTATTCTGTTGTTTTCTTCACAACTCTAATTTTCTCCTGTATGAATTGCAGTGTAAATATCTGATATGAAGGATATCTGATTTGTGATCCCAAAGGGGCCACAGCTCACAGATTGGGTATCACTAGGATAGAGGATCTCAGTAAAGGATCCATAACTGAGTTCACTTGGAAGTTGTAAAGCATTCTGGCACTGAATTCTTATGTCCAGGGATTTGGATTTTTTTTATTTGAGAGCTGATCATTTTGTGCTCCACAGTGGATAATGTGGTGATCCTATGTAAATTAGCTTATAGAAGTGGTTGTACTTTCTTTTGAAATAACTTTTAGCCCAAAAGATGACTACTTTAGATACTATACCAAACATAAAACTTCTGCGTGATAGGATATAAATTTATTACTCGTCTCTGTGTTCTCGACTAATTGTTAATTACTTATAAACAATTGCCATTCAGTCCTCAAAGGCATTTAGTGAAGTGATTTTTATTTTCTTTCTTTACAAAGTGAAGAATGTTTTCAGACATGAAGTAGCCTACTCTCTGCTTTAATTAGTAAACATCAGAACCTTTCAGAATCCTATTTTTGAAAAACCATGATTTTATTCACAGATGTGCACAGATTCTTCAGCAGACTCAGACTGGATGACACAGAGTCATTCCGAGAACACAAGGATTGTCCTGGAGGGAAAAGTAGAAGTAGGCAGAGTATGAAATATACACATCCCATCTTCCAGAGTTTTCTTCTATTGCTTCCAAGCCCTTTCCATAGACACTCCAATGATGAAGCGCTTTGGTAGAGAATATTTTGGTCCTATTGAATGATCAAACCACATGAAAACATATGTCAGAAAATTAACGACATACAATGGCGTGGTTCTGAAGCCTAAGAATGGCTGTAGCACAAAAGAGAAGCTGGCTATGAGTAAGAATTCTATGTTGAATGTCATACTTTTTTCCTTTATTACATCAATTTCATTGGTACACAAGAACTGATTTTCATATTCTACCTGTCCTGTGTTACTGGGACTAAGTCCTTGTATTATTTGAGATGCAAAATCTTAGGGCAGAAAGTCCAATTACATAAATTTAGAAACTTTTCTTTTTATAGAAACAATGAGAATCTGTGTAATATAGTTTGATGGAAAAATGCAGTTGCTTCTTCATCTGATGAGACCAAGATGGATTTGTTTATTATCTTACCAAGCCTATATAAACACAATGTGGATTAAGCACATGTTTCAACATAAACTGATAAAAAGGGGCAAATGTGTATTACTGGTTCTTAGCTGATGCTAATATAAACACACAACCAGGATGAAGATTGCTGAAGGCAATGCTTGCATTAGAATCATCTCTTGTCAATGGTCTGGTGATTATATACTGACTCTCCGGGGTGAAATAGCATCCCTCTTCAAAGGGGGCAAGAAAGTAGAGTGGAAAATCTTTGTCCATATTTATATTGGAATTTATGTTTCAATTTCTTCCTGTGCTGAGTTTGAAAAACTAACCTACAGGGGTTATCCAGGGAGCTCTAATATTGCAGCATGCCTATACAACTTCATATAGCTCAGAAAACGTCCGTCTGCCAACAGCCAGTGTGTGGATTGCAACACTGCCGTCAAATCTGGCTTGAGCCTTCATTCAGTTTCCATTGAAATCTCGACATCAATCTGTCCAGAATCGTTGAAAGTAGAGCACTCAGATGACTTCTTCAGAAATTATGATACACGGTACCTCTGAGATTAAAAGATCGTGCTACTCCCACCTTTGCTGGACGCAAGCCTGACCTTCCACGCTGTCTTGAGGATAAGAACCTGGACAAGACTTCTCTTAGAGAGCTTGCATTCACCATCATTCACTGTCTCTTTCTCAGTCTACTGTTTCCACATCAGACCAATCAGCCAGTCAGTTCAGTTTATGATGGCATTTGCCACCTGTATTTTTGAGTATTATGGCATTTGCGTCTGCTTGCCAACTCCACATAAACAATGAAGGTACTCGCCCATGATCACCTGGACCTACTGTCCTCACAGCCTGGTGGGCTTCGTCTGGCTCTCATAACTTCTCTTCAGAGATACCAATTCAGAGATATTTACTTTTCCACTAAACAGAAAATGGCTGTGTATAGTGAACAATAAGATCCATGAGGTTTTTGTTTGTTCATTTCTATAGGAAAACTTTTGAGAAATAATTGTGGACTATGACATAGTTTATCCTGTCACTATCATAGAATAATTATTATACTTGTAAATGAAATAAAGAGGTTAAAAAACCAGACGAGTCACTAGATAACCTGGCTAACATCTTCATGTCTGTGAGCAGCTCAGTGATGACTTACTGATACTCCATCAGAGGTACTTTTATACCTCTAATTACAACTTCTAACCTTGGTCTGCAACATGGATAAGAAAGCTGTCAAAATAGCAGCTTCTTCACATGGTTCTTAGCACTGGGAGACACTCTCAGATACCTACATAGGAACATGGTGGACATTTTCACCAGCTCTTAGAACAGAGCCCGTAGAAGATACTTATCAATCAAGGTTGCAGGAAATCTGACATAGATTAGGGTTATTTTTTAATCTTCACAATTATTTTTAAAGTCGTGTTAGAAACTTGATTAATGATTTATGAGTTGAAAACCAAAAGAAGAAATACTTAAGATGTGTAAAAAGTGGTTTATGAAAATGATACATTTTAAAAATGATAACATTATCTTTAAAAATGGTAAGCTGTTTTCACTTGTAACAATTATCTATCCCTAATGTTGGATGAAGACAGTATCAACACAAGAAGAGTCTATTTATTAAAGCTCTTATATAATCTGAAATTTTTTGTATAAGTGAATTATCTGTTACATATATATATATATGTGTGTGTGTGTGTGTGTGTGTGTGTGTGTGTGTGTGTGTGTGTGTAATATATAGAGGCCTGTATTGAGAAATAATCACTGCTTTTAAAGAAAGGAAATTTAATTAAAAATTCAAGAATACGTTTACTTCTAAATAAGTTCCTTGGTCATTTTACATGGAAGCAGTAACTAGTAACAAAAGTTTATTAATTTGACTCCCCATGGAGTACTGCATATAACAGTTTTGTAAATACAAGCTTTGACAAATGAATGTTATTTTCTTTGTGCTCCAGTTTAGGGAGGCTAACTAAAGGGAGAAATACACAAAGTCTAAACTGCCACATAAAGGTGTAAGCTGGGTAAGCATAGAGACAGATATGACCAGAGCCAATTGCTTGCTTCCTGACTGGTCAGTTCATTCTTGTGGCCTTTCACAGCAGAAAGCATTCATCAGCCAAACTCACCCTTCAGAGTTTGGATGGAGTTAATGGCTGTTGGGGCTCTCCATCATTATGTATTCCCTATACACCTACATAGGGGTGAGCTGAAAAAAAATCTGCAGTCATTCAAGATTACAGTGTAAAATGAAGTTCACTTTTCAGGTGACTCCCACTTCCCTGCTCTGTTATTTGTTATGTTTTCTTGAAAACAATATTTACTATTTTTTCTCCATTTTTAGTGACTTGCATAATTTTGTATTTAAGCAATTTGGGCTATATGTTATAAGAAACTAGATTAAAGTACAAACAAAAAAGTCACAGCATCAGCCTTAATACTTTTCTTCCTTATACATTTTTCCCCAGAAAATTATGGTCAAGAAGAGGTTATGGCAGCTGAAGAAATCTTTATCATACTATGATAAAAAAGATGGGAAGAAATTGAGGAAAGAAATAAAACTCTGAGGGCACAGAAGAACAAAGCATTTGGAACTCATTCAGAAACAGGTTCCAGCTTTCACAGGAGATCACTGGTAAGCTTGTGCAAATGGGAAGGCATAGTGACCGAGACACATGGCAGAAAGGAGGAGACTTCTCAAACATACAAACCTAGGCTCTTAAAGCGGCTTCCTTTAACTATTCTGTGAGGTTGATCTATTAATTTCCTATTGATGACGACAGAAGAGAGGCCAAACCTGTGACTGTAATGAGAAAAGTAAGGTAACAGGTAGTCCTTAGTAAAAGAGAAGAGTTGTGCTAAAAATATAAAACATAAAATATTTCCAGTTTAGTACCAACCACCCTAATTCTCCACAGAAGGAAACACAGTGGGCTTCCTTGGTTGCTGAAGATTACAATGAGAAATTTACACTCAGATGAGATATTTATCTCACTTGAGGCATTTTATTTTGAAACAATTTAGATAGCTAAGATAACAGAGAATTATCATTCACAGTCTAACACCTCATGTCTTGATCTGTAATAACCCAGATATTTGTATATATGGCCTTAGTGTAGATTTAAAACATAGTTTCTGGAAATTCTGGCCCTTGCAATCATTCCTCAAGCCCATGCCATCCTAGCTAGTTTTGGACCCATTGATGGGTGTTCCTCTCAACCCCAGAAAGGAACTAGTCTACAAAAGCCAGATTGGGTGAGCCCACACAAGCCAGATTGGGTGAGTGGTGCACTGGCAGAGAAATTGTGCCCCTCCTTAAATTCTCTCACCTGCCACTGAAGTGATGACCACACCAGCCGCAGCTGTCTGTAGCACAACACAATTGATAAAAACCCAGAGACAGATATTAGGGTTAAACTTGAAGATCAGTGAAAAGCTTTTCAAGCCCAACAAACCTCTCTGGCAACACAATAATCCAAATGAGAACAACCAAACCAAATTAGTAAAAGCTCAGGTTTAATAGATGCTAGTGCTCCTGGGTGGCCTTCCACACCCTCCAGGGATGGAGACACGAAAAAAGACTGGGAAAACCATGGAGAGTGAAAAGGAAGACCAGAAAGACCATGTGTTCATTCTCTGGGGTACAGTTTAAATAGCCTGTGGGAGTGGTCTTGACCCTCTCTGGGGAGGGGTCACCATTTGACTGGTTTTCTTGGAGGTGGAGTCTAGACTATAGCAACTCTCAGGGAAAGGGGTTCTTGGTGTAACTTTCCTCTCAAACATTCCAGACTCCTTGGATATAGGGGTGCCCAAGGGCTGGGGTGAAGCTTTAACCCAAACATTCTACCTCCAGAAATCCTCAGAATGAGGCCGTCTCCTCCTATCTTATATTCCTCTCTAGGCTTGGCATTAGAGACAGTTAAAATAATACAAAACAAAAAAGCCACATAAAGATAGAAAATGCTCAGCGAGCCTGGATTATGTATATTATTGTGTTTCATTTAGATTTTTTGAACTAACTACAGGGAGACATTTGACTGTGTAGGCTGCTAACCTAAACCAACATAAAGATATCTTGATTTCAAAATTTGATTCTAAGGATACGTTACTTTGGAAAACAGGTTCTGCTTTTGCTTCCACAAATTATGGCAACCTGTGGATTCCTTTCAGGTTAATGTAGTGTGATGGATCCAGAACCCCCAAAGGTTTCCATGAACCCTAAAAATACTTTGCCAAACAAACAGCAGGAAGTAGTTTAGAAAAAAAAAACTATGCCAAAATATCTAAAGTAAAAAAATAAATTATTTACATTGGCATGGATTTTGGTCTATTGATACAAATTCAGGATCAATTTTATTTCAGTATATACTACTCTTGCTTAAGGTATGCTCATGCAGCTCATTTAAAAGTGCATTGTGTAATTAAGCAATATAGATTAATTATAATTATCTATAATAATCAAACTTTTTGTCATGTTTGTTAGGCTTTCTAGCTATACAGAGATATATTTTAGTTAGGTAGACATCTTCAAAACTTCAAAGACCTACAGAATATGGCATTTAAAATGTTTTAAAAACTTAAACTTTTCTTGACAGTGAGATATATCTGCTTCCAACAGCACCAATGTTTTTTAAGAGAGGTTGGTGAGCATTGAAGAAACTCATGATGGAATATGCCTTCAATGTGACAAGGGTAGTCATTTGGACAAGAAACTGCTCTTGCTTAAGGACTGCTTGATGGCACGCTGCATGATCTGGATATGCAGGACTCACAGAAAATGACTGCTGAACATTTCAAATGACAGGATGGTTCTTCAGGGTTCCTGCTTCACAGAAGTTGTTGTAGGAATCAGAAGAAAGCAACTGACAAACTTTGCAAGTACAAGGCAGGACAAATCTTCAAATTTCCTGCTTCACTGAAAAGGTTTTCAGATATTATTGGCTTATAGGCTGAAGATGGATGCCCCAATGTTACAAAAGAACTTTGGGTGTCAATACAGGAAGCAAGATGTCTCTGTCACTTCTAGGACTTTGGAAGTTGCTTACAATGTGCTTCCTATTTACTTAGGTATTACTATATTCTTCTTGGGGTCTTTGATAGAGTTGAAGATGAGATAGTTATAATTATAGTTTTCTTTATTTATGATAAAAGATAAATTAGCTATAAAACTTTAGACTCAAAAGAATAGGATAAGATAGATGATAATTTTCCTTAATTTTATAAATGTAAATATACTCAATATTGTAACTATAATTCTTGCTTGATAGCTGTTTTGTATATGTAATTTTGCTATGTTAAAGTTAAAACCTTCCTTTTTATTAGACAGAAAGTGTGTGAGGCATGAGAGAGGAAATGGGGATGGGAGAGAGAATGCAGGAAAGATTGCTAGAATTGAGGGAAATTTGTGGGTGCTACAGAAATCTAGTTCAGTGAAAATTTCCTAAAATATATCAAGATAATTCTAATGAAGTCTCTAAATAATGAGGGAGATGGAGTCCCAACTGGCCATCTCTTGTCATCAAAGAAGCTTCCAGTTGTGGGGCTGGGCTACATCCAATTGAGTTGATAGCTGTAAGGCTTCCATGGAAATCTCTAAACATCCAAGGCTGTTGCCAAGGCAATAGGTTGCTTTCCAAAAATTGACATGACCCCATTGCTGAAGACAACAACATCCGTGCAACTCACTGAACATGGAGAGGTCAAACTGGTGCCTACACAGAACCTCCACTTCCATGTTCTAGTGTATTTGCTAAGGAAATGTACAGTACATGTTACCAAAAGAAAAAGGCAACCACAACCCAGCCACCAAGTCTTTTAACTACAATGTGTCCTAAGTGTAAAATATGCAAGGTAATAATGGTATCAAACTTGTGAGAATAACCAACCAATGCCTGGTTTGACTTAAGACCCTTTCTAGGAGATAGAACTGTACTTAGTGCTACTTGTGTGAGTAAGAACCAGAGACTAGATAGTCCAGAAACCTAGAGTAATGCCAAATATTGTTTTTAAGGTAGTGATAAAAAACATTTCTAATGATATTCTGCTATACTCATAGATCTTTGCCTCATACGGCTATCATCAGCATGGATCTTCCAGAATGTGTGAACAAATGGGATGCTGATTCTTCTGCCTTCTCTTGAGATTCTTTTCCTTCTGTTTTTTTTTCCTTATCCAACTTCAATGTGATGGGTTTTGTTTTATTTTATATAACATTGTGCTGAAAATAAATGAAGTAAAACTAATTTATCAAGGTTAAAAAGCAAGAACGAAAAAAGGAAAAACTCTCTGAGCCCCACTCCGTATCTGATGAATGGGGAATCACCAAGAAAGGTAAGGACTCCTGAGCTGATTCAAAGGTACATTTTTCTAATAGGAGCCGCAGGGCTACGTCCCCAGTACCCCGGCTAGCTTATGCCCCTAAATAATTACACGGACACTGTATTCTTTTAAACACTGCTTGGCCCATTAGTTTCAGCCTCTTATTGGCTAGCTCTTACATATTAATCTAACCCATTTCTAATAATCTGTGTAGCATCAGTCTTACCGGGAAAGATTCTAGCGTATGTCCATCCTGGGTCAGAGTTCATTGCGTCTGCCTCAGAGAACAGAGCTATTGCGTCTACCCGGGAGAGGGGAGCATGGCATCTCTCTGAGGCATCTGCCCCTGAGAGGAGAGCTGTCAAGTCTGAGCTCACTTCCTCTTCCTCCCAGCATTCTGTTCTGTTTACTCCTCCCACCTATGTTTTAACCTATGAGGCCAAGCAGTTTCTGTATTACTTAACCAATGACCTTCCTCCATCAGTACATTAAAAAAAAAAAGTGTTGAAACATTTGCTTTGTTCTAATTTCCTAAGGCAAAGCCTCTGTTCTCATTATCTGCTGTGGAAAAGTACCGTGAAATGTTAGAAATGATGCTTTATCCTCAAAATGTGTGATTTGAGCCTACTGGCCTTCTTCATACATCCTGCTGCAGTAGAAACGGGAAAAAAGAGAGAAAGAGAAAAGAAAGATGAATATATTGCTCTGAAAGAGTTCTCCAGATTGCTGAATATTTGTGGAATTAATTCCATTTCTGAAATTTACCTACAGAGTCTGAGGGTGTTCTAAAGTCATAAGCATTTTTCAATATTGTGCTTCTGTCAACTTCTTTATTTTCAGTGTATTTATTGCTTTTGCTCTGCTGTGTCTGTCATGCCCTACGATGCTAAGACATCCAGCACGCACTTCTAAAAGCATCATTCACAACAAGTAACTGCTTTGGTCCGATTTTAGAAAAATACCATAATTGTGTTCTTTTATTCTCCTAAAGAACCGCAACATAAATAGCACTCCCGACAGACATTTTCTTCGGGATCCCTAGTACACAGATTCAGCGAGCACTCTGGCAGAGACAACTAGTTAGAAGGGGAATGTCACTAGGCTGTTCTCTGAAGTGAGCAAATGGAAACCACGCATGGCAAACATTCTCTTCTTAACTCAGTGCCAAGCTCGTCCAGCTTGTCAAGTTCTCTGACAGTATTTGGTATATGACTTTAGGGCACAATGATGATGACTGGGCGCGAAGCACGGTGTGCAATGCACTTTCCTTTGCTAACGTTTTAATCATATCTAAATAAAGTGAAGCTAATTTTAATATTTCTTCTCCTCTGTGATTTCATTATCAATGTGGGGTATTTCTGACAACATATGTTATTACATTTGCCTCTGAAACCACAATTATGCTTTATGATTAGATGTGTTAATCCTATCAGAACATAAGTTTTTCTATAATTACTACTTATGAAAAGATTCCTCTGATTTTAGCTTTTTAAAGTGTAAATTGAGGATCTGAGTCTGTCGCTGAGTCTGTTCAGTTTCTCTTTAATCAAGGAAGGAGAGCCAGGCAAGCTAGGATTTGGGAAGGCTGACACACTTGGAGAGGATCCAGGTCATGGATTATCCATCTGGCTTTGGGAGGATGCGGTCACGTACTTCATTTTCTCATTACCTGGGTAAGGTGAGACTACAGCAAGCCTGGGTCCAAGTTGATTTTCTAATCCTCTTAGGCATCTAGATCACTAGACACTTTGGAACATAGCTGCATGAACTGCACACTTCGAGCCATAAGGAAAGGTTGTGCTGACAAAATGGGAAGCTGACAATAATTGCATCTACCTATGAAAAGTCTCTTCCACTGTTAAAATGATGGGAAATGCAGAATACAAGTGTTCATGTTATTATGATAATTCAATAATCCAAATTTAAGTTAGAAAGTCAAAAATGTACTTTGCATAATTGACTTACAAATCTCTAGAATTTTACCAATATTCACAGTTTAAACTACTAGGATTTAGACATTTTATCTAACCTCTCTAAATTGCCGACATGCTCACATTGCAAGTCAAAATGATATAGGTCCATGTCAGACTGCTGACAGAAATGTTCTTGAATTAAAGCAGTGACCCTTGTTCAAGTCCAGGAGCAGCTCCCATGGCTACCAGTACCAAATATGAACTTTCAACATGGTATGTCTATAGTGTGTGCATGTTAAGAGTGCTATAAAGCATGTAATATCCATAGTGACAGATTCCTTGTTCTCATAAGAAAAGAATTAAACTTTGCAGAAAGTGAAAGAGAAATTTGTCTTAAAAAAATAAAACATCACAGTATAGGTAAAACCTGTAGGGATTCAACAGAACTTGAAAGATTACTTTTAAGTATTCTTGATCTAGAATGATCTAAAGGGATTGTGAGAATTAATGAATAGTGGGTTACAGACTGGGTCAAAACAGAATTTCTCTCCCCTATCACCCCAAAAGTTTTCAGCATTTCAACACACTTTTAACTCAGTACATAGAGCTTATTCGATCTGATATTTGCATTTCAAATATCCATCTAAATGTCATATTATTTATGGAAATATATTAAGATTACTGAATCAAAATCAGTTTCCTAAACACATCAAAATTCTATCTATTAAGTAAATCACTGGAAATAATATATTTCCAGAGCATGCTAATTCAACCCCTGTTTTATATAAAATGCAGTGTTGTGCACTGGAAACAAGTGACGAATCTCAGGCTTCAGACTCTCCACATGTCATCCCATGATGGGAAAAAAAGTTCAGTTATCATCTGCAATTAAACATGTAACCAGACTAGTAATGCGCATGGATGGAAGTGCAGTGCTAGCTTGTCCTTACTTAACTGTGATACAAAAGGAAGTTGCAATATCAGGAGGATGTATATGTTTGAAAGAAATAGGTTCAATGATGTCATATCTACACAGACATGCAACATTTTAGTAGTTAACAAATTTTCTCCATAGAGTAGCAGATCGTAAATATATTTACCTATATGTGTCATTATTTTTAGTCTCAACTATATACATCTATCAGCAGAAAACAAAGTGACCATAAAAAAATCTGAAGCAATGAGTATGGCCATGTTCCAATAAAACTTTATTTACAAATGTAGGTAATACATCTGTATTTAGGCACAGTAGCAACAGTGGTCGACTCCAATTCTACATAAAATGAGAAGTTTAGATTGGAACTGAATTTATATATAAAAATGTTTACTGTCTGTAACATGTGCATGTATGATAAACTAAGCACTTCAAACATTTACTCTAAAGACTAGAAATCTGTCATGCAAATATTTCATGCTGAGTTTCACATTACCGTTCCATGAACTCAGTTGAACAAAGACCATTAACTGGCCTAATATGGGGAAAGTAAAACTCTGCTGGATGTATTTCATGGGACAATTTTATTATAACCCCAGGGGATAGACTAGAGTAGTTGCATGGGTTTTCCCATTCCCATTTCCTGTATTTTTATGATGTATTCAAAATGAATTAAGGCTACAGTTTTTTAACTTAATAGTCTATATACTGTGGTTTAATGAAGTACTTCTGGTCAGAGTATTCTATTTCCTTGAAATTGCAGAATAGAAAAAAAAAGTATTTTTTCTTAAAGGAGAAATGTTGAAAAATTCACAGATACAAAATTATCAAATTAAAGATATCATGACCCATTTTTTGAACTGACATATTCCCTAAATGAGAAGATGCATTTGCCATTTCTACCTTATCTCAATTTTTCACACATACTATAGTTTTATTCCTTGTATATATCAATAAATCATTGTTGCTTCTATTTAATTATTATAATAATTTCATAATTATGAATAATTATGAAAAGTAAAAGAAAAACAGTTTGAAATACTTGTAATAAAGAACTTGATAAAGCTATTCTTTATATTACAAATGGCATAGTCTTTTTTTTTTTTTGCTAGTCAGTTTTCCCTGCTGGAAGACTCCACTTAGGTTCTATGGCTAGCAAGACATTATGTAATTTTTAAGTTAGACTTATGAATGTTTAATCCATATTAATTTAGCCAATTAACAATATAATATGCATAGCAGGTTTATTCTGTAAACTGGGATGCAAGTTTGTTCATGCAAGTTCTTAGACGATTCATAGTTTCTGCTGTAATTGAACATACAACAGAATGAAATTATTTGAAGTATTTTATTGATCACAGGAAATTGGGAGGAAACATGTTTAATTTAAAGAAGTTTGATAATAAAACAATCTTAAAAAATATCTAATGGTTCTTTCAGCAAAACATTCATGAATGGCTGAGTCTTTTTACAGCCACATGAGAGTCTTTCCTGAACATTGGTCTGTCTTGAATATTACAAGATGTCACTGCCAATGTACTTAACACAGAGACATCAAAAAGATAAAGCATGTGCATTTGGATTATGATAAAAACAAACAAACAATAGACAGTCAACATTTGATTGAATGCTCTTAAGGGAATGGTTTTCCCCAAATTGACTCAGCTTCTTTCGCATCTCTAGAGAAAGTGAATCCATCAGGGCAAACTTCAAATCCAGTTGCTCCGTATGAGTTGTTGAAGAGTCTAGATAGTTATTCCATTCCAGCTATGCCAATCAAGACTGGTAAGGCTACAGATAATGCACTGGACAAAAAATAAAATAAAATAGTGACATGGTATTACCTCCAGTAATTGAGTGATGGCTATGAAATCATGGCCTCTGGTATAAAATGACCTACTATTCCTCTAATAAATTTTATCTGCTTAGAAGTTTTTGGAAAGATACTGAAAGTTTTCTGTACTCACATATTTAAATGTGTCTATTCGCATTCATTACTAACTTACTACAACACCCTTGGATAATTTTATTTTATTTTACTGATTTTTTTCTTTTTTTGGATTTTCTTTTTTTTAATCTTTTTTTTTATTGAGAAAATGAGAAAAAAAAACAAGTTTCCACCTCCTCTCAGCCTCCCATTTCCCTCCCCCTCCTCCCACCCTTCTCCCCCTCCTCCCACCCTTCTCCCCCTCCTCCCACCCTTCTCCCCCTCCCCCGACTCCTCTCCCCCTCCCTCTCCAGTCCAAAGAGCAGTCAGTGTTCCCTGCCCTGTGGTAAGTCCTAGGTCCTCCCCCCTCCGTCCATATCCAGGAAGGTGAACATCCAAACTGGCTAGGCTCCCACAAAGCCAGCACATTAAGTAGGATCAAAACCCCTAGCCATTGTCCTTGGCGTCTCATCAGCTCTCATTGTTCGCCATGTTCAGAGAGTCCAGTTTTATCCCATGCTTTTTCAGTCACAGTCCAGCTGGCCTTGGTGAGCTCCCAATAGATCAGTTCCACTGTCTCAGTGGGTGGGTGCACCCCTCGTGGTCCCGACTTCCTTGCTCTTGTTCTCCCTCCTTCTGCTCCTCATTGGGACCTTGGGAGCTCAGTCCACTGCTCCAGTGTGGGTCTCTTTCTCTATCTCCATCCATCACCAGATGAAGGTTCTATGATGATATGCAAGATATTCGTCAGTATTGCTCTAGGATAGGGTCATTTCAGGTTCCCTATCCCCAGCTGCCCAAGGAATTACCTGGGGACCTCGGCTTGGGCACCTGGGAGCCACTCTAGGTTCAAATCTCTTGCCCACCCTAAGGTGGCTCCCTTAACTAAGAATTGTGCTTCCGTGCTCCCCTATCCAACCTTCCTTTATCCCAATCCTCCTTTTTCTCCAAGTTCCCCCCTTCCTCCCTTTCTCCCTTTTCTTTCCCCATCTCCCCTTACCCCCATCCCACCCCACCCCCAAGATCTCAATTTTCTCCCCGGCAACTTTGTCTACTTCCCATAGCAAAGAGGATAACTATATGTTTTTCCTTTGGTTCACCTTCTTACTTAGCTTCTTTAGGATCACCAATTATAGGCTCCGTGTCCCTTATTTATAACTGGACGTCAACCTGTAGAAGAATGAAAATAGACCCATATCTATCACCATGCACAATACTCAAGTCCAAATGGATTAAAGACCTCACTATCAGTCAGAACACATTGAACCTAATAGAAGAGAAAGTGGGAAGTACCCTACATCAGATGGGCACAGGAGATCGCTTCCTATGTGTAACCCCAACAGCTCAGACATTAAGGGCAACATTGAATAAATGGGACCTACTAAAACTGAGAAGCTTCTGTAAAGCAAAGGACACTGTCACCATGACAAAAAGGCAACCTACTGACTGGGAGAAGATCTTTTTTTGGATTTTCAAGACAGGGTTTCTCCGTAGCTTTTTGGTTCCTGTCCTGGAACTAGCTCTTGTAGACCAGGCTGGCCTTGAACTCACAGAGATCTGCCTACCTCTGTCTCCCGAGTGCTGGAATTAAAGGCGTGCGCCACCCTTGGATAATTTTAAAACCAGGAAGTTTATGTTTTCTTTTTTTGAAGTTTAAAAGCACACTAATTTTAAGTGATTTATCCACACAGCTGCTATAGTTCTTGAAATGAATTATTCAGAGTATATATATCATTATCATATGGAAAAGTTCTCTGGAAAAATACTGATAAATGATACTTTGAACAGAAAAATATAATAAAATTAGAGAAAATAAGAACAGATGGCAAGCATACATATTATATATTCCATTATTACTACATCTGGTACATGTGCACAGCATGACAATAAAGACATTGGCCATTAGAAAAGCGCAGGTTTGACTACAATAGGTAAGCTGTTGCAGGAGATTCTTTTTCTATTATTTTTCAGACTGGTAAGTTTATAGGTAGAGATAAATGTGAATGTGAGTGGTAATGAGAAGGATAATCATGAAGATTTCAAAGCCTAAGTGTCATCCAATAGAAAGAATGAACGTGAATTGTAAGGCTTTTAAAATAAAATTGGAAATTATAAGATCCATTCCTGAATGAGTGATTAAAGGGAGATTGATTCTAACAATACTATAACCCAAATTTACTTTACTATCAAGGCACCATGCTTTCTGCCTCTGAAGACACTTGTCAACTGGCAAGAGCTTTCCCCCCAAGCAATCTGGCAAGCATTTGATTCTCTTTCTGGAGGCTCCAGAGGCATCTGGAAAAGAGAATAGAAATTGGGCCTTTGTTATGGGAAAGGCTTCAATTCGAACTACATTAACATTGAGACAAGTTAAATGGACAGAACACATCCTTTTGCTATTATACCAATTCCTCTTGATGATGAAACTCTCTGAGTACACAAATTCAAATGACAAAGCCAGCATTGCTGCAAAATAGAGTCTTCAATATGTTTGTCATTTGGAACATGTGACACATCTGCTATAGCCAACCAATGGTAAAGTAACACTCTCCATTAAGGGTTAGGTAGAGTAATGCAATGGGTTCCTTATCATGAACAGTACTAGTGTATCCCATAGCTTCCAATATCAGAGCAAGCACACTAATCTCAAAATCACTCTTTTCTCTCCTGATCTACATCGTGTTCAAAACATCAGCCAACCAATGTTCATCCACAGGGTTTCAGTATATGGCATTAACATTTTAATGTTAAAAGTTACTAATTTTATATAGTTCAGATTTAAGACACCATATTAAATTTTATATAAGATAATCATTTCATGAGTGAACAACTCAGATATTACAGCTTAGAAGTGGCAGCCAGAAAAATACATGGCCAGTTCTTGCCAAGAAATATCATTTCACTTAAGGCACTAACGCAATCACAATACACATAGGATATATACCTCATTCATTGGTTAGCACAAGAAGACTGGAAATGATGAAGTCAAGTATAAGAGTCACAAGAAAACTGAAAACACTGATAATATATATTAGTAACTGAGGCAAGTTTTTGATAATTTATGACTTGAACATATGCTGCTAAGTTGTGCTACCTACTATTGTATTTCTGCTGTCAGAGCTGGGGACCTCAAGGAGACATAATAAAGCTAGCCAAAGAGATGCATATCGCCACCTCCTTTCGCTGCATTTTTAAAAATAAAGAAAACTGTGGATGATTTCCCATGTATTCCAGGATGTGCGAAGATCAGCCAAATTATCTTACCTAGAATCTCAGCACAATGAGAATACCAAGAACGATTAATGAGACCATAGCACCACCATGTATGGGAGGAACAATCCCTATGAAAAGAAGTGTTTTGAAATATGTGTCTGTGTGTATGGGTGAATATATGTGTGTGTGTTTTATATAGATTTATAAATATAGATATATAATATCATGTGATCCTTTGAAAGGTTAATAAATCAGTAGTAATAGGATCCTAATAAAAGTGAAGTTCAACTCCACATCCAAACTGTCAAAAAACTAGTCAAATGTAAACTGAAAATTAGATTGATAACCATAACACAGCAGGTACTGTTTTTAAAGTAGAATTATGTTATTCCAATTAACAACTAGACACAAAGGAATTTAAGGGTCCATATTATTTATTTCTTATTAATAAAACAATATACACAGAGAAAAACAGTCTGGCTATTGAGTCACTATTGGCATCTATATGGGAGAAAGTAAGTCCACATTCACACCTCCTTTTAAAGCATTTACATATGTTTCTGTGTAATTTTATTCTGACCCAGTGATATACCAAAGAGTATTCATTACATGTTATGTTTATGTTTAGTGGTCTGAATTGCCATGAAAACTTTTCTCACGAGATTTATTTGGATGAGATTTGTGAACTTTTGTATGAAAACTTGGAAGCAAATCTGTTCCTAGGACGAGCAAGTATTAACTGAGTACTTTTTTGTAAAATTCCTTTTTAAAGATAGAATCTGCAGGAACAGGCCTGAGTCAGCAAGTTCCACTGGGGCAGACCCAAGGCAGTGACCTCCACAGGAGCAGCTACAGGGAAATGACCACTGAGAGAGCAGGTCCAAGACAGAGACCTCTGGGGGACATGGCCCAAGCAAAGGACCTCTGTGGGAGCAGAACCAAGCCAGGGACATCTGTGTGAGCAGGCCTAAGGCAGCGAGCTCCCCTGAGGCAGTGACCTCCCCAGGAGCAGGCACAAATGACTGACCACTGAGGAAGCAGGCCTTAGCCGGAGACCTCTGAACAAGGAGGCACACAGCAACCTTTTAGGGATCAGGCCTGAGCTAAAGACTCTGACAGAGCACGCACAAATGACCTCCAGGATTGCAGAGAACACAGATGTCAGCCCAGACTACTATAACCAGCAAAACTTTCAATCATCATAGACAGACAAAACAAGATATTCCATGACAGAATTAGACTTAAACAATACCTGGCCACAAATGCATCCCTATACACAGTCCCTAGAAAGACAACTCCAACCCAAGAAAGTTAACTACATCCACAAATCACAGACAATAGATGATCTCACAGCAGCAAATACCCAAAATAGGAAAAACACATGCAGTAACATCAACAGCAATGAAAACTGAAATAACAGGAAGCAGAAATCACTAGTCACTAACATCCTTTAATATAAATGGACTCAACCCACTGATAAAAAGACACCGGCTAAAAGGTTGGATACAAAAACAAATCCATCTTTCTGTTGCATACAAGAAACACACCTCAACCACAATGACAGGCATCACATCATAGTAAAGGGTTGGGAAAAAGTTTTTCAATCAAATGGACCTAAGAAACAAACCCATCAAAATCCCAGCAAAATTCTTCACAGACCACAGAAAAACAATATTCAATTTCATTTGGAAAAGCAAGAAGCCCAGAATAGCCAAAACAATCCTGTATAATAAAGCAATTTCTGGAGGCATCACAATCCCTGACTTCAAACAATACTACAGAGCTACAGTACTAAAAACTGCCTGGTATTGGCATAAAAACAGATAGGAAGACCCATGGAACTGAATCAAATACCCAGATATCAATCCACACCCCTACAAACATCTGATTTTTGACAAAGAAGCAAAAAATATAAACCAGAAAAAAGAAAGCATTCAACAAATGGTGCTGTCATAGCTAGATATCAACATGTAAGAGAATGAAAATAGATCCATATCTATTGCCATGCACAAGTCTCAAGTCCAAGTGGATCAAAGACCTTAACAGAAAACTAACCACACTAAACCTCATAGATGAGAAAGTGGGAGGTACACTTGAATGCATTTGCACAGAACACAACTTCCTAAATATAACCCCGGGAGCACAAACACAAATAGAAACAATAAATAGGATCTCTTGAAACTGAGACGCTTCTGTAAAGCCAAGAACAAGGTCAACAAGATAAAATGGCAGCCTACAGAATGGGAAAAGATCTTCACCAACCTCACATTTAACACAAGTCTGATCTCTAAAATATAAAAAGAACTCAAGAGAATGGTCATCAAAAGAACAAATAATCCAATAAAAAAAATGGAGTATGGACCTAAGCAGGGAACTCTCAACATCCTTAACCTTCAGAAAAATGCAAATCAAAACAACTCTAAGATTCTATCTTATGCCTTTAAGAATGGCCAAGATCAAAAACACGGATGGCAACTTATGATGTAGAGGATATGGAGTGAAGGAAACACTTCTCCATTGCTGGTGGGATTGAAAACTGGTACAGACACTTTGAATATCAATATGGTGATTTCTCAGAAAATTAGGAAACAACCCACCTGAAGACCCAGCAATACCACTTTGGGGTACATAATGAAAGGCTTCTCAATCATACCACAAGGACATATGCTCAACTATGTTCATAGTGGCATTATTTGTCATGGCCAGAACCTGGAAATAATATAAATACTCGTCAATCATGTAGAAGATCCTTCTGTTTATGTGTTGCTTTCATTGGTTAATGAATAAAGAAATTGCATTGGTCTGTTGATAGGACAGAACTTAAGTAGGCGTGGAAAAAAGAACTGAATGCTAGAAGGAAAAAAGGCAGAGTCAGAGAGCCGCCATGGAGGTGCCAGAGACATATGTGATGAATCTTTCCCAGTAGGCCACTGCCACTTGGTGATACACAGATTAATAGAAATGGGTTAAATCAAGATGTGAGAGTTAGCCAATAAGAGGCTAGAACGAATTGGCCAGGCAGTGATTTAATTAATATAATTTTTGTGGGATTATTTTGGGTGTAAGCTAGCCAGGCAGCCGGGACAAACAAGGGGCTCTCTCCTCACAACACCTCAACCAAAGAATAGATAAGGAAAAATTGATATATCTACACAACAGAGTACTACACAGTAGAAAATAGTAAAGACATCTTGAAATTTGCTAACAAATTGATGGATCTAGAAAAGATCATATTGAGTGAGGAAACCCAGACCCAGAAAGACAAATGTTATACTCACTCATAATTGACTTTTTTTTCATTTTTTTATTGAGAAAAAAAATTTCTGCCTCCTCCCAGCCTCCCACTCCTCCCCCCACTCCTCTCCCCCTCCCAGTACTCTTCTCCCCCTCCCCCCACTTCTCTCCCCCTCCCTCTCCATTCTGAAGAGCACACAGGGTTCCCTGCCTGTGGAAAGTCCAAAGTCCTCCCCCCTCCATCCTGGTCTAGGAAGGAGAACATCCAAACTGGCTAGGCTCCCACAAAGCCATGACATGAAGTAGGATCAAAACCCCGTGCCATTGTCCTTAGCTTCTCAGAAGCCCTTATTGTCCGCCATATTCAGAGAGTCTGGTTTTATCCCATGCTTTTTCAGTCACAGTCCAGCTGGCCTTGGTGAGCTCCAATAGATCAGCCCCACTGTCTCCGTGGGTGGGTACACCCCTTGTGGTCCTGACTTCCCATTTAGTATTGTAGCAGGATACAAGATCAACTCCAAAAAATCAGTCGCCCTCCTATACACAAAGGATATAGAAGCAGAGAGGGAAATCAGAGAAGCATCACCTTTCACGATAGCCACAAATAGCATAAAATATCTTGGGGTAACTCTAACCAAGGAAGTGAAAGATCTATTTGGCAAGAACTTTAAGGAACTGAAGAAAGAAATTGAAGAGTATACCAGAAAGTGGAAGGATCTCCCTTGCTCTTGGATTGGGAGGATCAACATAGTAAAAATGGCAATTCTACCAAAGGCAATTTATAGATTCAATGCAATCCCCATCAAGGTCCCATCAAAATTCTTCACAGATCTTGAGAGGACAATAATCAACTTTATATGGAAAAACAAAAAACCCAGGATAGCCAAAATAATCCTATACAATAAAGGATTGTCTGGAGGCATTACCATCCCTGACTTCAAACTCTACTACAGAGCTACAGTATTGAAAACAGCTTGGTATTGGTATAAAAACAGAGAAGTCGACCAATGGAATAGTATAGAAGATCCAGACTTTAACCCGCAAACCTATGAACACCTTATTTTCCATAACTGACTTTTAGACATAAAGCAAAAAATCAGCCTGCAAGTCACAATGCCAGAGAATCAACATGGGGAGTAGAAAAAGAGAAGATAGATCTCCTGAGTAAACTGGGAGCATGGGGACCTTTGGAGAAGATAGAGGGGAGAAAGGAGGGAGGGGAGTGAAGAAAAATACATAGCACAATAAAAACATTTTTAAAAAAGGTTTAAAGATAGAAATTAATAACCTGAAATTAAGAACCTCAAATTTTAGAAGGAAAGTATAGTAGTTATTTTACTTGGCATATATTAACTATTTAAGATTTGTACTGTAAGTTTCATTTGTTCACTTGTTGTACTTTAATGGTCATCAAATTAGAATTCTCTCTCACAATACACCAATGTTGTATTTTTATGAACTGAGACTATCATAGACTCTCTGGAATGGAAGCCATATCCATTTAATTATTCCCCAAAACACAATGTTTTGCACATGCAAAACAAATTTTATTTAATATCTTACTTCAAGCAATTTTAAAATGAAATTACAGGAATCATTAGGTACCCAAATCCATGATCGAGTTTGGTGATTGTTACTTTCACTTCCAGTTTGTCCCTCTTTCCTCCTTGTTTCACTGCAGATAGTTCATAATTGATGGATAATGATGTGAAAACTTCTGAGTGACAATTTCTGATTTTCCTTTAGGAGACTCATGAACTCCTTAAATTGGTCCTTAAATTGAATCTGGTAATGATCCTGAACAATTTCTACTGTCTGAACATAAGACAGTTTATATAATATACCAGACTTTTCAAAAGGCCTTTATGTTGAGATACACTCAATGAATTATTTTCTTTTATTATTTAATTCTTTTAAATTTATAAACATCTTCCCACTCAACAAAACTGGATTTGCTTTGGGTTTTGATTTGCTTTGTATTTTTGTCCTTCAGCTTTCTCAGATCTTATCAATTTAACTTATCAAGATTTTTTAGGAGTACCTTGAAGTCTTTAAATAGCTCTTCCTTTCCTATTTTCCTCCCTGTACCTATTTATTTTATTCTTATCTATTTCAGGAGCTTCCTCCTAGTTCTAATTCTTATGCTTCATGTCATGTCATCATGCACAAATTTACTGTGTCACCAGCCATGGTGACTCATGCTTAAAGTTTTAGCACCAATGCAAGGGAATATCACTTTTCAGGGCACTGGCCTACATAACAGGATAATGTCTCAAAAAAAAGAGGATACAATAAATTTAACATTTCTTAGTGTAAGTTATGGATAAGAAAGCAGCATATAATCCATTTGACAGTCTGAGTTAATCCTATGTGCCACAATTTTCCTTCTGTTGCAATAAAAAAACGCTTATCAAAAGCATTTTGGGTAGGAAAAGTTTATTTGGATCATAGGCTTCAGTTTGTCACTAAAGGAAACATTTAAGGCAAGAATGTGGGGCTTGGAATTGGACCCAAGGCCATGCTGGTTACCACTTATTTCCAGGCTCAGATTCAGCTATTTTCCTGCATTGCCTAAGACTACCTGTTTAAGAATGGTGTCACCCATATGCTATCCATACTATACTGGAACCTCTACATTAGTTAACAATTTAGAAAACACCTCACAGATGCATTTATAAACCAATATGACTTGGGCAATTGATCACTGGAACCTCACTCTCCTCAGTGATTGTGGGTTATGTTGGCAGCTGAAGCTAACTAATATAGGTGTTGACAATTGTTTACACATTTCTACTAATCTCTGTTCATTATACTCTTTCCACATTTAATAATAAATAGTCCATGAGTGTAACTGTGTCTACCAGAATGATTGGAGCATGTTTTGGTACCACATAGTCTCTTAAACCTAGAGAGTTAAACATTTGAAGAAAATTAAATATTGTCTGGGTATTGCTTTATTTCCTAATCATTTGAGAGTCATGGCTTGCTCCCTCTAGGGAATGTATGGAGGAAAGAATTTAGAACTAGAGCGCTTTGATATTATATGTGAAGTTTTATGGTGCTCATAATACCTGCCAAATTGAGTCACATTATCACACCTAGGTAAGGATGATTAAAAATGATGGATCATCCAGAATAGAACAAAATACAGAGAGAAGAGAAAGGAGAATTGGCCAGAATATAATTTGTTGTAGGATTCACTTGCTGTTACATGGTGGGTAAAGCCAAAGGCAGAGCAAGCATAGACAAGTAATGCTGCTGGATTCAATGCACCATTATGCAAGTGCCAAGGACAGCTGTAACTCAAGGCAGATACTAGATCCTAAAACTTGTACTAAAGGCCAGTGTGTACTTCAGTGCATAACACACATTTGCCTCATGAAGCAGGGTGGCTGCAATATTGAACTACATATGATTTCCTTGTGTTTGCCTGCCCATTTATATATTATGAACTCTGACTACATTAATTATACCTGTCGCTTTCTATAAATAAATATTACTAGAAAATAAAACTAGTGTTCAATATTGCTTTATACTTCTCCAGATATATCCTGTCAGTAAACAGGTTACAGTCTTTGATAGCCATTTTACATCGAACTTGGATAGTGTCAGGCTAATAAACATGAACGTGATTAAATTGGTCATAATTAGGAAAACACTATAGTTGCCCTGCAGTGTAAGCACTTGTTTTGTTTGTAGATTTAAAAGTCATTTTTAAAGTCATTCTCACCTATTTAAAGATATTTAAAGATGCTTCTAGATTCAATCCATTAGAATTGTACTCAGTGATAATTTTTTAAAAAAAGGAATGTTTAAATGAAAATATATCTACACATGCTTCTGCAACTAATAATCAGGAACAAAAAAGTGCTTGAAGTTTCTACAATAAAATTATAGTCAAAAGAAAACTTTCAATGTTAGCAGTGTTGAACAAAGTACATAGTAATTTTCCCCTAAAAGCAGTTCGATTATATCATAAATGTTAATAACATTTACAATTATAATAATTTAAGATAATCATAAGGATATCCTTTGACCCTTAAACTTGCTATATTGTGTTTCATTTAGAAACCTTCACAGCAAGACTAAATAGAAGACAAGAAAAAATAAAATATCTATGATGTGTGAGATTCAAAAACCAATATATTAAAAAAAAACACACAAATCAAGATTTGGACAAAATTCTCACTTGCCA
This sequence comes from Microtus pennsylvanicus, assembly GCF_037038515.1. NCBI lineage: Eukaryota > Metazoa > Chordata > Mammalia > Rodentia > Cricetidae > Microtus > Microtus pennsylvanicus. The sequence goes on along the minus strand of NC_134583.1, from coordinate 12,651,363 downwards.
AATATTTAGTTACCATGCATTTGAGGTCAATATAATAAGTACTATGACATTTTTAAAGATTCAAAACCCATAGTCATATGTTTAAAGTTCATGGAGCAGACTATTAGCTATTCATTAATTTCTAAAGCTAGCTCTTTGCTTTGTTACCTTATGGCTTTATTGAGCTAATTAATTATGAGACCAATGTGAACACTGGCCACTCTAGTGTGATTTAGGGGAAAAACTCCAACATTGTACTTTATTTTGTCAAAGTGTTTGAAATGATCTTATCAATTTTATGGTTTTTGTATTAAATGTACATAAATGCATATTGTCAAAGGTTGTTTCTGGCTGATATTAAAATCTGGAGGACACTGAAAACTGCAATTTGCCTTTGATGTCTATCAGTCTTTTGTGTCTGAATGAGCAGTCTTCTCTGTCACATGTACCATGCAGCTGTGAACCTCTGCACTGCCTTAGGCTTCAAACGACGGTTCAAATAAATGTGGATAATGATTCTCAAACAGAGAAATAATAAAATACTTCTTTCAGATTGTTTCTCTGTATTTGTCACAATGAGAAAAGTCGAGCCACATGTGAATGAAACCGTTAAATTCACTAGTAGAGATAATGTTAAAATATTGGGCAGGCTCTAGGACACAACAGACACAGCACATTGACGTAAAAATGTAAATATGGCAACGAATATTTGGGACACAATTTGCAAAAGAAATGTGGAAGTTTTAGTGCCATCATCTGAGTGTGTACTTGTAGTTAAATTGTGCAGCAATGGAGAGTGAGGAGAGGAGAGGCTACATGGACCCTCTTCAACTTTATGGTGGTGTGACCAGAAAGACAAATTGTACCTTGCAAAACACACACACACAAAGGATCATTGGAAAGCAAAATTGGTATTGAAACAATAAATGCATTTTTAAAGGAAAATATTTTATAAAATGTGTTGTAAACCATTTTTACTTCTTTGGCTTTAGTTATCACCTCTTTCCTAATCACTCCAAAAATTAGTGACTTCCCCAATTCCAAAGTATCACTTGAAATCTTCAACAGTATTCTAATTCTTTTAGACATATGAAACATCATCCAAACTCAAAGACTCATATAAGTAGTATGAAAAAATAGTTTTTCCAAACATTGGAAAATTATTGTGATCCAAAGAGAAATTGTCCACCTCCTCGTGTTGAATTTATATTTTTTCCTGCTTGGGCAATAAACCTAGAGAATATACCTTAGCCCCTATTCCATCAGAAAACACAACACAAAATATACAATACATACATATACCACCTACTACAAAATGCACTGTGTACACAAAGACATGCACAGGGCATATTTAATAACTTTCATGGAAAGGTTCAAGAGATAGGAAGGTTTGGGGGCAGAGTGAGACTTATAGCTTACAGGGTCTGATGAATGGGTTGGGGTTGTTGGAGTAGACTACCTGCAGGAGGCTTGCCTGCTGGCTGGCTAAAGATGTGGAGGCATGTTGGGGAGGAACCCAGAGTTTTGCCCTAGTACTGAGGGCCTAGAGAGTGGGGTGTCCAACTGTCTGGTTGATCACTCACCTCTTGGTCCACTGTGTGTAGTTGCAACCTGTGTTTCAGAGTTCCTTTGAGGTCTTGGGCATAGGAGTGTTTGGGGATGGAGTGGGACTTGTAGCTTAGAGGATCCAATGAATGGGGTGGGGGTTTTGGAACATTCTAACTCTTGGTCCTCTCCTTTTGGTATTATTTGTTTTTAATCTCATAAATAATTCCGAGATAGAATGCTCTCACACCATTATAAATCCCAGAGTTATTAGGGCAATTGCATAAAGTAAACCTTTGTTACTGATGAACAAAACAATGCATAAGGATGTGAGATGACTTTATATATCTGCATTTAACTTTTCCATGATGGCTGTAAAGGGAAGTCTTCTCAGCTAGAATCCACTAGGAGTGAGACTTAGCCAAATTCTGGTTAGCACATTCGTTATGTAATTAGGTTCCTAACTAGGGAGAGAATGAACAAGGAGGGATCCTTGCATTCTATAGCAAAGGGTTCCTTGTTGGGGAAGGGAAACAGGAGGATTCTTTTTTAAGATCAAAGGTGAAACTTAATAATGTAAAACTCTCAATAGACAGTAAACGTACTGTCTCTGACTCTCTTTCTGTGTCTGAAATATGGAAACTCCTATTACTCCAGGTTGGAAGAAGAGTGGAGTTTTTGAAAATCACTGGAAGTAAGAAAACAATTTTTCAGTTGAAAATAAAATGTCAGAATTCTTATCTCTAAACTGAGGCATGTGGTTAAATTAAACTTTTTAATTTTAATCTTGTTCTACCTAGTTCTTTCTGAGAACCTAAGAGCTAGTAAAATTATCATTATTCAAAAAGATTCAATGTCCAGTGCTCCAGTGTGGGTCTCTATCTCTATCTCCATCCATCACCAGATGAAGGTTCTATGATGATATGCAAGATATTCGTCAGTATTGCTCTAGGATAGGGTCATTTCAGGTTCCCTATCCCCAGCTGCCCAAGGAATTAACTGGGGACCTCGGCTTGGGCACCTGGGAGCTCTCTAGGTTCAAATCTCTTGCCAACCCTAAGGTGCACCCACCCACTGAGACAGTAGAGCTGATCTATTGGGAGCTCACCAAGGCCAGCTGGACTGTGACTGAAAAAGCATGGGATAAAACTGGACTCTCTGAACATGGCGAACAATGAGAGCTGATGAGACGCCAAGGACAATGGCAAGGGGTTTAGATCCTACGTAATGTGCTGGCTTTGTGGGAGCCTAGCCAGTTTGGATGTTCACCTTCCTAGACATGGACGGAGGGGGAGGACCTAGGATTTACCACAGGGCAGGGAACCCTGACTGCTCTTTGGACTGGAGAGGGAGGGGGAAAGAAGTGGGGAGAGGGGGAGAAGGGTGGGAGGAGGGGGAGGGAAATGGGAGGCTGGGAGGAGGTGGAAACTTGTTTTTTTTTTCTCATTTTCTCAATAAAAAAAAGATTTAAAAAAAAAATAAAAAACAACAACAAAAAAAACCAAAAAGATTCAATGTATAACATGCATTTTCTGCACATTTATTTCATTTCATGTATAGTAGTCCTGAAAGGCAAGTTTTTTTGTGCCTGTTTACAGATAAATAAGTAAATTAGAGTTTATGAACATAACTGTGCTTAGCTTCACACAGTATCCTGTGATATAATTAAAATTTCACCAGGGCTTTTAGCGTCATAACTAAGTTTCTAGTCTTTCTGCCCTGTCCTTTAAAAATGAAATGTATAGTTTTCTCAAGAGAGTTAAGGCAGAAAAAAAAATAATTTCTAGCTTGTAACTGATAGATGCCCATACATGTAAATACTCTGTGAATTATTTGGTCTATCTTCAGACTGATACCAGGCAACTTGCTTAATATTTGGTACCAGAGTACATTTGGGATCTGAAAATTAAATTTCTCTCTAAATGCTCTAATAACTTTTTACTGTTCCTATAATTACATAAATATCCCTCTAAATTTTTGGAAAAGTCAGGATACTATTTTAAGTAAATTTGTCATACTTTATCCCATAAAGTTTCCAATGGAAGTTAGCTAGTAATAAGAAAGAATGGAATATGCATATATATCAATACTTACAAAGTGAAATTTATTTGTCTGAAAGCAAGTACTTAATAAATACACTAATAAAGTCAAAATGAGAATAGTATAGGATTATGTATATTTTCCTTTTTAGTTGCAATTTGAGACATAGGTACTATTATATAATATATATATATATACATATATTATATAGGACCTATATATTATTAACTAATGGGATTAGTCTCAAATTCATGGGCTGAGAGTCTAAGCAGTTTGTATTTAAATATATCCCAAGATAAAAGCAACCCCCTCAGAGTACATAGGAGTTAGTTGTCACAAGTAATCACTGTGTCATACATGACCATTTGTATGCTGGCTTGCAAACCATGTTTAAAGGGTTTGTGCAGACACATCCACAACATGAAGTGCTGAAGTCAGCCTTCGGACACACAGCTTTAAAGTACACTCTGCAGTGTTTCTGGACTACTGCATCTCACCCAGCCAGAGAATGTCTGCTAAACAAAATCAACTTAGCAACTTTTCTAGGGAAGCAAAAGGTAGAGTGAATGCTCTTATTTTTCTTAACTGGTACATCCAAGCATATTTTTCAGCAGCCAAAGAAGAGATTAAACAAAGAAAATTCAATAAAACCTATCAATGCTTTTAGGACCAACCTGTAGTGAAAATGGAATTCTGAAATAAGATAACATTGCCTTCAGGAATATTCAATTGCAGGGTTTAAGGCAAAGTATCTTGTATTCTCTCATTTTAAAACAAAGCTATATACTCAATTATTTATCAAATAACTGCATTTTGATTCAGGAATAATGGAAGAAAAAGGAAGAAAGCTTTGCCTCTTAGGAGTATTATTACTTGAGCACTAGCTACATTTTAAGACTCAAATAAATACTAACACTTACATAAGCTCTTAGTTTCCTTATGGAAATTTTTTATTACAGATTCACAGAGTACAAAATCAAAAGTCCGAATTCTGAAAGCCTACAGTTGTTTATCCTATAGACAGACACTAGGTTCCAACTTCTGTTTTAATTACCATCAAAGAAAAACAACAGTTTCCCCATACACTATTATACTTGCTTATGCCATGAATAATTATTATTTGGTTTGGCATATTATTTAGTAAGTTTTAGATTAAAATATTGAAAGAAAAAGCTCATTTTCTTTGATAATTCAAAATGAACTTGTAACAGACAAAGTATTTTGGAAAAACCTCTTAATAGTTTACAGTGCTGGGATTAAAGGTGTGTGCTACTACTGCCTGGCCTCTATGGCTAGCTAGGGTGGCTAGTTTAGCACTCTTATCTTCAGGAAAGCTTTACTTGTTATAGTACAAAAAATATTATCATAAATATATTCCAAGGAAGGGAAAATAGGATATATTGTTATGTAAAGACTGGAAGAGACTGGATTTGGAGGATTAAATGATGAGGGGATGAAAGAGAGGGGTAGTGTGAGAATATGGGAAGGGACAAGTAACATTAAGGGACATTTGAGGATCTACATGGAAACCTGCTGCTCTAGAAGCTTAGATAGATAGATGATAAATAGATAGATGATAGATAGATAGATAGATAGATAGATAGATAGATAGATAGACAGACAGATAGACAGATAGAACAGAAGAATCTAAATAATCACTAAATCTTGGGAAGAATATATCCCAACTAAATATCTTACTCTACCAAGTAAAACCTCCAGTGTTAGGAATGGGTTATATCTAGTTGAAACACTGGCCAAAAGAGGCTTCTTGGAGAACCCCAAACATTTGAAGCTATTTCTAAGGTTATTTGGTAATCTTTCAAACCTAATGGTAAAGCTCTATTGCTGAATACAAACTCATCTATCACAGAGATGTGAAACTTAGTAAATGTGTTTAACTAGACGCTTCACCCTTACTGAGAGAGTGAAAAGGTGACCTTTCATTTTCTTTAAAGCACATACTCTACTTCCTTTACCAGCTCAATAGATTGTAAAACTAACATGATAACCTGTGAGATGTGAAATTTCTGAGCAATAAATAAAGCAGTTATCTAAGCATCCTTTAGTATACAATCTCAAAAGTTAGATTTTGTACTTTATCTTTTGTCAGACTTAAAATGGAGCACGGGTTATAACATTTGGTAAAGTTTCACTAAAGATGTGTTAAAGTCAGTAAAATACTGGAAACTGAGAAAACAGTATCTCCTATGTAATTTTTGTTCTACTTTTTGAGTATAATTGTTGCTCTTTCATATGTGTATGGACTCTTGCTCATATTGTATATAGAATGAAGTAATAATTTTAAAATGTTTGTTCCATGTTTTATGTTAAAATGACATACTAATGCTATATTCTCAGTTTTTTTTATTAACATACTTATGAATAAAGGGCCAGAATTTAATCTATGTTTAGATAGTTTTAGGCCCTAAGGAAGAACCTACTACTATTTTTCTGCTAAAGACCAAGATATACAATTGTCACATACTTGTAAAGGGCTTATTCTGGTCACATAAAGGCTCCTTGGTTGTTGGTTCAGATTCTGTGAGCTCTATGAGCCCAGGTTAGTTGTTTCTTTGCTTTTTTGTGATGTCTCTGACCCCTCTTCTTCCTACTATCCTAACTCCTTCTCTTGACTCCCTGAGCCTGGGCTGTTGCTTGGCTATGGATCTCTGTACTTGTTTCCATCAGTTACTGGATGAAGGCTCTCTGGTGACAATTGGGCTAGCCACCAATCTGATCAGAGGAGATAACCAATTCGGGCTATGTATCAATCATTTCTAAGAGTCTTAACTGTGGTCATCTTGTAAATTTATAGAAGATTCTCTGGCATCAGGCTTCTACCTGACTGAAAAGTTCCCCTACCTGATATTCAGTAATCTTTTTCAGTAATCTTCCCCTCCACAGATCACCTAACCCAAAATCACTCAAGTTCTCATCTCCATCCACTTGCAGTCCATCCAGAAGATCACTTCTGCTTCCCCTTCCCAGGGAGATCTAAGCATCCCTCCTTGGGCCCTAATTGTTACATAGCTTCTGTGGGTCCATGAATTGCAGTATGGCTATCCTTTAAATTACAGATAATATCCACTTACGAGTGAAGACATACCATGTTTGTCTTTCTGGGTCAAGGCTATCTTATTCAGGATGACATTTTTTTCTAATTCTTGCCATTGCCTCCAAATGTTGTGATGTCATTTTTCTTAACAGCTGAGTTATACTCCATTGTGTAAATTTACCCACATTTTCAACCTTCAGTTGAGGGGTATCTAGGTTGTTTCTAAAGTATTTGTAGTTATTACAAATCTGATATGAATATAGTTGCGCAGGTATCCTGTGGTATGGTTGGGCATCCTTTGGTTATATACCCAAGAGTAGAATCGCTTGGTCTTGTGGTAGATTGATTTCCAATTTTCTGAGAAACCACCATATTGATTTCCTAAGTGGCTGTGTAAATCTTTACTTCCACTAGCAATGGAGAGTCTTGCTCTTACTCCATATCTTCTCCATTATAGGCTGTCATTTGTGCTTTTTGTCTTAGCCATTCTGACACATATTAAGATAGAAACTCAAAGTAGTTTTTATTTGCATTTCCCTGATGGCTAACATTTTTTAAAGTGTTCTTCTTCCATTTGAGATTCTTCTGTTGAGAATTCTGTGCTTAGGTTTGTACCAAATTTTTAATTGGATTATTTTGGCTTTTGATGTCTGGTTTCTTGGGCACTTTATATATTTTTTAGGTCAGTTTGCTGTCAGATGTGAAGACCTTTCTCATTCTGTAGGCTGCTGTTTTGTCCTGTGTCTATTATAATTTGGGCTATTGTAAATGGAGATGCTTCTCTGATTTCTTTTTCAGTTTATTTATCATTTGTATATAGGATCGTGAATTGTACTGATTTTTTTTTTGGTTAATCTTGTGTCCAGTCACATCCCTGAAGGTGCTCATCAGGTTTAGGAGCTGCCTGTTACTATTTTGGGGTTCAGTTATGTAAATTATCATATGATTTGCTAATAGCAATGCTTTGACTTCTTTTCCATTGTATCCCCTGATCTTTTGTTGTTTTATTGCTCTAACTAACACTTCAAGAATTAAATTATATATGGAGAGGGTAGGCAATCTTATCTTGCTCCTGATATTAGAAGAATTGCTTTGAGTTTCTTTCCTTTAAATTTGATGTTGGCTGTTGATTTGGTATATATTACTTTTATTATATTTCAGTACATACATTGTGCCTTTGATCTCTGAATTTTTTTCTCATGAAGGGTTATTGAATTTTGTCATTTTTTCTTTGTCTAATGAGAAGAGTATGAAGTTTTTTTTTTTATTTATTTTAGTTTGCTTACATGTTGGACTACATCAACAGATTTTTGTATGTTAAACCATTCCTGAATCTCTGGGATAAAGCCCACTTGACTATGGTAGACAATCAGCTTTATAACTTATGGAGATCTCTGTGTGATTTTCTTTGGAGCTTGCTGGCTGTGGGGTACTGGGCAAGACAGAAAACCCCAACAAGCAGGCTCCCTTCATGTTACAGTCCTCGATTCTCTCAGATGAAACCTGCTTTATGACAATAGATAATTTTTTGATGTGTTCTTGAATTCAGTTTGGAAGTACTTTATTGAGTTATTTTTGCATATATGTTCATAAAGGAACATAAGATCTCTATATCGTTTGGGTATTATTGTAACTGTGGCCTCATAAAACAGGCAATGTTTTTCTTTCTATTTTGTTGAATAATTTGAAGTGTATTGGCATTAATTTTTTAAAAGTATTGCAGAAATCTGGGCTAAACCTACCTGCTGCTGGGCTTCCTTTGTCTGGGAATCATTGAATGACAGCTTCTATTTCACTAAGGGTTATAGGTCTGTTTTACAGCTTATCTGACTTGACTTAACTGTAGTAAGGGTACATTTCAAGCTAATTATACATGTCTTTGATATTTTTTCATTTGTTTTCCAAATATAATATTTTTATTGATACTTTGGGAATTTCATATAGTGCACCCTGATCACATTCACTTCTTATTCCTCCCAGCCCACCCCTACCCTCATGCGCTTTACTGCAAAAGAAAAAAATAATGCACCATGTTCAATTATGTTGCCCATATTCTCACTGGAGCATGGTCAAATTCCCAGTGGTCAACCTCTTAAAGATAACTAAGCACCTGCCCACACCCAAAAATCATAATACATCAACTGTGAAGAGCTACTTTTCAGCAGCTTTATCACAATCTTTAAGTACATACTTTAATGACTTTTCGTTTAGACTGTTTCTTTTGGGGGGGCGGTGACGTAGAAGCCTTCAATATTTCTCACTCTCAATAAGCCTGCAGACATGCATATTACTTCAAAAGAAGCTTCCTTGTCCAAAACAGCCAGGGGCAGTATGGATCAGGGACTTTCACAAGGCCTGGGTAACACATGCTTTCAATTTGGTGCAGTTCAGGTTTTAAAAGAATATATTTATAACACTCCAGACCTTCTAGGTTTCTGTTGTTATCTCTCTTTCATTTCTCATTTTGTCAATTTGGATATTCTATCTCCACCTTTAAGTTCATTTGTATAAGGGTTTGGTGATCTTGTTGATTTTCTCAAAAAACTGACTCCTTTATTAACTGGTCCTTCATATTATTCTTTGTTTCTATTTTATTGACATCATCCCTAAACCTGATTATTTCTTACAGTCAACTCTTCTGGGTGTGATTTTTTTTCTTTTGTTCTAGAGATTTCAAATGTGCTATTAAGTTGGTAGTTTGAAATGTCTCCAGCTTTTTTATTCTTATCTAGGCACTTAGTGTGAGGACCTTTTGTCTTATAACTGATTTCATATTGTTCCATAAGCTTGAATATGTTGTATATCTACTTTCATGGAGTTCTTAAAAGTCTTTCACTTATTTCCGTCTTGACCCATTTTTCATTTTGGAGAGAGTTGTTCAGTTTCCCTGAGTTTGTAAGTTTTCTGTTGTTGAAAGTTTTCTGTGGTGGTATGTACTTTGATTTATATTTTTTTGACTCTATCATTTATGTTTTTATTTTCTTGAGATGACTTCTCTATTGCGGTGAGTGGGGCATTGAAGTCTCCCACTATCAGTGAGAATCAACATGTGATTTAAGCTATACCAGTGCTTCTTTTAACAACTTGTGTCCCCTTGGGTTTTGGGTATAGATGTTAAGAATTGAAATGCCATCTTGGTAGTTTTTTTCCTTTGATGAATAAATGTTTGGTGTCCTCAATTCTGATTAGGTTTGGTTTGAAGTCTATTTTGTTAGACATGAAAATGACTACACCAACTTGTTTCTTAGGCCACTTGGTATATCTTTTTCCCACCCTTTATCTTGAGGTAATTAATGTCTATACTTGATGTTGAGATACGTGTTTCTTGAATATGGCAGATGTATGGATCCATTCTATTTTCACTTTTATTCTGTTAGTCTGTGTTTTTCTTGGGGTAATTGAAACCATTGATGTTGAGGGGTATCAAAGACCAAGAAATTTGTTATTTTAGTTGTTGCCAGTAGTCATCATGATGCCTATGCCTTCCTCCCTCTCTTTTGGTGTATATGTGTGTGTATGTGTGTGTGTGTGTTTTCCTTTTTCTGATTTTGCTGGTCTGAGAATTTTAATTCCTCATGTTTTATTATTGTATTTAATCACCTTGGGTTGGAGTTTTTCTTCTAGCAATTTATGTTAGCCTGGATTTAGTGATAAATATTGCCTGAATTTATTTTTTTTAAATGGAATATCATGTTTTCTCCATCTATGATGATTGAAAGTTCTACTGAGTATAGTAGTCTAAGCTGGCATCTCTGGTCTCTTGAGGTCTGTGGCACAATTTTCTGGACTCTTATGTCACTTATTGGTGTAAGAGGTCCTTTTGTCTATGTGTTGCTTTCATTGGTTAATGAATAAAGAAACTGCCTTTGCCTGTTGATAGGGCAGAAATTAGGTAGGTGGGGAAAACTAAATGGAGAAAGGAGGCAAGTCAGAGAGACGCCATGGATCCACCAGAGACAGATGCTGGGAATTTTACCCGGTAAGCTACTGCCATGTGGCGATATACAAATTAATAGCAATGGGTTAAATTAATATGTAAGAATTAGCCAATAAGAAACTAGAGCTAATAGGAAGCAGTGATTTAAGTAATACATTTTCTGTGTGGTTATTTGGGGCTAAGCTAGCTATGTGGCCCAGACGAACAAGTGGTTTCCTGTAACCACTGGTAATGTGCTATACTTAGTTTCCATCCATTCCCCTATCTCTGTGTCTGTCTACTACCAGGTGAGGTGCTTCTGATGAATGTTCCTGCTGTCTGCCTGACAATGGGCTCACAATTAACAAATGCTCCTGCTTTCTGCCTGGTGCTTGGCCCACAGTCAATAAAGCCAATGACTATGTGTTCCTGAGCTAAAATACCCATCTTAAGTATGTTGGTTACATCAGCTATTTTCTAACAGTGACAACCCATACAAATGTTTATATGTAATGTTCATCATGCATGTAACATATAAATATACATTTATGTGCACATATAACAATACTTCTATCTTTTAGTTATTTTTAAGTTTTAAGTTATTCAAATCAGGTCATTTAATTGCTGATAAAGTCATGAATTAAAGCTTTCTCCATGCAGTCGTATGTGTAATAAGATACCCATCACATAAAAACTTCAATCACTTACGTTGTGAGATTTTGTGCCTAGAAAATAGAGTTCTGTGGGTTCAAGGATTTGTTTACACTGCTCAAGTTATCATTCTTGCTTTAATATTCCACTTTAAAGAATGAAGGCTGTGGATCTGGTAAGTGTTGTTAGATTCGCTTCTATTGTCTATGTATCCCCAAACTTATTTTTGCTATTGTTTATGAGCCTGAGAAAGCCTCCTTCCATATTTCTGAGTTTCTGATCATATATCTTAATGAAAAAAACTGTTAAATTATAACCCTTAACTAGCTTCAAGTAGACATTTTAATGTTGGGAGCTGCCCAGGAACTAATAGTTGTGTTCTTCCAGGAAGGTTTTCAAGATTTCTATAGATTTAGGCAAATGCTATAAACTACCTACTTTGTCCTTTTCCTCTTTGGTTCAGTTAAGAATGGATGAAAAACTGTGGTTTAGCTCATGCCCTTCCTACAATGTTACTTTTTAAGGTCATTATTGTTGAGATGTGTTCTAGTTAGATTCACTTGTCAGCTTGTTACAGCTTAGAGGCATGTGAGAGGAAGGCTTCAGTTAAGGTTTTGGTTAGATTAGTTTGGTCTCTGGACATGTCTATGGGGAATTGTCTTGATTATCAATTGTTGCAGGAGGATCCAGCCAACTAAGAGTGGCCCCATTAGTAGTCAAGTGGACCTGGGCTATGTAAGAAAGGTAGATAAACATGAACCTGTAGGTTAACCTGACAGTGAACCAGGAAACATTTCTCCATTTCTTCCCCCAAGGTTCTTGACTTGATTTTCTTCAATGATGTAGTGTGATCTATAAACCAGATAAACCTTCCACTCCTGAAGTTCCTTTTTGGTCAGAGAGTCTTTTTCTTTTTTTTTTCTTTTTTTTTTTTTTTTTTTTTTTTGCTTTTTTCAAGACAGGGTCTCTCTGTGGTTTTGGAGCCTGTCCTGGAACCAGCTCTTGTAGACAAGACTGGTCTCTAACTCACAGAGATCCGCCTGCCTCTGCCTCCCAAGTGCTGGGATTAAAGGCGTATGCCATCACCGCCTGGCATGGTCAGAGAGTCTTATTACAGGAACAAAGACCAACTGATGAAAAGTATAAACTATACAGTAGAGTGGACAGAATGATGGTTTGAGATATTAATCTACTATTCTGTGTTGATGAATATATCTCACGATCTTTTCAAAATACTTTATTATGGTTAGAAAGGAAAAATCATAGACTAACAAAAATATTAATAAAGCCCAAAATGTGCAGAAACAAAGATTATTAAGTACTTATCAATGAAAATGTTTATGGTTTTAGGCCTATTGTGTTGAAAAAATTAAATCAATCATTTATCTTCTTACAATGAATTTGGGTTAATGAGTAATTAGTGCTTCCATTTACTCAGGACTGAAAAAAGATTCTTGTGACATAGAACTTTCACTGTCAAACTAATATGTCCCAAACAAAGGAAAAGCTCAATCATCTTATCCCAGAATGGGCTATATAGCCTCTTGGGGACCATTGTCCTGATATAGGTACACATAGTAGAGCGAATACTGTATGCTTTTCCTAATTGTTCTTTCGTTTGTACAAAAGTAGAGTAGAGAAACTTATCACATACTTTAATAAGATAGTGGAAAGAAGAAAAGATATTTGAAAACCTTATCAGAGGCACAGTCACTTGTTTGGGTGTATCTGTCTGTGATTGTGTTTATTTTTTACTGTGGCTGTTGATAGGATTACTTTTCTAAGAACTAGAGTCTGCATTCCCCTGTAATGCTTAATTACCTTGTATTGGAAGGAAGACCTGCTGTTAGGGCACCTGGGCAGTCTCTCATCTTTAGAAGCAGAGATATGTAGGAGTCTAGACATGTGTCTTGACCCTAGTCAGTTCAGTAAGAGTGAGTTGGCATCCCACACAGCAACTATTTTGCTATATAATTAAAATTCTGCTGTGTTAAGTCAGTCAGGTTCCCTAACTTGTATATCAAGAAATAAAGGGAAAAAAAGAAGCTAGAGACATTATCTTCACCACACGAGTCAAAGTGCTAAGAAAGAGAGGGAACCAAAATCTCATTCTGAAAGTGCTCTTACCTTGCCATGTTGTTTCTGAGAGTCATATTGATTTATCTGAGCTTGCCAGGATGTTCCTTTATTTTTTTAAAGACCTAATTTACTAACTGTGTGGGATTTTCCAAGCTTTTACTCCCTTGAGATTTCATTTTCATTTCTGTGGCAATAAAGACCTCTGATACAGACATATCACAATTCAATTCAGTTTGGGAGTTTCACCAATGCAGACAATACCCATATATCTTTCTGTTTCATGTAGAACTTTCTAAAAATCTTAATAGTGAAAAAGGAGAGTAATCTGGTGTTCATTGCAATTTGCTATTTAAAGTAACCTTATTTGCTTTTTATTGTTCAGTTTAGGATGTTTTATGAGACTAACTTCACGTTTGAATAAGCCTGGATAAATAACCAAAGGAACTCTTGGAACCACCTGAGAATGGACTTTTGAGTCTATTCAGTATTCTAGATACCCCTGGAGGAGGTAAATTTCATTTATTTATTTTGAACTGGTGAAATGCTGGCAGTTAATCTGTGTGTTGGGGAACTTCACACAATGAAGGTAAGAAATAAAAGATCATTTAACATAGAACAGTTGAGAGTTGCAGGGCACAATGACGAATTTCATTTGGATGATAAGAAGAAATATTTTCTATCAGGCAAGAAAGAATTTAAAGTCATACTTAAGAGACTCAGGTACAAATGTGGTGGCTCACGTCTTTGTAATCCTAGTATTTGAAAGGCTGAGGCAAGAGGACTACAAGTCTAGGTCGCATAGAGTGATTGTCTCAACAAACAAGCAACACACCATTGCACAGACTCTCACATATACTGAACACCTACACTAGAAGAATAGAGCTAGCTTTGCGGATTAAAATTAATATAAAGAAAAGAGGCCACAAGTCAATGTCAGCCCCTTGCTCACCTTCACAGCAGGAAGAGAGTTGTAGTTCTATCCTCAAATGCTGTCTGCATAAGCAAATTATTTGAAATATCTTTAAATCCCCATTTGCTGGGAAAGCAAATTTATTTCTGAAATTTTTGTCAGTTAGTTGTAATTTGCTAGACGTAGTACTACATTCTGCTTATGTAACAGCAAGCACAAACTGGGTCAATACGGTTTTGTAAGATTTAGTAATCAAATGATCAAAAATAAATGTCTAATTAGAAGATTTAAAAAATCACTCAGAGTAGCACATTCTTTTTTGAATTTTTAAGAGAATATAATGATAATCATCTTTTTTTCTCTGTTTATATTGAGCCCTACATTTTTCTCTGCTCCCACATTCTTATGGGAGAACAGAGTGGGAAGTCCTGGTGAAACCTGGTAGTTGAGAAAGGTTGAAGTGAGGTGTCTGAGATATGGATCTGTACATATAGCATGAGCAGATCCCCTTCTTACAAGGCTTGGGTCCTACTCATGTGATTAACTCTCCTAATCAGTCATTTTGGGATGTTCTTTTCTTTTTCTTTTCTTCTCAGCCCTGTGTGAAGGGAGATTTAGAATATGTGTTCCTTGAAAGCTGAGGAGATTTCTCAAACAGCTTTCTGCCAGGACAAGGTTGGGAATGCAAAATGAGTTTGTGAGTTAATCCGTTGCTGTGCTTTTTGTTTCTAGCTGAGCTTCTCAATCCATGCAGTTATGCTAAGAACAATTTATGTTTTCTCTGTTTAATATTAGTCCTGAGTTGGGTGGCTCAAAGTTTCTTTTACATCATATTTTTTCCTCACCCCCTCCTCCTTCACCTCTTCCTTCACCTCTTTCTCCTTCAGTTCCTTTTCTCCTCTTTTCCCTCTTCTCCCCCTCTTCTTCCTCCTTTCATTCCTCTTATTAATTTAAGTCTACCAATCTTCATACTAAACAAACACTTTTATCTATTCCTTAATTCCTTTGAAACAAATTTGAAGGTTCAGACTCATGTTTTCCCTTTTGTCTTTTTTTCATCTCAAAGAGCTTATGAATACATTTTGATTTGTTTCTTATTCTTAAGAAAATTGAGTTTGAGTCAGATACTGTTTATCAAGAGTTCTTTAGCTACTTTGTTTACCTGCTAAAAACGTTGACAATCATTGTATCTTGTAACCCTATGCATCCTGTTGGAATTTCTCAGTTATTTTATGAAGGTGGAAGGAGTTTGCAATCTGTACATATTGTTTCTGAGTTCATTTCATTTTTCAGTATTTCACAAATGCAATTAAATCATACTACTAATACTCTCTATTTTCCATATTTGTAAATTCGATATAGACAAAAGTATGTGCTATATAAATTATATACTTTTCCTGGGAAAGATTTAGTTTTAAGCGTAACAAAATGGCTCAGGGAATTTCTGCCAATCCTTACAATCTCACTTGAGGATGATGAAAGAACCAACTCCAATAAATTGTCCTCTGACCTTCACATTTGGGCCCACTCAAAATAAATAAACAATACACGCAAAAATAAATAAACAATTATATGTGTGTAGGTCATATTTGTGTGAGTGCCTGAGGAGACCAGAAGATGATGTCCAATCTTTAGAATTGTAGTTAGAGTTGGGAGACACGTATTTCCTGTGAGTTCGTGAGTTCTGGGAACTTACTTTGAGTTCTCTGCCAGGGTAGCAACTACTCTTAACTGCCAAACCACTTACCCACCCCCAATTTATATGCTTCCTAGCATATTTCATATTTCATTTTACAACTTCAAGCATATTTCAGTACCTTTTCATCATCCGTTAATAGTTCCTTTCCCACTGATTATGTGGCATAATGAAAGCCACACTTATCAAGTGATAAAATGATACTATCACTTGTTTTTAGATACCACTTTTCATATATTCAACTTAGCAAAGTAAATTTTGATAATAAATGATGCTCCCAATGCTGGTGGCTTAGTTAAAACCATCATTCTTTTCTCATGCCACTTGTTAACCTAGGATCCCTTGAACTCTTTAGCCTTGAGCATAGAAAACAGGCTTGTCAGTTGCACAGGAGGTAGACAGTAGGACAGACCATCTTCTAGGCTCTTGCAGGAAGGTGGGGCATTCCAGCTTCCGTGTTTTATTGGATATATCAGCAACATGAGATGAATATTCTTTCACCATAAATAAGATACAATAATAAATTGTTTCAAATAATGGGGAAAAGGAATGAAGAGTTCATGGTCTTCCTTTGTTCCTTTCACTTATGCTCCATTTCAAGAGGCTACAACATGTTATTTTCTTTTTTTATCAAAATAAGTTAAAAACTGTGATGCCTTGCTCAGCCTTAAGGCAGTGTGGAGGGTCCTGGTCCTGCCTCGACTTGATGAATATGCCAGACATTTTTTATATCCATGGGAGGACTTGTGCTTTCTGAGGAGAAGATAGGACATGGCGTAAGGGGAAGTGAGGGAGAAGCAGGAGGAGGGGAGGGAGGAAGGAGAGCAGTGGTCGGTATGTAAAATGAATAAAAAATTTAAAATAAAAAAATTGTGATATCTACATGATTGAAAGTATTCTGTCTTTAAGAACTCATAAGAAACCCAACTTCTCACCAGATAATCAAGAGCTAGAAAAATATGTAAATTAAGTTTTAATTAATTATTTCTGTAAATTTCTGTGTATGAAATTGTTTTCATTACTTTTAATCAGTGAGAGGTGATGTAGTATAAGGTAAATATTTACATTTGGAATTATTACGATTTACCAATACATTCTAACTTCAGTATTTATCAGCTATGCACCATCAGCAATTTATATGTGAAACCTCTATGAACCACCTGTGTAAATAGTGTGTTGGAAGGAATATGGATCACCTTAAGTTGGTACCATCTTCCTAATTCAAAATATAATTATATTCTCTATGTGTATATGCGTGTGTTTGTGTGTGTGTTTGTGTGTGCACACACGTGCATGTCTGTAGTATATAAGACCAAAAGCATGTGCAGAGATTAGAGGAAGGTAATTTATGTCGTTTTCTATTACTCTCCACCTTTCCCCCTGGAACTAGTCTGCAAGCCAACGATGCCCAGTAATCTTTCTCTCTTGGCCCCACACAGTGCATGTTGCCATGTTCAACTTTTATGTGGGTGCTGGTGATATGAACCCAGACCCGCATGCTTACATAGCAAGTGCTCTTCCCCCTGAGCTATTTCCTCAGCCAATCATCATACTTTTGTATCAGTCTTGACTCCCATATACTCAGTCTGGAGAGGTTTTCAAACAGTTCTTTTATGGAACTAAAACAAAGTCAGCCTTTGAATAAACCTAACACCACTCTTGAACTTTTCTGTTTAGTATACCACACTAGATGCAGATTCATGGTTTTAGAAGCATTAGAACTGCCTTCCCAGGATTCATTGATTTGTCAAGGGAAGACCATATGGGCTCAGATGAAGTTTGAGCAAGAATGTGACACGATTATGCTAAGTAAACAATTCATTCAGTTCACATACTTTCACCTTTCAGAGAATTTCCCAAAAAAAATAAGATTGCAAGTTTCTGCCAAGTTCCAGGATCCCAACATTCAGAGGAAAAGTAAATCTCCTTGCCACACAAGAAATCAATTCACTGTAGCGAAAAGGCATTTCATTTTCCATAAATAAGGAAAAAATAAGGTTGAAAGGTCTTATCATTGTTCCTTTTATGGCAAATATGCTCTTGGGTTTAAGTAAGTAAGATGACCAATATAAGCTGAGCTACAGCTTCTTTATAAAAAACAGAAAAAGAAAAATAATTTTTGACAAGGTCTTCCCAAAAACAGCAGGAGTTTTAGTCAATCTGACCTTCCCTTCACAACATAAAAATAACAATAACAATACTTACTTTACATTGTAAATGCAGGACAAACCACAGTTGTAGGGAGCCAGCTTATGATTGCTAATAAGACTTTGGAATGCCCTTTTTCAAGGAAGGTTTAGGTTTGAGGATGCATATTCAGGAAAATAAAAAAGTGGTAAATATGCAGGGAAGGTTAAAAAATAATCCCATTCCTAAATTCATTTGCCTGTGCCATCAGCCATAGATGTATGAGGTAATTAATCTCATAGACTTTCTACCCTGATTTCAACTGCAAAATGTAATCACTAGAAAATTCTTCATTCTTCATGGTATTTCCAGGAAGCATATTTACTTTATCTTTTTTTTTAACTTTTACCCTAGTAAGACCCATCTTGTAGTTTAATGTCTCTAATTTAGCTAAAAATAAAAACATGGTATTTATAAGACTATTGCTTTCCTACATGCATTTATTAAATAAAAACCATTGTGGGAGAAAAATTGTTTTCTTTATGAAAAGTACCAGAATCTTGAAAGTTAACTAGAGTCACTATCTTGGTTTACTCATTTCAGAAAAACAAACAAACAAACAAACAAACAAAAACAGGAACAGTACAAACTGACATCACAGAAATGGCCAGATTTGAAGACATTTTTGAAAATTCTATCACCAGCAATCTACAGAAAACAGATTTCCCAGGGTCTCCAGTGATTCAAAGTTTCTCATGTCTAAGCAGAATGGCAATGAAACAACAATAACCCCTGACCAATTACATTGTTTATAAATAATTTTAACTGTTCTTAAAGTACATCTTGCTGACCATGTAGGCTAGAGAAAATAAACAAGGAATTTATCATTTGGTCAGCAATCAGGTACTTTAGGTCTTGAATCTTTCCATGTAGTAATGAAAAGAGAATTTCTGATTTCTTTAGAGATGTACCTATGGAGAAGACAATTTGGAAAACCATATATGCAAGATGAAATAGCTCTGAGCCTGGCACATTATATCTCTTCCAAACTCTATGTTCCTAAGCCAGTTCTATTCCAAGAATTGAGGCGAAGCCTAGTTTTGACCCTGTGTGGGCTTGGAGGAGTAACTTTAAACCACATAAAGTCATACCACAGCCCAATCTTTTTTCCCGTAGTTGTTAGTTCTGATGTCACAGAACTCCAGGCCATTTCTGACATTTATCCCTTGTTGTTCTAATCTTGTCCTTGTGAAATAACTGAAAGTAAAATTTTGGCAGAAGCTTTAATCAAGCTGTTTCTAGCAATTTCCAGAACCTCTCCTTTGCTGTCATTGAAGAAACAGAGCACATCTGAATCTATTCTGTCCTCTAGCAAGTATGTATCTCACAAGGGTTAGAGTCTCACACAATTCAAAGTCTATGGAAAATGATTTGTATAAACCTAGCACCATGAAATTATTTAAACCATTGGGAAAAAAAAGCTCTATCACGTTTTTTGTATATCTTGCTTTTTCCTTGTTGTTTCTTCACTGCTATTTCAGTCTTTAGATTACATAGGTTTAGACAACCAATCGTTTTCTACTTAAAAGCTCATGGTTAGTTTCCTAAAAAATCCATATTTCTATTTATATAAAATAAATAGTTTTTTATTTGAAAAAAACAATCATTTATTATTTTACATACCAGGGTCAGTTCCCACTCCCTCCTTTCCTCCTGTTTCCTTCAACTTCCAACCATTCCACTTGCTACCCACTCCTTAGAGAGGGCAAGGCACATTGCTTTGAGGAATGACCAAGGCCTCTATGGTGGTATGGGAAATATTCATCAGTGTGGCTATAGGATAGAGCCAGTTCAGCCACTCTCTCCTCAGCTGCTTAAGGAACAAGCTGGGGACATCTCCTTGGACCCCTGGAAACCCCTCTACAGTCCAGTACCTTAACTAGCTTCTTATATAGTAGAAAGTGAAAGACCCCTGGATTTGGGAGACTCTCACTTAAGTCTCGGGATAACACGATCCCCCAAGAACTCATGTGAGACCTATCTTGCTGTAATCACACGAGATTTATTGACAGGAACCAGCTTGCTGGGGCCGAGACTCATCCCATGCAGGGGTAGAGGAGTTCGACCCCAAGTAGCTGGAAGAAGTGGTATTTAAGGGAAGAAACCATGACCCAAAGGGGGTAGGGAGGGTGTCATTGGAAGATTCCAAAAATACCAGTGATATCACAAGGGGGTAACTAATCTAACTTTGTGGTCAGCCAGTTCCTGGAACAAAGTCAATGAACCAACTAACCTAGATTTTTAGCTCTACTCTTCCTGCTAGGGGATCTGGATTTATCCTAGTCTTTCAAAAGTACCTTGTCTGAAACCATGTCATTGTGAAGACATGCCAAGGACTCCCAGATGTCATAACTGCTGTTATCTCAAGCCTTTCTTTGTTGTGTTAGAATTTACTCCTATCTTCAGTAGGTACCCTTCAAATTTACTTTCTTCTAGATTAGCAAATGCTGAGAGGAGTTAGAATTTCCTACCTAATAGCACCTTGTGATTAGTATTAGGATCGTGAAATGAGAATAGGCTAAAGAGAGCGGGAGAAGCAGGGGTAAGGTGGTATTTGTCAAAGAGCACTTTTCCCTAGAGCTTGCACGCTGTTTCTTTTAGTGCTTAAAGCCAGCAGGGTTTAGATGAGCTACAGTAGTGCAGATGTTTCAAACCATTAACATATGGTTTGAATACCATTGTGGCAGAATGTGCTATAGATATATGTTGGTTGTGGAAACTTGAAGTTAACAGTCTTTACATTAATTGAACAGTGTAAAATGTATCTGTCCCTGGAAAAACTAAAGATTTAGTTTGCCCGTTTTGTACTCAAACATGAGACTTGATAAGGATTGACAGGAGTTAGTCCTTCCCACACCAAGTATGTCAGAAGATCCCAGAGGAAATTGTTATCTGGGAAATCCACCTATTTGGAAGTGAATGATAAACTATTGTTCCTTTTGTTTAATGACCACTAAGGAGATGAATGCAATTTGCACAGTGCGGTGGTAATAACTAATGTGACATTTTCAAAGGAATCTAATCATGGATTCCAAATACTCACAACCAGGACCTCAACTCAGAGAATTTTTTTTCCTTTTCCTCCGAGAAAGGGTGCTCGTGGAATAGATAAATGCATTGCATATCCACACATAGGTAAATATATAGGCTGAGTGACATGGCTAATCGAACACTATTCATGAAAGTACTTTGGCATATTTAATGCTAGTCATCAAAGCCTTGTAATTATGTGACCACATTTACTATACAAGCTTGTGAAAGTCAAGAAGAACACAGCTAATAATCACACAGAAATCTAGAGTTTGTCCTTTCCTTGGAAAAAATAGAAAGGAAGCCCTTCTCACAGAATACAAACTTTTCAACGACCGCATTGTGAACTAATTATTTTAGAGCAAATAAAAATTATAGGCTGTTAGAAAAATAGGCAACTGCTGTGATCAGGTTAAAAGAAGAAATCTAAATTCTGAATTGCTGCCATTCCCATTAGGAGAGGTATTTATGTGAGTATCTTTCTCCATGAAGTTCAAAGAATTTCATCTTTTTCTTACATCACAGTTGATGATTCCTAATAAAAAGGAAAATTTTCACATTCATCAAATTCTTTGGGAAATAGTTAAAAAATATTGTGGATACTTTTTATTTCAAAATATTTTATTTCTAGACAGCTGTGTATTATAAAATTTCATGAAAGAAAATGTAGGAAACAAAATTGTTATAAAAAATTAAATGCTTTCTAGTTATTACTCTCATTGTGCCTGCCCACCCCCAGCTTTCCTTTTCAATTTGTGTCAACTGTGATGTATTAAGTTTTTAAATGTGACTTATCTCTAAGGAATGCTAGGCAGGAAATAGCCAGAGGACATGTGCTGTTCATAGAAGGCTCTTGGTGTCAATAAGAGTAAAGTGAATGTCCTAACCTAGCTTGATTAATTTCCTTGAGGCCAACCAAAAGACTGTGACCTTGAAAAACATGAAATTTCCTTCCCCACAGTCATTTTTGATTAAGGATCATGTCCACTTTGGATGAGCCAAAATATCTGGTACTATCATTAAGGTATAGAACAATTACTAGGTTTTCTTGAGAGGAAAAAACAGCTTAGAACAGTAATGGGCAGAAGCAGCAGGCAGGGAAAATTACAAATGACAGAGTAGGTGTTGCTGGTAGTTAATTTGGAAAGGGGAAGATACTGATTGCTTTCATGTGATAGAATTCAAGGGAGTGATGATAGGGTACACCCGGAATATAGGAAAACCTAGAAATCAGAAAAAGCTCAAGTTGCTGAGAGCTTTGGACAAAAAGATTGATTGGTGAGTTTGATGATAGGATAGCACTTCACACTACAACTAATATGAATGACATTTTTTTATTTGCAGGTGAATAATAGCTTCTTAATTTGGATAAAAAGAAAATTGTTATATCTAAGGGCAAAAAAAAAAAAAAAAAACCAGAAAAATGATACTGTTGATCTTCAGTTTGGAAATTTCCTTAACAGTTACTTTAGTTGAACTCCAAATGAAAATAAACGGTTGCCTAGTTTCCAATTCATAATTTATTCAATTATCTGCTGGGTTTTAACTTTTATTGTACCAGGCACTCTGTTTTCTTCCTGTTGCGCACACTCTTTCCTTCTGCTACTATGTTATTGTGGACAAGGTGGTGCGATAAATATTCGGAGAAAAAAAGTAATTGTGAATTGAAACTGGAGGAATGGATTGGAGACAAAAGCAAAGGCAGGACAATTAAGGTCTCTATCATATCACCTTGGATTGAATGATAAAATCAGCTTGGACAGGGATGGGATTAGTGAAGTTGGAGGCAAACAGAAGTGAAAGATTTGTAAGAGATAAAACTGAAAGGCCAGATGATAGATTCAGTGCGGCTGGTGAACATGTTGTCAGGCACACATTCAGGTCTCCATCTTGAAGAACTATGTGGAAACTAGTAGGCCGTTTACTGAGATAAAGACTACCAAAGGAGAAATAGTTGGAGCTGTGATAAAAATCAAAGTGCATTTGTCTTGAGTTTGAAGTTACTTTATAAAATTCCCAAAAGGCACAGCAGTGTTGATAAACAGAGTTGCAGCTGAGAAGAATGGATTGCGTTAGTGAAACAAATTCCTGCCTCAGTTGCAGAAAGTTAAAAGCTGCAGTCTAGGAGAAATCCAATTTTTACAGCTTATAATAGGAGGTTGAGTTTGCGCAAGGCAAAGAAAAATGACCAGAAGAAGAGATGGTTGTGTTTTGAAAGCCAAGAAAGCAATTGTATTAGGAGTGAGAGATAGAAGTCTGAGAGCATCTGCTGTGAGATTAAGATGAAGGAGAACCAATTCATTGTATTAGTGACCTGACAGGTACTGGGGGCTTTAGCAATCATCACCCACAGAACACATTGAACAGAAAAAGCTGAGGAATAAACTTCACTGAAAGAGGACTTTATGTGGACAATAATATATTTTTATTTCTCTAATTGACTTACTCATGAAGTGTATTGAGAGTTTGCTGTGTGCCAATAAATAACCAGAAGCAGTTTGTAGGAAAAATAAAAAAAAATAATTTCTTCCCAGTCAATTTAAAATCTGATCAGTATCTTAAGTGAATGGTCTTCAATAATCCTTCCTTAATTACCTGAATGCTTTTTAACTTTAACCCCCTCTTTGAAAAAACGCTAGTGAAAGTACTTTTCAAAATTCCCACAGCCTTAGCATAGCATGTATTGATGGTTACTCTTGTTACATGAAAGGACAACCACAACATTGTTCTGTAAACTTTCCCTGAAAGTTAATACTTCTAGTGCCTTTTCAAATTTCTTTTAATATCTTCTCTCTCTCTAGCTTCTGTTTTTACTAAGTTTCATAAAATGTAGTCCTCAGTCCCTTGTTGGTGTTTTCAAAGATTTTGCATTAGATAATGCATTCCTTTCTCTCTCTCTCTCTCTCTCTCTCTCTCTCTCTCTCTCTCTCTCTCTCTCTCTCTCTCTCTGTGTGTGTGTGTGTGTGTTGTAATTTTATTTACAATTATTTATTTATTAGATGGAGTCTTTCTAAGTATCACTGGGTTGCCTAGAAGTATCTCAAATTTTTTCTCTACTAGATACACAGTTTCCTCCCCGAAGTCTTAATGTAATATTTGAAATGCAGAATGGTGTCTTGTTCGTTTATTTGCTTTTATTTTCCTGATCATTTTTTATGGGTTAGGCACCTTGTATTACATGAGTATTGTAATTTTTTGCTGTTATTAGACCAATAAAAATTATCTTAATAATACCACTGTTTTTGGAGTAGATATACATCAGTATCATGGTAAAGTACAATGGAGAACACAGGGATACCTAGAAAATTCATATCTTGTCTGTGCAGAAAAACCCTGCTCTTCATCTCCTCAAATGTTGCTTCCCTTGGTTGGGCATACATATAGAGCTTCCCCAAACTTCTCTGTGTTCATTGCTTGCATTTTCATACCATACTGTTACTCTTCTATTCAAGAAACTTGAATTTTACTTTTCAAATTATGATACTCTCAATATCATAACAATATTACTTATAATATCTATGTTAAAGCTAGAGACAAATTCAAAGCCATGGTGTAATGAAATTCTTTTGGATTTAATTTTCTTCCTCCTCCTCCTCTTCTTCTTCTTCTTCTTCTTCTTCTTCTTCTTCTTCTTCTTCTTCTTCTTCTTCTTCTTCTTCTTCTTCATTTTTTGAGACAGATTTCTCTATGTAGCCCTGACTGTCCTGGGATCTTGCTGGCCTCAAGCTCATGGAGACCTTCCTACCTCTGACTCTTGAGAACATAGGGCCAGTGCCACTAACAACTGTCTCTTAAAAACATTAAATTAACATTTAAATTTATTATTTCTGCTGCTAATTATTTTGTCTTTATTTACCACATTTTACCTACTGATATATGTTCAGGTAAAATATTGAATAAACCACCAATACACGGTACAAATTTTGGCATATCTAGTAAAAATAATTGAAAATGTTTAGATGAAAATAATTTTTCCATTTCAGCCTCTTGTTTCATATATTTTTGCAATCTCTACATATGTTTCTAAATGTTAGCATATTAAAATATTTTAAAGTTAAATTATAAGTTGTGAAATCTTAATTGTTCATGCTACTAGTCCTTATTATATAATAAAATAGGACACAGGTTCTACAATAAAATTAAGAAATGTGTATATATGTATGTTTAATGTTTTTATATTGTAAAGAATTTTGTGACTAAATATTATCAGTTATACTAACCTAAGGTATTTATTTTTTACGAATTGAAAGTGCTTATTATTAAACATAAAATAGGAATTAAAAATTAAATAACAGATAACAGTTATCTAACCACAAATGATAATCATCCCTAACTTTTAGTAAGCATTATTCAGATGTTTGTCTTTACAAACTTATACATCATTGATAGACAAATCTGAAAGTGCAAAAAAATAGCATAAAATGGATGCACAGACTACATGTGTCTTAACACAACTACCCTTATTTTCAAATTTCATTTGTATTTAATAGAGTTGAAAGACACAGATGTGAAAAGTCTAGACAAAACTTAAATAGGAAAATGTGTTACTTTCTAAAATACTTGCTTTACATTAACACAAAATAAAAACCAAACAACCAAAAAGAAACAAACAGAAAGCCCTCCCCAATATTAAAGACCTCAAGGATATCATTCTATTCCTTTCTTTTCTATTTGTGACTCCTTTTACTGTCTTGGTATCTGACACCTAAGAATAATGCCGATTTAATTCCTGGACAGTCCTGTCCATGGTTCTTCTCTACTCCAGGCATGTTGGAACTGTAAGAATTCACCACTGTGTAGATTTGACTCTGTAAGTTCAACTTCAGTTATTTCATTTAAGCTTTGTATTAAAAGGCAGACATTTTACATTCCGCCTATATATTACATTTTCCCCTATGTTTCATGTTTTACTTTATCTATTGATGAATTCCTTGCCAAGAAGTTTTTTTTCTTTTTCTTTTGGAAAGACAGAATTTAATATATGTACACAGTTGTATATATATAATGCAGCATCACACCATATAGGGCATTGACTTGGTTTATACATTCAGATCATTTGAAACACTTCTTAAGGCTACGAAACAGAACAGAGAAGAATAAAAAGCAACATATTCAACATTTATAAAGATGTTTTTTCAATAGTCTTCAAAGATACTGTTTTCTTGTGTTGTTTCACTGTTGGACCCTATGTCCATTGATTTATGCCTCAGTGACAATTTGACTAAGTGTAGTATTCATCGATCAACCCGTTTTCTCAAAGCATGGAGAGGTTGTTCAACTTGCTTTGACCGTGACATTTTTTGTAGCAAAAGTGCAATGCCAACCTTCATTTCTTTTGTGTATATATTTTTCTTCCATCAGCTTGTTTAAATATTTTCCCTTATTCTTTAATTTGAATACCAACTAGAATACATCTCTGTATTAAAAACATTTGTTCATAGAACCTTCATCCAGTAATTGAAAAAAGCAGATGAGGCGACCAAAAGCCAAGCACTGGGCCCAGCTCCAGGAGTTAAGTGTAAGAGAGGGAGGAGGGATCATACGAGCAAGGAGGCTCAAGAACATGATTGGGAAATCCACAGAGACTTATGGAACCTCACAGTCTCTAGAAAGACAGCAAGGGAGCCTGTATGGGACCAAACTAGATCGTCTGCATGTGGGCAACAGTTTTGTAGCTTGTTCTGTTTGATGGACCCCTAGTAGTGGGACCAGGATCTAGTGCCTGATCCAGCCTTTGGAGTCCATTCCCTATGGTGGGATGTGTTGCTCTACCTTGGTATAGGGGGGAAGTGTCTTTGCCACCAAATTAATGTGCCAAGGTTTTTTAACTCCACATGGGAGGTCTTACCCTCATTGAAGAGTGAATGGTGGTTGGTATGAGGGGAGATGAGGGGAAGGGGGAGGAGGAGAAAGAGGGGGAACTGTAGTTGATATGTAAAATGAATCAAAATATTAAAATAAGAGAAATAATGTTGAATATGGGTAAAGGGAAAGGGGGAATGGGAGGAGGAGGAGGAGGAAGAGGAGGAAGAAATGTGGTAGATATGTAAAATGAATTTAAAAAATAAAAGAAAGACAGAAAAAAATTTGTTAATTTATTTTTTTTTGAAATATGAATACTTTTTAAATGCTCAAATCGGGCACAATTCATTTTTATCCTAATTTTCAGTAGGAAAATAACATTCCATTGTTCCTTAAACACAGTTTCTGTTCAAAGTGCCTTGTTTTCTATTGCTTTATCACAGTATTTATGATTCTCTGACCAATTACACAACTTACATACATATATATGCAAATGTTAACATGTATGTACATGAAAATTGTATATATAGATAGATGATTCATCATAATAAACTCCATCCATTCCTGGAAATAAATAGTAGTTTAACACATAAATAAGCAATTGTTTCACCACATTGGTAGAATAAAGTATTTTCTTATAGTCACATTAGTTTGTTAATAGAATTTATTTGATGTTCTTGACATTTAATAAAAATGATTTTAGAAAACCTTAAAATAAGGAATGGGAGAGGCTTTTCCAAACTCAAGTATAATAACTACATAAACAATATAAATAATCTATTTAATATCCAAATTTTTAAAATACTTATGAAACAAGGACAACTTTTTCAGAGTTCCCATGTCTCATGGAGCTCCACAGATAGAGTTCCTCACCTTAATAGGACAAATGGTTTTTAGTACTAGTTATATTGGTTATCTTGTGCACTTTAGGATATTAAGCAACAACTTTTGCCCCTGTCCATTTAATGTAAAATAACCCTGTCATTCCACCATTTGTTAATCAAAATTCTCTTTCAATCTTGCAAAAGATTCTTGACACTAAGAAATCATTTCCTCCAGGTGAGAATCTTTGCTCTGTCTAGACCAAATGAGCAAGAAGCATAAAGGTTTGTGAAGGTAATCCTAAACTCTTCATTTTGTGATGGTGGTATAGTTGTATATGCAACAAATCCTAAGATAACTTCCAATAAAATATTTAATAAATAAATTAGTTCTGGAAAATAAAAAATTAAGAGAGGCCTTATGGGCCTTATCTAGGTTCTCTTTATACATGTTATAGTTGTACAGCTTTGTATTTTTGTGGCATTCCTAATAATGGAATCAGGAGTTGTCTCTAACTCTTTTGTTTGCTTTTGTGACACTTTACTCCTATTGAATGGCTTTATCTAGCCTTGATATGACAGTATGTGACTAGCCTTATCATAGCCTGTTATACCATATGGTGTTGGAAGTCCTTCTATGTGTTGCCTTTATTTGTTAATGAATAAAGCTGGTTTGTCCAATGGCTTAGCAGAATATGGCAAAGTGGGGGTTCCAAGCAGATAGAGGAGGAAAGAGTAGGCAGAGTTGAGAGAAACCATGTAGCCACCCACAGGAGACAGATATCTCTGCCAGAGCCTGCTGATATTTGCTGGTAGGCCATGACCTTGCACCGATTAATGGAGGTGGGTTAGTTTAGTATATAAGAGCTAGCTAGAAAATACGCTTGAGGTAGTGATCAAACAATATGACAAATAATATAGTTTCTGTGTGACTATTTTTGGTCTAACTGGCTGGGAATGAATGAGCATTCTCCACCAACAGCCATATTTGACTTATATCTTTGCAAAGACTGCTCTTTTCTGGAGGGAAATGGAAGATAAGTGAATTGAAGGAAAAAGAAAGTGGCAGAATGGGCAGTGGGAATGGAGGAGAGAGGAGTAAGTGTGGTCAAGATGCAGTATATGAGAGAAGAAATAAATAAATTTAAAAAATAAATGGGAAACTAAAATAAAAAGACAAAGGAATGAAGAAATGTAAGGATCTTATTAAGAAAGGACAGTGAACCAGGGAAGATTTATATAACCAGGTACCAAGGCTTAAGAATCGTAAAGAATTAAAATATAGTATTATTGTAAGGAAAGAGAAACTTATCAATAGAAAAAGGATAGTTCAGAAATCTAGCTTCTAAGACTATATATTCATGTATATATATATGTGTGTGTGTGTATGTATGTGTGTGTATATATATATATATATATATATATATATATATATATATAGAGAGAGAGAGAGAGAGAGAGAGAGAGAGAGGCAAAACCATGTTTTCAATAAATGATACAGAGTCTGAAGGATATCCATCATTTAAAATAATGAAGCTTCCCCCCTCCGTCCATATCTAGGAAGGTGAACATCCAAACTGGCTAGGCTCCCACCAAGCCAGCAGATTGCGTAGGATCAAAACTGCATGCCATTGTCCTTGGCGTCTCATCAGCCCTCATTGTTCGTCATGATCAGAGACCACAGGGCAGGGAACCCTGACTGCTCTTTGGACTGGAGAGAGAGGGGGAGAGGAGTGGGGGGAAGGGGAGAGGGGTGGGAGGAGGGGGAGAAGAGTGGGAGGAGAGGGAGAAGAGTGGGAGGAGGGGGAGGGAAAGGGGAGGCTGGGAGGAGGTGGAAATTTGTTTTTTTTTCTTTATTCTTCTTTTATCAATAAAAAAATGTTAAAAAAAATAAAATAATGAAGCTTGGTCACTATTTTACATTATATAGAAAAATCAATTCTTAGTGTATTATAGATGTGAATCTAAAAGAAAAGAGGTGAAAAGAACACAAAGCAATGTTAGATTACTCAAGCAGAGTGAAACTAACATTAATCTTTGTAGTGAAAATATTCACAATCCCTTCTAGGATTTTTGAAGTGTGCCATATGTCATGTTCATCTATGGTCACACATGACACTATTATAATAAAATGCTATAATGTACTGCTGCATGGAATCTCATCAGAACATTATATACCATAGTAATATATTAAGACACCACATGGTCTTCAACGTTGATATATTAAAGGAATAGATTAAAACCAGGCTTATAAGGCATACCTATAGATTCAGCTACTTGGAACACTACAGTGGTGAGTTTACTTGAACTCCAATTCAAGACCAGTTAGTTTCAAGACCAGCTCTGTCTCAAAAATATATAAAATATATTAATATATAAGTACGTTTATACAAATAGACTACTAATTTTAAAGCATTAGTCTTAAAGGAATCAACAGTTAAGTTGGGCTACATTAAAATTAAGGGAACAATTTGTGAAAAGTTCAGAGAATAATAGAACACACTATTGAACAAGGCATTTTTAATATGACAGAAGGCATGCATACAAATCATAGGAAGGACTCTAAAATGTAATCAGAAAATGTGGTAAAATTAACACAAGTCATAAACATCCACTTAGGAAAATAAGTAAGAGCAAAAAGACATTCCCCTTCATTAGTTGTCAAAGTACTTCCACATGAAAGTTAAATGAAATATTATTAACTTAATTGAATGGCTCAAATTAACATTCTAGTATGCATAAGAATTGGCAATCAATCTGCCAATCAATAGGTGCTACTGTACAGTAAACCGGTATATCAGTTCGTACTTGAAAGAAAGAAAGGATATTACTATATCACAAAAAATATAATGAGAAGGGAAACATATGACCATGACTATTAATTTGGTCTATATACAGGAAGTATGACCACCAGTTTCATTTAAATATGTATATGAGAGAGAAATGGGAAATGGAACTTTAACATAGTAGCTAGATGATGAAAGACCTTCATGTCTCTTCACAGTAAAATGTGCACATATGTCACTTTATTCAGTTTAATACAAGCATGAATTCAATGTATAGCAGCTTTGAAAGTGAATATAGTTTTATGGGGACTACATAATTTTCAATACATAGAAACAGTGTTGTATAAAATATTAAAAAGTACCATATATGGTTTCATTAACACATACTTGAAAAAGAATCAGAAAAAGCCTATAGATATTCAAGTCTTAAAACACTGCTCATCAAGAATAAGCAGGACACTGCTTGTACATCTTAACAGTCAGCTCTCAAGATGTGAAAAGTTTCCTGCACTTGCTTCAGGGTGATTAAACCCATATCAACTTTGGGATGAGTCACTCCTTGACATACACACCCAAAACACATCCTTCTTAGGCTTTGAACAACAACAACAAAAAAAAACAATATATTTCTTTCAAATAAGTTCTGATAAGTTTTTAAAATTTTGTATATCCTTAATTGTTTGGACTAACAATGAATTAAAGACTGATATAAATTATTAGGTCACTATTAATTTCTTTATCTCATAATTCTGATTCCATACATTTCCTTTTATTTATTTTATGTTGGATTTAGAGGTTTAGTTTTTATTTTTTAAATATATATATATATATATGTGTGTGTGTGTGTGTGTGTGTGTGTGTGTGTGTGTGTGTGTGTGCCTCCATGAAAATAAATGCATGGTAGTACAGGGATACATGCGTAGGTACATGGAAGCCAGAACAAGGCATCATATTCCCTAGAGTTGAAGTTGTAAGTGGCTTGAACTGTCTGATGTAATGCTGGGAATCCACCTCTAGTATGGGAAGTCCTTCTGTATGTTTATTGCTTTTATTGCTTAATGAATACAGAACCTGGCTGGCCTGTGATAGAGCATGAAAAGAGCAAGATATGGAAAACTAAACTGAATCCTGGGAGAAAGAAGGCAGAGTCATGAGAAGCCATGTAGCCCTGCCAGAAAGAGATGTTGAATAGAACCTTGCTGGTAAGCCACAGCCACATGGCGATATACAGATTAATAGAAATGGGTTAATTTAAGATATTAGTTAGTCAAAATTATGCTTAAGCTATTTGCCAAAGAGTACTGAAAATAATATAGTTTCTGAGAGATTATTTTGGGTTTGAGCTGCCGGGAACAAACAGGTGGCCTCCTACAACACACCTCTGATCCTTTTAGTAGCATCATATTATCTTTGAAGGGATTGGGTGTTCCCTCAGAGTCAGTACAGGTCACACCCAGACAACAGAATAAGGGAGATTTAATATCTCAGAGCAACTAGCAGAGGTAAGGGGAAGAACTGTCTCTGAATCACACAAGGCAGACAGCAAGCAATACCAGCAGCAGGTGATGGCTTTGAAGTACTGGGTTTTTAAGGGGAAAAGGGAGATACTGTGCTAGGGTGACTTGGTAGATCCTGATCGAACATGTTAGACAAATAATGAGTTTTGATAATTAGGCAAAGTGTTTCATCTCAGGAATGAGTCAGTGGCAACATAATGGAATGGACCTCCATGCTTGCTTTAGGAATGCAATCTAATGAATTTTAGCAAGGAAGAGAGAAAGGTGAAGGGCAGAACCTGCCAGTAACATGTTTGCCATGCTTGGGCCTTTTTCACTCTTGACTACTGAGCCATCTTTCTAGCTCATCAAGTCTACTTCCTAGAGAATTTCAAATTGTACATGATATAAGGTCCTTGGTACTATTTGAATTATTTGTTATCTGATGTTAATCCTCTATGAGATGTGGAATTGGTAAAAATATTCCCTCCTTTGTAGGCTGCCACTTTTGTGTGGTTGATACTGTGCTTCTCCTTCCAGGGAATTTTCAGTTTCATGAGACCCCATTTATTCATTGTTGGTTTGAGTGCCCATGCTATTGGTGTTCTGTTCAGGAAGTGGTGTCCTCTGCCATGCTTTCATGGCTATTCTCCATTTTTTCTTCTTTCTGGTTCAGTGTATCTGATTTTATTATGAGTTCTTCGGTCTTCTTGGACTTGTGTTTTGTTCAGGGTGATAAATATGTATCTATTTGCCTTCTTTACTTGTATGCATCCAATTTCATGAACACTATTTGTTGAAAATGCTTTCTCTGTTACAGTGTATATTTTTAAATTATTTCTCAAAATCAAGTGTCTCTTTATGTCTGGGCCTTTAATTTGATTCCATTGATAAATGTACCTGTTTTTATACTAGTAAAAAGGAGTTTTTATTACTATAACTTTCTAGTACAGCTTGAAATTAGGGATGGTGATACCTCTACCAGTTCTTTTGTTGTTCACTGATGTTTTAACTATCCAAGGTTATTTTTTCCTATGAAGTTCAAGATTGTCCTTTCAAATATTCATAAGCATGGGAGATCTTTCCATCTTCTAATATCTTCTTTAGTTTCTTTTTTCAAAGATTTGAATTTCTGGTCATACAAGTCTTTCACATGCTTATTTAGAGTTATCACAAGATATTTTATGCTATTTGTGACTATTGGGAAGGATGTTGTTTCCCTGATTCCTTTATCAGTCACTTTACATTTATATATGAGAACTACCGATATTTTTAGTTAATCTTGGATCTAGCCACTTTGCTGAAAGTGTTTATAAGCTGTAGGATTTCTCTGGTGAAATTTTTACAGTCATTTATACTAAAATATTATCTGATACTTTAACTTCTTCCTCTCCAATATGAATGCCCTTGCTCTTCTTCAGTTTTCTTATCTCTCTACCTAAAACTTCAAGGACTATATTGAATAGATATGGGGATAATGGACAACCTGGTCTTTTTCCTAATTTTAGTTTAATTATTTTGAATTTTTCTCAGTTTAATTTGATGTTGACTATATGTTTTCTGAAAACTGCCTTTATTATGTTTATGTATTCCCTTATCTTCTTAGGCTCAGTAGAACTTTTACTATGAAAGGGTATTGGAGTTTGTCAAAGGCTTTTTTTTTTTTTTTTTTTTTTTTTTTTGCAATAGGGTTTCTCTGTAGCTTTGGAACCTATCATGGAACTAGCTCTTGTAGACCAGGTTGGCCTTGAACTCACATAGATCTGCCTGTCTCTGCCACCCGAGTGCTGGGATTAAAGAAATGTACCACTACTGTCCGGCTCTTGTCAA
This sequence comes from Microtus pennsylvanicus, assembly GCF_037038515.1. Taxonomy (NCBI): domain Eukaryota; kingdom Metazoa; phylum Chordata; class Mammalia; order Rodentia; family Cricetidae; genus Microtus; species Microtus pennsylvanicus. The sequence continues at coordinate 12,617,540 of NC_134583.1, read as the reverse complement.
AGGCTTTTTAAGCATCTAATAAGATGATAATGTAGTTTTTCTTTAACTTTATTTATATGGTGGGTTATAGTTATTGATTTTCTTGTGTTGTACCATCTTCACACCTTTGGGATAAACCCTACTTGATGATGGTGGATGATCTTTTTTATGTGTTTTCAGATTCAAGTTGGGAGAATTTTATTGAGCATTTTTGTATCTGTGTTTATAGCAAAGTTAGGCTGTAGCTCTCTTTGTTGACTCTTTTTGTGGTTTGTTTTTCAGGGTAACAGGGGCCTCATAAAATGGATTGGGCAATGTTGCCCTGTTTCTCTTTTGTGGAATAACTTGAAGAATACTGACATTAATTTTTGAAAGTCTGGTTAAATTCTGCTCCAAAACCATTTGGACCTTTGCTTTCATTGGTTGCGAGACTTTTAGTTACTGTTTCCATTTCACTGGCAGTTAGAGGTCTATTTAAATTGTGTACTTGGTCTTGATTTAACTTTCATAAGTGGTACCTATTGCAAAAATTTTCCATTTCCTTTAGATTTTCCAGTTTGGTGGAGTACAAGTTTTTAAGTATGTCATTATGATTCTCTAGATTTCTAGGTGTTTTTGTTATGTTCCCCTTTTGCTTCTGATTTTATTACTCTGGTTATTATTTCTTTGCCATTTAGTTAGTTTGGATAAGAGTTTGTCTATCTTTGTAATTCCCACAAAATACAAATAAAAACAAAAGCAAAAAATCTCTGTTTCGTTGATTTGTTTTGCATCATTCTCTTTGTTTTTGTTTTGTTGATTTCAGCCCTCAGTTTGATTATTTTTTGTCATCGTCTCCTGTTGGGTGCTTACTTCTTTCTGTTCTAGAACTTTCAGATATGCTCTTAAATTGCTATTATGAAAACTCCCCCCTTTTTTTAACGTAGGCACTTAATGCTATGAACTTTTGTCTTAGCATGGTTTTCATTATGACCCATATGTTTGGCTATGTTGTGTATTCACTTTCATGGAAAGTCTTTAATTTTTTTCTTTATTTCTGTCTTGGCCCAAATATCATTCAATTGGGAGTTGTTCGGTTTCCAGGAGTTTTTAAACTTTCTGTTGTTTCTGTTGTTGATATCTGGCTTTAATTCACAGTGGTCTAATAGACTATAAGGAGTTATTTAAATTTTCCTCTATCTATTCAGACTTGTGTACAAGGATGTGGCCAATTAGGGGGAAAGTTCCATAAAGTACTGATAAGTGATATTTTCATTTGTGTTTGCATTGGATGTTTTGTAAATATTTGTTGGATTCATTTGGTTTATAGAGTCTGTTAGCTCCAGAATTTTTCTTTGTTTTTTTTTTTTCCTTCTGGATAACCTGGCAAACAGTGAGAGTGGGGAATCAAAGTCTATTTATATCAGTATGGGGCTGATGTTGATACGAAATTAAATTGTATTAGTGTTTTTCCTTATAAATGTGGGTGCTCAGCGTTTGGGACATAGATGTTAAGAATTGAAATGTCATTCTAGAGGATTTTTCCTTTATGAGTATTAAACTTCCTTTTTAAAAAATTCTTTTAATTAATTTTGGCTTGAAGTCTATTTTGCTAGGTAATAACATGGTTATACTTGCCTGCTTCTTAGGCCCATTTGCTTGGAATATCTTGTTCCAACCCTTTACTTTGAAGTATGTCAATATTTGATTTCAAGGTGTATTTCTCATAAGCAGCAGAAAAAAAGGATTTTATTTTCAAAACCATTCTCTTAGTTTTTGTCTTTATGTTGAGTAAATAAGACCATTGATTTGGAGAGCTATCAATGACCAACAATTGTTAATTCCTGTTATTTTCTTGTTCTTGGTGGTGGTGCTAGTGGTGATGATGGTGGTGGTGGTGGTGGTGGTGGTGGTGTGTGTGTGTGTGTGTGTGTGTGTGTGTGTACACATGCTTCCATTCTTTGGATTAGCTGGTATGGGATCATTTTTGTTCTTTATTTTTAATCGCTATTTGCTTGTTTTCATGGATAGACTTATTCTCCTAGATTTGGAGCTTTCCTTCTTTTGTTGGACTGGATTTGAAGTTAGATATTGCTTAAATGTGATTTTATCTTGGAATATCTTATTTTTTTCCACTTATGCTGAATGAAAGTTTTGCTGGGCATAGTAATCTGGGCTTGTATTTTTGGCTTCTTAGAATCTACAGCATATATGTCCAAGACTTGAAGGTTTTTAGAGACTCCATTAAAAAGTCAAGTATAATTCTAATAGATTTTCCTTTATATGTTACTTCATCTTTTTCCCTTGCAGCGTTAACATTCTTTCTGTGTTCTGTGTGTTTAGTGTCTTGATTATTGTATGTTGGGAGGACTTTATTTTCTGGCCCAATCTATTTGGTGTTCTGTATGCTTCTTTTACCTTTATAGGCACCTCCATCTTTAGATTAGGAAAGTTTTGTTCTATGGTTTTGTTGAAAGCATTTTCTGTGCCTTGGAGCTGAGTTTCTTTTCCTTTCTCTATACATATTATTCTTAGGTTTGTTTTTTCAGAAAGTCCCAGATTTCCTGAATGTTCAGTGTTAGGAATTTTTAGATTTAACATTTTCTTTGACTAATGTATCTATTTTTTTTATTGTACCTTCAATGCCTGGATATTTTTCTTTCATCTCTTATATTATATTAGTTAAGCTTGCCTATGTAGCTGATGTTTGTATTCCTAATAATCTTTTTTATATTTTCATAATTTCTCACTTTATCTTTTCTTTAATATTTTGATTTCCATTTTCAAATATTGAATGGTTTTTTTCATTTCCTTCACCTGCTTGATTTTTTGTCTTTCTTTAAGGAATTTATTAATTTATTCTAATCGTTTGTTTTCCTAGACTTTTTCATTTCCTGTTTAAGTACCTCCATCATTTTCATATAGTTGGTTTTAAGGTTTTCTGTTGTTGTATTTTTTTTTTTTTTGTAATTCAGCTGTGTTGGGATATTAAGGGTCTGTTGTAGTAGAATAGGTGGTATCTTGTTGTAGTATCATGCTCTAGTACACTATAAAGATTTGTCACTTGTATTAGTTTTAAGTTTTATTTATTAGCTTAATAAAATGCTGATTGGCCAGTGGCCACGCAGGAAGTATAGATGGGGAGAGCAGACAAAGAGAATTCTGAGTAGAAGGAAGTTAGACAGTCAGTCATCAGACAGATGCAAAAGAAGCAAGACGAGAACACCTTACTGAGAAAAGGGGACAAACCAAGTGGCTAAACATAGACAAGAATTATGGGTTAATTTGAGTTATAAGGGCTAGTTAATAATGTCTGAGCTAATATTCCCAACAGTATATAACTAATATAAGCCTCTGTATGTTTCTTTTGGACTGAACTGCTACAGATCCAGGAGGGACAGAAACTTTCATCTACAGTATCTGACATATTTCCCTGACTATTGCTGATTGTGTTCTTACACTGGGTTTGAGGTGATTATAGACCTAGATGCTAATTTCTGGGTTTGCTTTTTTGGATGACTGTTTAACTTCTTGGTTTCTGTTTCCTTTCTGGATATTCAGAGGGTGTGTTGACTGTGTGATACCTGTTTGACTGACCTGATTGACTGGTGTATTCTTGGGGAATGCTTACTTGCATTGCAGATTAGGGTAGGGGGAGGCCAGGGAAAGATGATCTGTTTCAGGGCCAGGTTTTACTAGGATTGGGTCTTGGGTCTTAGGAAACTCTAGAGAGAGTAGAGAAGGTTCACAGTCAGGATACATGGCAATTCGGCAGGCATGACTTGTGGTTGAACAGGGAGTGTCTTCCTGAATTGGGGGCTGAGACACAGTTTAGTGTGGGAGTGATAAGGTAGGGATTCTCTGTGTGATCCACTGGACAGGGTTTGGGAGAAGGGGAACTGCAGCTGGTGTTCAGTTGCAGCCCTAGGGATAACCCTGAGGCCTGGGGGAAGTAGAGAGACTGGAGAAGTTCTACCACCAGTCTACCTGGTCTTCTGGCCAGAAAATCATTTATTTCTTTAATCAAAAACTGATTATTTTTTAATATGATATCTTCTAGTTATTGCTAGCCCTCCATCTACTCCTCTTAGTTCCTCCCCACAATCTCTCCCATCTGGACCCACCCTTTTTCTTTCTCTCAATAGAAAGCAAACAAACATCTAGGAAATAATAATAAAGTAAAATATAATATAAAAATAAATAAAAAAAAACTAATCCAAATAGGACAAAACTAACAACAGCAGCAAAAAGGAAAACAGAATAAAAAAGGCCAAGAAATGAAACAAAAATAAGACATTGACTTGCTCACATAGTCAGGAATCCCATAAAAACACAAAACAGGAAGTCGTAATGCGTAAACAAAGCCTGTAGAGTAAAAAATAAACAAAACGTTGTTGGTTTTTCTGTGTTTAAATTTTGTTATATTTTTCTTTTATCGTGTACCTATTACTTGGTTTTGAGTCATCAAGGTTTATGGAGTGCTTGTGTGGATTATCACCTATCTGTCAAATACTTCAGATGAAAAAAAGAACAAAAGACAGTGATGTGCACAGCTTTTGATGCATTTTAGATAGTTCATCACTCACCAGGCATTTCTCTGCTCCCGTTTCTTGACTGTGTCACTCCTCTCAATACTGAACAGAGGTATGTCTCCATACAAACACAAATGTCCCAGTTTCTGGCCTTAAATTTTTCATCCATATCCTCAAAGCATTAAAAAGAGCATGTGATAAAATGTATAGATTTTATATTCGTTCTCAGTTTTTATTGATTTTGTTGTTTTGTTTTTGACTGGTGTATGTGTGTGTGTGTGTGTGTGTGTGTGTGTGTGTGTGTGTATGTGTTTGTGTATATGTACATATGGATTTGTGGGGGTGTCTGTGTATGTTCATGTTTTCTTCAGAAGTGTATGTTCATGTTTTCTTCATTTTTTTAGCTGAAGAAACTTTTCATTAATTTCCCATGCAGACACTTTTCAAAATCTTGAGGCCAAATTGATTAAAATAGAACTTCAGATTTAATTATAGAAGAAAATAAAAACAAGTTTCAGAGCACTAAGATTTTGGGATAAGAGGGGGGAAGGAATGACAGCTCTTATTTGCCAGTGTGTTCTATACTGCTATTCTCGTTTATTACTGAGAATGATGACCAAACAAAGAAACAAAACTGAAACTGGAAAGAATGGGACAATACTTCATGATTTTCATTCTAGTAAATAGTTAAGTAGAAGGCAGAAAGTAGGAAAAAATGTGATTAATGTCTAAAGATACATTTGTATGTTTGCATTGTTTGCTGCATCTTCACTAAGGAAAGGTTCTATATGAACTGACTATAATGCAGAAAATGCCTATAAATGCTTAGTGTGCACATTAATATCCTGAATAAGTATTAATTTATGCATCTTCCAAGTGTGGGATAACCTGCACCACCTACCTGACCTTTGTTTCCCACCTTTGGTGTTACCCAGCAACTGACTGCTTTTCCATCATCGGACTTACTATTTCTTCTAGGTGCTGTTCTGTTGTAAAAGGAGTGGCAGGGTGCATCCTGCCAGGCTAGCTTAACCCCCGAAATAACCACATGGAAATTGTACTAATTAAATTAGTGCCTGGCCACTAGCTGTAATTTCTTATTGGCCAACTCTCATATCTTTATTCAACCCATTTCTAATAATCTGTATGTCACCACGTGGTTGTGGCTTACTGGGAAAGAGTCAGCATGTCTGACCTGGCAGCTGGCTCCATGGCAGCCATCTCTGATTCTGCCTTCTTCCTCCCAGCATTCAGTTCTGTCTCCCTGCCTATATAAGTTTCTGCCCTATCAAAAGGCCAAGGCAGTTTCTTTATTTGACCAAGGAAAGCAACACATAGAAAGAAGAACCTCCTACACCACCATTCTTTTAATTTTTATAATACTTGATACTAAACAAATTTCAAAGACACAAAACATGCATATTATTTTAATGTGAATGTTACATATGTTTGATGGAATGTTGAGCGGTACCCATTACTTTCCTGATCTGTGTACCTAATAGTATGATTTTCATGTCCTTTATGATTACTTTAGAAACACTAATCAACCACTGCCAATACTTCAAGATAAGTTTCCTCAGAAAATCTGAATACACTTCTTAAACATCATCACAAAGATCAATACTTTTTGGAGAGAAAATAACATTAAATTTAAGATCAATTAGAAATGTCCATATTCTGAGAAGTAAGTTCATTTTTCAAAGGTGTCGATTAAAATAGATGGCAGTATTTTCCTCCTCCTTTTCTTTTGTCTTTTTCTTTTTTTCAAGTTGAATTTCAGCTTCAAGTGTGGACATATGAAGGTTCTTAATAACATATAAAATAATAGCACCAGTTTTATTTCATAGTTAGAAAAATGATAGTGAGTTCATTAATTGTGATATTAACATTGTAAGGGCAAGAGGTGCTGAGCTTTACTTCATATACAAGTGTTCTGGGTAATAATATTAAATACATTACCAGGAGCTTGGAAGCTTGACTTAATCATTAGTCTGAAAGCAGAGAGAACTGATGATATTACCTTAAGAGTTTCTGGCTAGAAAATGACATTGGCATGCATCATGATTTCCTTGGCTTGCCAAGAAGCACAATGTTAAAATCCATATAATGAATTATAATGAGCTGGTTATGTGCTATGCACTCATATTATTTTTTGAAACTCCCCAAATCTACCATAAAACAAGACCATTAGGAATACGTTGGACATTCTTGGAGGAGTGATCAAATTATTTTTATATTGCAATGGTTCGCTTCCATGAATCTTGGAAAGCATGAAACTGTATTAATAATAGGGACAGGTAATATTAATGTTCAGTGTTTGGTCAAATGTCGGGGACATAGTCTGACATTAGACATCGATCCTTTGCCTCAACAGCAGTGAACAATGTGATAAGAAAGGAGTTTTGCAACATGGATGTGGTCCTAAAACTATTTTGTTCTTATCTGTGCTAAATAATGTCACGAGTTTTCCTGTTGTCCTGGAGGGGAAAGCTCCAGTAATAGTCAAAGTCTAAAACCTTTGCTCTTGAGCTTACTCCAAGCAGAGCTGTCTCTACACTCATATTTCCTGATCTTTTTTTCCACCTCACCTCACTGAGGAAATAATACAGAGACAATACAAAGAATGACAGAACCGCTTGGCTTTTTCCCTTAACCTTAGTTTTGAAAATAGTTTCTAAAGTCTAGTGGTCAAATGATGAAGCCAAGTGTGAGGCAGAAATGGGCTCTCCTTATCACACTGGCTTTTTATTTGTTGAAAACAGAACCGAAAAGACACCACAAAATAAATCGATGCATTTCCCACATGGGTGGTTGGTGTGTGTTACCCGGGACTCATGTCCAAGGGGATCCTGACCTGATTTTGTTTTAATCAATTTGAAAGGAAGTAAGCAGTAGGGGGAGGGATCTGTGGAGGAGCAGGGCACAGGGGAATCTCATTAAGGCTCTCTTGCTGATGTTGTGATTTGGCAGCAGAGAGCATAGGTGCAAGCATGGGCAATTTATATCCCTTTCTCCCAGCAGGACCCACTGCTAGACAGGCTGTCTCGTCAGCAGTCATCCTAAGAAGAGTACAATGGAGGAGGCAAGACTGTTTCCCTTCCCGATGCATCCTTTCCTCTAAGTTCTTAGGAATAGACATCCAGAATAGGAGCCTAACAGAGGAACCCCTTTACTTCATGATGTGTCTAAATAAAGAAAAGCTCAAAGGCTTGATCACTGTCATCAATTTCTGCTTCTCACGTTTAACAGGCAGATGAGGTGCACTTAGAGCTGACAGATGTGGAAATTCATATATGGCCACATGAATCTCTAGTGGCCATTAATGCAAAATAATAGGAGTTATTTCCACAGATGTAAGTTGAAATTTACGTTTGGAATATTCTTCCTGGGATAGATTTATGGTAGGATCAAGTTCTCAGGCCCTTCCAGGAAAATGTGACCTCTGAATTTGTCAATTATGCTAAGAAAATACTTTAAAAAAATAGTACTTCAAGTATTTAGCACATACACAGAGTGTAGCCGCAAGATAGTTGAAGGAGAACTGTGACATTAAAGAAAACTTGCAATTACTCTGTTAATTGGCAACTCGATTATCAAAATTAGAGTTCATTAAAGGTAAAACGTTTCCTCTGTAAATTTCATCTCTTCTTCAGGATAATACAAAATATGATGCTCAGTAGGGGAACTGTTTTATCCACTTGATTATTTTTATGGTTTCCATCTCTGAGTACTAAATTGTGATTATCTCTCTGACTCATTCTTCTGAAAGAACTCATCATCACCATTGTTTTTATTTATATAAGGTTATATTGCAACCATAAACTATCTATTCCCAATTCTCTGCACTGTGCCGTGCTGGAGCATACTTAATTTAATTCACATTTTTCACATTTATGACTTAAGAAAATAAAATTCTAAGATTATTAAAAGCTAATTTAGATCTATGTACCATTCTATTATTGAATCAGTTTAATAATATCTTAATTAGTCATTTCACTAGCATGATTGTAGAGTTAAAGAAGTGTTTATTGTATAAAAGCAAAGGAGTATAATCAATTTTGCAACTTAGAGTCAATTTCTTTGCTTGTAGGGGGTCCTTATTGTGAAACATCCTGAGCTTAGGTACAATAAAGCCTTTCCCCCCTATTTCCATATATAGTTCTCTTTGTTTGGATGTTTAAATTTAAAAACAACAAGAAAGAAAGCTATATCAGTAAAACTGATCTCTCTTTCATTGCCAAGTAGGAAGTAAATGGCAGTTATCACAATGTTTTAAATGTCATTGATACTCTTTTTTATAATATAGTGCAAATCACATGTGTATCTTTTCAGTGATCATCTGACAACATAATGCATAGCTAGCCTTCAATGAATATTTTATGAATGGAATAATAAGCATTTAAAACAAGTTTTTTTTTCAAGAGATAATTGTGAAGCTACTTTGAAAAGCTGGCTAGGTAGCTGGGGGTAGGTATCTATAAATTTCCCATTAAAATATGATATTATTAGCTTAAGTACACAAGTGGCTTGTATATGTATGTATGTATGTATATACATTTAAGCACATATGCATCTTTAGAGTGAAAGCCAGAAATCAGTTTGAATCAGGAGTCTGAATCCATCTCTGTTTCTGAGAACCACTGTTTTGTACTTTTTGTTGTCTTCAGTAATTTCTGGGAAAAGGAATTCTTTTTTTTCCCAAAAAGCTTAATTTCAGTTAAAGTTGAATGTCATTTTAATATTTTAGTCCCATCTGCTTCTCTCCTAACCTACGTCTTCTTGCTTTTTTAGTACAGAGCAGCCCTCATGCAGAGCAGCTCATGCCTACTGTGACTTCAGGTAATTCTTACATTGTCATCAGTCCATAACAAATCTCTGAAACACTATAATTTCCAAAAAAGACTGTTTCTCATATTGACAGACTTTTGTAAAGTCTAAGTTTTAAGGTATATGGCTTTGTAAAATGTGGGCATGATTATAGATAGTTACATAAATATTCACAACACTAAAATGATTTTAAAATGTTTTTAAAATGTACAAACAAAATAAAACACTATTAAACTAGAGTTTTATAGCTAGTCTGTTCATTTGCTGAGGATATGATAATAATCACTGAAGTATATCCATCTGTAGAAAGGACAATGAAACAGAGAATTAAACGCACTAGTTGAGAAATGGAGAGCCCCTCCCACTTCATTGTTCTGTGTCACTTATTATCAACCTATCTATAGAACCATCTATCATCTGTGTCTTCGAGCCCGCTCTTTGCCTCACCCTTTCTCTGTCCCCTTTTTCTTCTGTAATGCTTCTCCATTTTTCTTTCTTTTAGGGAGAACAATCCAGTCCCATGTATTTGCAAACCACTGCATAGATCTTTGTTTCCTAAATTTTTCAATTATTTTAGACATATTCAACTATTCTTGCTTCATTTTAACTCATTTTGTAGAATAAAAATGTATTCCAAGTTGTCTTTCTATGCCATCTCACTTTTCAAATGGTCAATGTTTCTAATTAAGGTCTGGCATGTTGTATTACAATAGTAATTTTTCAGAGCTAGTACATGATTATAAATAATGTTTTCTTCCTTTATTTTTTATTTTCATTGTTTTGCATTTAGTTTTTCAATAATTTTACATAGGACCTTTTGCTGCAGTGTTCTCGTTTCCTCCATTTCTCCCATCTGCCTCAGTGCATCACGTTTAAGGTACCATTCCTAGACCATTCTTTAGACTTCTGATGTGCAATCTAATTTGAATTGCTGGATAGAATTTCTGCACTGCAGTGATGGTGCAGGGCCTTTGGACTAATCATAAAGCCATTGAGAAAAATGGCTTTATTCACAGTATAAAACTGTCTTTCAAAATATAATCTATTCATTCTCAAAATTGATGATATTTGCACCCTAAGTTGGAAATGATTTCAGGGTGATGACATCTCTTAGGTATTACCAGGTTTTGTGTCCCCTTAAAGTTTTAAGCTTGCTTCTAAAATATTTCTTTGTATGAAAGCTATACTAATTCTAATAATATATAGAATTTATTATTTTTATAATGCTGTTTCTGTTTTCAAAAGTACTCATTACTATTTTTAGCCATGTAAAAAAATCTAGCATAATTGATTATAATGATAAAGGCATACATAATATAAATCAAAAGCAAATCTGAAGTACAAAGAAGGCATATATTTTTATCATTTATAGCCATTTATCATATAAAATTTATACCATTACACACACATACACACAGAGAGAGACAGAGACACACACCACACACAGACAGAAAGAGATAGAGAAACATATGTTTAGCTAGACAAAAAAATAATAACCTATGATTAAATACTAAACTATGATGAGACTTCTTAATTATGTCATATATAAATTGAATTAATTTAAAAATCTCTTGTTTCAAGGACAAATTTTTCTTACCTACATATACATTCATTCACAATTAAATGCTTTACTGTCAGAGAAATAGGGTGTGAACCAAGAAGACTATCTTTCATTGAATATGTCTATGTAAGTTAATAAGATGTGGAAAGGAACCTGAGATAAGGAAATCAAAAGACATTGAGGAGAAAAGATGAGGTTTTATAATCATATCAGAAGAAAGAGAGATAGAAAATGGGCACAGTAATAAATTAGAAGAGTTATGGAGTTAATTCAGTGATAACCTTCGTGACTGAGATGCTAAATTGTCTTAACAAGAAAAATGAAAAAGTAATATGAATAATTAAAATGCAATAGAAATTTTACAAAAGAATAAACTCACAAAAGTAGCTAAGACTCGCTTGTAAAACTTGGAAAGATTAGCTAAAATGCACTGAAATTCTTTATTTTCTATGAATTTCAGGAAATAAACAGATTTTACTTATGCTAACTCTTTCACAGCCAGTATGTTCCCACTGGTTCAATAGAAACAATTATTTTTAATTACTAATGGAGAGCAAAGAAAAATTACAAGTGCAAAGAATTCCTCTAAAAAAGACAATTTTGAAATATTATGATAAATTTCCATATACACACATACATATATAGACACACACACACATATATACAAATTTAAAATGTTTTGAGTTGTCAATGCATTTTAATAAACAAATATTAGCTACAAAATTTCTTCTATACTAATAGAAAAAAGGTAAGTAAGGACTAGAGACCATGGTGTAGCAGGCATGAGCCACTGAGAGCCATTCAAATATAGCTAAAGTGGCCGCATCTGAAACGGATACCTCCTACCTTGCCCCATTTTGCAGCTGTGTTTAGTGAGTCTGGTTCTTGGAATGTGTTTAGGTAATCTTTTCACTGGAAATATTTAAGCTTCACTGGATGGTTTGACTGCTGGCTTTGAACCAATTTAACACCTGAACCTCAGTTTCCTCGCATGAAGTCTGAGTTGTCACAGTAACCATTGTGAAGGCTACAGAGAGCATGACTATAATACCCGTTTCTGTTGGGGCACTTGCAGTCATTAACACTAGCACAGCGGTGCTCAACCTTCCAAATGGCAGTGCTCAACCTTCCTACTGCTTCACCCCAGTGCATTAACACAGATCCTTATGTTGCCGTGACCCCCAACTATAAATTCACTGGTTGATAATTCATAGCTGTAAATTTGTTATTATTATGAATAATATAAATATCTGTGTTATCTGATGGTCTTAGGTGACCACTGTTTTGGGTTGTTCGGCCCCAAAAGGTAACGTGACCCACAGGTTAAGAACTTTTCACTTTTGCTTTTACTATAATAGAAGCATGCTTTCTGAAATAAAGTCAAGTATTTAAGTTCATATTCATTTCTTCTAATTAGTGCTGATGTGGCAGTTGACTGTTTGGTAGGATATGCTAAGAGTATGTTCACACTGGAAGAGATATTGTTCTCTCTGAGACTGATCAGAGCACCTAAACCCGATTCACCTTGGTGGACTGATGCTCAGATGCTGAAGTTTTAGTTCTATGTCATATTCCAAGGCTGATATGTCACAGATAAACTGAGAGTAGGATTACTAGGTTCAGATTTGGGGCTGACAATATAAGCTTTATTAAATGGTCATTTTACTTGCTAGTTTTTGGTAGAGGTACAACCCACTAGCACAATAACTGTTTTTCCCTTAAGGAAGTGAGTGAAGGGACTGACCATCTCTAGTTAGGCAGAAACGAATTCCTCTTTTGCAGCAGCTTTCATAATCTGCTCTTTACTGGTGGGAAGAGATTGGACTGCTCTTCACTGGGACCCAAACCTCTGTGTGTAAAGAACTACCAAGCATCTTGAGAGAACTGAAGAAATGACTGGCCCTTTTCTCAAAGTGGTGCCCTGTCTGCCAGGGTGATGAAGATGCAACACATCTGGAAAGTAGGTAGCAGAAATCAAGCATCTTTCAGGCTATATCTCAGGTTTGCTGTATTTTATTCTCCGTTCTGTAACTTTAGCTATTATAAGAATAGAACTTTGTGCCCCTGGATAAATTGGAGTTTTGTTTGTGTCCCATTCCACAGTTATGAGAGACACTTAATCTTTGTTTATTTTATTCAAATGTTCCTCGAGATCACACACCTACTTTTGGGAGGTCGTTTTCTATGAGGTACTATTTTGTTAGATTGCCAGTTCATTTAGTTAAAGGCAAGTGGATTTGGTAAGGCTCTAAGTCTCTCTGACCATCAACAGATTGTAGATTACTCTGGTCAATTGCATTCTCTCTGAATGAAGCTTGAACGGGGTCAACGAACATTGGCTAACTAACTAGCTGCTCCAAATACAGAAAATCTAAATATACACATCTCTAACTGTTGAAGCAGTTTTCAAGAATTCAAGGAAGGCTGATTATCCAGGACCTTCAGGGGAGTTTGAATCATAAATACTGGGCAAACAAACTTGTGTAATTCCTGCAATTTGGGCACCAACGAGCAAAAACAAACCTTAAATTCATGAAGTAAAGACAATAAAGTAGATACAAATTTCAAAGATGACAATTGGAAAGTTGTTCTCCAAAGATTAACCAATAAATAATTTTCTTTAAAAAAATCTTTTTTTTCCCCTGAGATGGCCATGTATGTGTTTATGGGGAAAAGAATAAAACTAATTGTTGTAACCCTTTCTGTGTCAGATATTATGTCAACCACCAAACTGCATGCCCCTAAAGAGTTGTTAAATAAAATAGAATCAATCACACCAAAAGTATAGTTACTGGAAAGAATGAAGAAAGCCGTTATTTCCTGGCATGTACTAAGCAAAACCTACAGAATGGATCTATTACTCCTTCTTTCTCAGCTTTCTATCTCCTTGTCTACTTATTTACTTATTTCTCTTTCTGTGTTTCTATCCAACAATGCACATAAACTATCTGGGAGGGTTAAAACAAAACCCAAGAAAACTTTTCATTCTGACAGTTTATGACAAATGTTGACAAATATAGTTGAGAAGATTTTGGTAGAAAACATTTCTGCCTCTGTGTTTTGGTTTTCTTCATCTGTTAGTACTCTGTTACTGTAGACAAAGCATACCAAAGGCTGACTAATTCAAAGAACAGTTTCCTTGTTCATAAGATCATTGTTGACAGTCTTAGCCAGATTCAAAGTGGATGACTTATCCTTGGTCTGTGAGATGTTATCTGCTCACTTCTGTGTCTACAGCAGGCTATCGGGTTAGATGGAAATAGCCTAGCACAAAATGGCTTCCCATATTTGCTGCCTACCCTGCCTGAAGTGGGTGACGTGCCTCAGCTTCAATTTCCATGTTTTCTAAACTTGTTACTGATTGGCTTTAGGAAAATTTGAAATGATAAGCCTTCTCAGAACCAAGGCTTCATGGATGTCTAGTGACACTTGTGCTACCTTGTTTGGGTCAATACTGCTGCAGATGCAAAGATCAAGGGGAGACAGCCTCAGCTTCCTGGCAAGAAAGCTGAAGAGAATTGCGGCCATACGCATCCTAACCGATTGTTCTATATAGAAAGCCTAAAAATAATATTGCTTTTAACAAGAATAATAGCAAAACTAAAATGAAACAGCAAAACATTTTTTTCTGTCATGATATACTTACTGGTTTACCCATTACCTATTAATGCATTTTTATTCCATAAACATATGTTCCTATTTTTATACTGAAATATAATTATTGGTTCAGAACACACACACCACACACACACACACACATTGTGTTACAGTCTGTGCATAGAGCTCATGTCTAGATGTAAAATTCTAACACACATATGAAATGCAAATATATCTTATTTTTCTAGGAGCTCAGATGACTTTTGCACATTGAGTGAATATCATTATATAAAACTTGATTATCTCCTGTGTGTCTCTAAGCTTAAAAGAATTTAAAATCCATCTTCCGTATAAACATTTTTTATCTTAATGGCATAATGGTCCCCAGTTTAATCAATAATACCCTCTAAAAGTAATTTAAATTAAAATGTTATTAATTATTTCAAACCATTCTTGGTAGTGATTCTTTAGATTTCTCCCTAAATATATCCAGCAATTAATTACCTTGTTTAATCAAGAAAATGTAAATCTTTTAGTTTTCCATGTGACGAGATCTCCCTTCCCTATGTATTCTCAAAACCTCCTTGGCTCTCACAGATTTGTCATTCACTTCAATGCCCAAGTATTAGGTTCCATCGTCTTAGAAAACTACACCAGAGTCACATGACAGAATTTTACTGTGACAGAATTGTATCTTAAAATTACTTATTTGTTGACTCTGCATTTACTTGTGATATTTCCCTCATGTACTGCCATTGTTTATTCCAAAGTGAAGCAGATCACAAAATAAAAACACAAAAGGACTGTCCAGTGAGAAAATGGTATAGCTCAATTTCATGAGTGTGAGTTGGGCCCAATATATTTGTCTGTGTTAGCATGCATGCCTGTGTATGTCTGTCCATGCTTGTGTGTTTACAAGTATGTGCCTGAAAGTGCATGACTATTTTGCAGGTGAGTGTGTGTGTGTGTGTGTGTGTGTGTGTGTGTGTGTGTGTATCTTAGAGAGAGAGAGAGAGAGAGAGAGAGAGAGAGAGAGAGAGAGAGAGAGAGAGAGAGAGAGAGAGAAATCACTTTATCTCTGAAATGATCTTCCCTGGGGAAAAAAAGACAAATTCTCTGGTTATAAAATCTACATAAGAGGTAGATAAAATTAAGGTGCCTGAGATTTTTCAGAGGGGAGGGAGAAATTTGCTGAAATTTTCAAGTTCTGATCATGCAAGTGGAATATAATAGAATATTCATTTAGGATTAGGAAGTCTCACAGTAACAGAGGTTGAACCCAGGCACTAATGGCTGACAGAAAGCTGTACACTGCTGAGACACACATCGGTGTGCAAGGGTGTGGTCTCTACATGGAAAGGGACCTGCTGTTTGAAGAAGGCCAATTTTTGTCCCAGCCACCTAGATTCCCATAACAATCACATAGAAACTATATTATTTAAAACACTGCTTGGCCCATTAGCTCTAGCTTCTTATTGGCTAACTCTTATATCTTAATTTAACTCATCTCCATAATCTGTGCATCACCATGAGGTCATGGCCTACCAGCAAAGTTTCTGCATGTCTGTCTCCATTGGAGGCTTCATGGCTTCTTTTTGACTGTCTCCTTTCTCCCAGCATTTAGCTTAGTTTTCCTCACCTAGCTCTGTTTCCCTATAGCTCTGCTA
This sequence comes from Microtus pennsylvanicus, assembly GCF_037038515.1. Lineage (NCBI taxonomy): Eukaryota > Metazoa > Chordata > Mammalia > Rodentia > Cricetidae > Microtus > Microtus pennsylvanicus. The sequence goes on along the minus strand of NC_134583.1, from coordinate 12,601,398 downwards.
TAGGGCCAAAACAGTTTCTTTATTTATCAGTGGTAATCGCAGCATACAGAAGGAAATCCCGCAAACCTGCAAAATAGTATAACACTCTGTATTATAATGGAAGATCCTTGTTTGTATGGCTGACCTTACCCAGCTGAATACGACCTAATAGGGTGCATAATGAGAAAGTATATATCCCAAATTCAATCTGTCTCTTTGTTCTTCCTGTACTGCAAACTATAGTGAAAGCCAAAAGCCAGAGGAATCTATTGATTTGGAAAGATATGATAAAAAAGAGAGAAGGAGAAATGGAAGACTGGTGTGAGATAAGGCATATAAATACCAAATGAAAAGATATACTATTTTCTAGCCAGATTTTTAATCATGAACCCTGGGAAAAAATTATTAGAACTGTAAAAACTTCTAATAATTATTGTTTTATTTTATAATCTTTTGAATTATGTTTCCCTGTGTTGGTTATATTTTAAATCTTACATGGTGAAATATCTGGACATTCCAATTGAATCATATTGAATAAAAAGCATGGAATGAATGACTTTTAACTGATTTGCATATAAGATAAGACCTCACCTGAGATATAGACACATGCCACTTAGTCAAGTGATATTGTCTCACAGTAAACAGAGAAGTCCCATCGTTCAACTGTCAGTCATTCAATTACTAATCTATCGTGACTTTTGCTGACAGTAGAGATCTCTTCTCTGACAACGATAAAGTGGGTTTTCTGGGGATGTTTACCAAAGCTTGAAACTTTCATGATGAAATGACTGGTTAAGATGGTGTTGATGGCATCTGACTGGAGTCATCCATCACCAGTCCTAGGGAGCAGGGATATCTAATGGTGCTGGTTTTATTCAATCTATTTTATGCAGCCATGCTTGACTATTCAACACAAGACCTCAGGGTTGATATTAGGATATATTTTGATCTCCTATAAAGATTTTCCACTTCAATAATTTGCAATCCTCCTAAAAGTCCTTGAGGCAATCGTTCATGAACTACTGCTTTCCAATGACAACATACCAAAAGATGGTCTAAAATGGATTTCAGAAACTGTGCTAGCCTATGTAAAATGTTGGTAAAAAGCTGGAGAGTTCTTCAACCAAGCTAGGTTTTAATGCCAAAATCTTAAAACATAATTTTAGGATGGTTAACTTACTGATATCCTGTAGATACATAGTATTATTTAGTAAAAACATATTTAGAACTGGCAGTATTTTCATAAGTAACTTTTATAATTCATAGCAAGGAAAAATTTATTAAGTCTCCCCAGAGTAAAATTTGAGAACATCTATAGACCAAGTTAACAAATGGGTGTGATTGAATGACTGTCTTTCCTACATTCTCAGTAGAGATCCTGTGCTGAAACCTCTGCATTAAGTCACTTTGAGGTTCTCAACTTAATCTTAAAACTAAGTAAGGCATTGATTTTTAACTGTTAGGCAAAAGGTTTGTAGAAATTAACGTTTAAACAGCACTATACACTAGAAGAGTCTTTTCCTGAGACTGTTAGGCAGTTGTGAATGAAGGATTATGACGAATATGGAAAAACAGTATATGGTTGTAGTTAGCAATCCATGGCTATTCAGACCCATTGTTGTGGACTAGGAAGAGGTAACTTCCAAACTTTAATAATCATATTGATATCTATCCTAGATAGGGTTACTATTGCTGTCGACAAACACCATGACCAAAAGAAAGGAAGTCAAAATAGGAGCTCAAACAATGCAGGAACCTGGAGGCATGAGCTGATGCAGAGACCATGGTGGAATGCTGCTTCCTAGTTAGCTCATCAGGGCTTGCTCTGTTTAAATTTTTATGGAACCAACAGCTCCAGCCCATGAGCGGCATCACCCAGAATGGCCTGGACTATAGAAAGTGTTAAGAAAATGCCTAACATGTATTCTTGCAGCCAGATATTATATAATATGGGTACATTTTCTCAACTGAGGTTCTCTCTTCTCTAATGGTAAGAGCCTGTATAAAGATGATATAAAAACCAGACTACTTAATATTTGTGTGATCGTGTTTCTCTTTGTTATAAAGCTTTCAGGTATGGTGCTAAGTTGTAAATAATAGATCTCTCTATTTTTTAATGTGGGAACTTATTGGTATGAACTTCCCTATTAGCACTGTTTTTGTGTGTCCCATAAGTTTCGGTATATTACACATTTATTTTCATTGAATGCTAGGAAGTCTTTAATTTCTTTTATTTCTTGCTTGACCCAGTGGCATTTTTTGAGAGCTGTTCAATTTCTATGAATTCAAATGATTTTTTGCAGTTTGTGTTGTTATTGAATTAAAACTTTAATCAATGTTGACCAGGTAAAATGCAGGGAGTTACTCTATTTTTTTAATCTATTGAGACTTGCTTTGTGACCAAGTATGTGGTCAATTTTGGAGAAAATTACATGTGGTGTTGAGAAAAAGTATATTCTTTAGTGTTTGGATGAAGCATTCTATAGATATCTGTTAGGTACATTTAACTCATAACATATGTTAGTTACATCTGTTTAGTTTCTGTCTGGATGACCTGTCCATTGGTAACAGAAAAGTGTTGACATCTGCCACTGTTAATGTGTGGGTTTTGATATGTTATTTAAGCTTTAGTAATGTTTCTTTAAGAAATGTGGGTGCCATTGTATTTGGGGCAAAGATGTTCAGAATTATCAGCTGCCCAGACCCCTGAAATAACCATACAAAAACTGTACTAATTAAATCACTGCTTGGATAATTACTTAAGCATATTGCTAGTTAACTCTTAACATCTAGAATGAACCCATCTCCATTATTTTATATTTTACCAAGGCTCATGGCCTACTTGCAAGGTTTCATCAAGTCTTCCGTGTCTGTCAGCAGTTCCATGGCTTCTCACTGACTCTTCCTCCTTTCTCCCAGCATTCAGTTTATTTTTCCCTGCCTACTTCTATTCTGCTCTGCACAGGCCCAAGACAGTTTCTTTATTAACCAGCAATATTCATAGCATACAGAGAGTAATCCCACATCACAGGGCTTGCTGAGTGAAGATAGCTGGGCTCTGGTGATTACATATTGCCCTGGGTATTGTTGATTTTATTCTTATATAGTCCTCTAGGTTCCTGGGCTTGAGGTAATTATAAGTTTAGGTACAAATTTTTGAGTTTTTATTTTCCCTCTTCCTTATTGTTTTCTCTTCTTTTCTGGCCTGAGTGGCCTGTGGCTTTGATCAGCAAGTACTCTGGTTCAGTCAGGTGCCTCCACTTGGGTTTTGGTAATAAGCCTAATGCCCTAGGTTCTTATTACTGGAGTGTACTCTGAGGTTCCAGATCCCAGTGTGGCTTCAAGTACAGCAGGGGGCTTCTGAGCTTTGGAGTATAGGCATGGCTTCTGGCAGAGTAGGAACGTTTTGCCAGAGTTGTAGGCCAGGATATGATGAAGATGGGTTAGGGTACTGTTTGGGAAAGCCTCAAGGACTCTGAGGAGTGTTGGTGGGATGTTGGTGATCTCTTACCTTGGTTTGGGGTACTTTGATGTTCTATAATTGATCTGGCGGCTTTTACTGGAGACTTCGTTTTCTTAACCAGTGATTGATAAAGGAGGATGGCCCAGAACTTCATAGCAGATCTTAAATTAGTAGTTCTGAGTTCTATAAGAAAGCCGGCAGAATAAGCCATGAAGATCAAGACAACAAGCAGCCACCCTCCAGGGCCTCTCCATCATCCCCTGTCACCAGTATCCTGCCTAGTTTGTGTTCCTGCCTTGGCTTCCTCAGTGGAATGTGATGAAGATTATGTAAGGCAAATAAACCTTCACCTCTCCAAGTTATTTTTGGTTATGGTGTTTTAAAACAGCAATGACAACAGTAACTAACTGAAGTATACTAAGTTAATTTCTTCTATGTAGATATAACATTTCTTCACTATCTACCTAGTACCTTCATACAACTTTAAATGCACCCTGATAGAACAAATTAATTAATGTTTTCCAAGTAACATGTTGTAGAACTTCTACCCATTTCACTGTCTTTGTCTTTATAAAGACACAAAGAACCTGGATGAAGTCTTTTGACATCATTGTTTTCTATGCCCAAACAAGGCAACAATCTCTGTTTGGGGTAGTTATATAAGCTCAGATTGAGTAAAACAATATTATTTGAAATCAAATTATATAGCATATGGATAAAATTTAAAAATCCATGAGCAAATACAAAAGTCATTGGTCCCTGATCTTTACTTATTTTTGTAAACTGGAAAATAAATACATTTATTAATTAATTCCATAAATATTCTGTCAAATGTGTATTTGAAAACTTCAGTTCAAGTCATAAAATAAAGGTGATGTAAATAATTCTTATATTAAATCTAAAAATAATAAACAAAGAATGTAAAACAAGTTTTCAAAAATCTACTCCAAAGTCTTTTGTGCCTTTACAAAATTGATTTATTTAATGAATTTTTAATTCCTAATTATCCTTAGAAATAAGGTCTTTACTGACTAACAATAGTATAAGGGATAGGCACTTACCTGGTAGGATGGTGTTCATATAAAAGGAGATAGCTTAATTCTCATACTCTGTGTGTGTGTTTGTCTCTCTCTTAATTCTCTGTGTGCATGTGTTTGTGTCCTCCACAGCCTGACCCTCTCTGTTCTCTCTCTCTCTCTCTCTCTCTCTCTCTCTCTCTCTCTCTCTCTCCCTCCCTCCCTCCCTCCCTCCCTCCCTCTCTCTCTCTCTCTCTCTCTCTCTCTCTCTCTCTCTCTCTCTCTCTCTCTGTTTGTGTGAGTATTTCTTTATATCTATCTCTCTCTCATGACAGCCTAAGAAGGAAAACAGAAGCTGTCTGCAAGTCAAAAAGAAAATGGTTATGAGAAACCTATCCTGACTAAGTTTGATCTAGGAGTTCTATAACTCAGAACTGAAAAATATTAAGTATCTAAGCTGAGCCTCCCAGTTTTGCTCATTGTTAGAAGAGTCTAGGCTGACTAAGAGAGTTCATTATAATGCAATTGATTTCCCACTTAGTTGAAAAAAGTTCCAAGTTTCACAGAAGTGAGTTTGTATTCAAGGCGCCTGAAGAAAAGCAATAAAGGCAAACAACACTTGAAATATATTATTACTCTTTCTTCATTTAACCTTGTAGAGGTCTCATAAAGTGACCAGCACAGACTAGAAATGAATCTATGCACTGGGCTGCATGCTACTTTTCAAATGATCTGTAAACATTTGTTTCTCTAGTCACTGGATTGTTGCTTCTTATGGGGTACTAGCATCTCTGTCAGAGGTGTACAAACATTTATTTAAATTTTAGGCTCATAAAACTCATATTATCCATAGTGACAATACAATATAACGTTAATAGTCCCATATTTTATGACATTTACTGTCTAACAACAAACCATGAGTCACATAATCCCACGTACTACCCTTCTTCTATTCTGTACTATCTTTTACAAGGAAACTCCAAATTCATGCTTGGAAAGTCCTAATGTTTTAGTCCTTATTTGATCTGCTTTTGTACAAAGATATTTTGAACTGATAATATCATTTGCAAAGACTCTTTTATTAAACTGAGATTACTAATCCTTTTTTGTGTTATGTCTGAAATGTAACATGGGAAAGAGGTAATACATCTTTCATGTTGAATGTTTTCATTGACAATGGTACTCATCTTTCACACAAGTTTTGACAGATTTGAGTAGTTTTGATGATACTGTGCAAAACTGGTTCATCAAAACTCTTGTTCCCACACCTTTTTTGTATAAAATTTGTGAAACTTAAAAGAAAGATCACTAGTTTATTACTTCTGTGTCTTTAAAGTCTTCCTGAATTATGCCTTGTCTAATACTGATTTTCTGTAGATTTCTTTGCCATTGTCAGCACAGAGGGTTGAGTAGTACCTTGTATCTCAAAGACTAATGTGTGAGTTTGTCTAACCATGATTTAAATTTCAGCATAGACCCCAATAATATAAGGTGTTTGTGTGTATGCGCATGTGAGTGTGTGTGTGTGTAAAATTACATCAAACAAATTTAGAAATGTATATACAGAAACATTAAATAGTTTCACAATCTCATATATCAAAATGTAAAATGCCTCTCATGGCTTTTCTATATGGTGATATTTTGTTTGGACTCTAACAAATAGAGCTTGCCTGAATATCAGAGGGCAGCACTAGCCACGAGTTAACCATAGATGCCAAGCTGTGGTAGAACAAACCTTTAACCCCAGTACTTGAGAGGTAGAAGCAGAAAGATTCAGAGTTTAAGGCTCCACTGGACTACATCAGATTCAATCAGTCTAAAGTAGAAACAGCTTACACCTTTTATCCCTGCATTTGGCATCTCACACCTTTTAATTCCAGCACTAGGGGGATGGAAACAGGAAGTGATATGACTGGGTGGAGAGAGGAATATTAGGTGGGCAGATACAAGAGTTGTTCCCTTTACCCTAAGGTAGAGGTAAGAAGTCCCTCTAGTAACTGGCTCCTTTACTTCTCTGATCTTTCAGTTTTCACCTCCTGTTATGTGACTTCAGGTTTTTTCTATTAAGACCAATTAGAATTTGTGCTACACTTCTAAGTAGCTAAAACTTGCATGCTTCTTTTTTGAGTGCAGAATACATAAAAAGTCCATATGCAGAGAATATAACTATCTTGCAGCTTTTCTTATTACCTTAAGTAGGATGCATTAGCAAGGATAAAACTTTCTGTATAAGTGAAAAACTGGAATAAAATTATAGTAGCCTGCTAGGACATGCAGGGTCATAATTCTATAATGACATTACCTCTAGGCATCATATGTAAATTTTTCTACTAATCATTTGCAAAAACAGTAACAAACATTTACATATAGTAAGGACTATAATATTTTCAATACAGGTTATACACTGTAAAATTATTAAATCAAAATAATAACATATTGATTATCTTCAATGTAAATATAACTTTTTAACAAGTATATATAAAATGAAAATAAATTAAGTATGTTAGTAATACTTAAAATTCTTAAGTGCCTCTTTTTAAAACATACATGATTATTAACTGTGATATTTGGCTTACTAGGACTTAATTTTTCTACCTAACTTTCACTCAGCATCTATTAACTTCAATCTCACTGCACCCTCATCCCAAGCAGTCACAGACAGCTGATATTTCTCTCCTTACTTTTAAGAGTTTGGAGGTTTTTGTTTCAGAGTGTAAGTGACATTGCGATGTGTAAGCTTGATTGTTAACTGGACAGGATCTAGAGTCACATTAGAGACAAACTTTGGGCACAGCCATGAGAGATTATCTCGACTAGTCTCTGTGTAACCTTGAAAGAATACCTAGGTTATATGAACTGATGTGGGAAGGCTCACCATAAATTTCTGCAGCACTATTCTGCAGGTAAGGATCTTTGACTTTCATAAAAGGAGAACTGTAGTTCATCATGAGCTTTCATCAACCTCTGCTTCCTGATTGTAAATATATGCTGTTTGGTTCATTGGTCTTTGGGATTATTTTGTAGGAGGAATGTAAAAAAACAAAACAAAACAAAACAAAAACCCAAAAACTATAATGCCACCTGTAACTACAAAAGCTGCAGCATACTATAAGCAGAGCACAATGGGGAGATCTTTTGGGAGCACTAGAGATAAATATGCTGGGAGAAACATGCCAATTGGATGACTAGTTAATGAGATTAAAGAGAGATCAAGGAATTTATAAGGAACTAGGCAATAAATCATCCATGAAATACTCTGGCAAGAATTTGGTTTCATTTTGCCTTGTCTGGAGAACTTCAGAGAACCTAAATACAAAAGCTATAGATTAATTTGCCTGATGGAGGAAGTTTCAAGAGAAGGAGGCATTCAGGTTATGCCATGGCTACTGAATATTTCTGTGGTTTAAGAGAGAAAGGAATTACATAGATTAAGCTAATTGACATAAGGATACTCAACCTAAACTTGGGCAGCACCATTCCATGAATTGAAATGGAATACTAAACACAAAGCTAACAAAGCATGGGTATTCATCACTCTAATCTAGCTTATGCTGACTCTTAATTTACTATTCCTGTTTTCATAAAACTTCTCCAAATATTAATAATAACTAAAGTGACATTCAACTTTCATTATTCATACCTTTTAAAGGTTTTTATTGTAATTTAATGTTATTTTTATATTTATTCATATGTTTGACATACATTTTACCTAGGATATTGGGATGTTGTGATGTTTTATTTTAAATATAAACTCATCAAAACTTAAAACAATCTGAAAAGATATTTTAATTGAAGAATTATGAATATTAGGTTGATCTGTGGGCATGTCTAGTAGAGACTGTCTTAATTATTAAGTGACACAGATAGACTAGGCCCTAAACAGTATAAGAAAGCTAACTGAGCAAGCTGGAAAGCAGCAAAGGTAAATTCCTGCCATTACTTCACTGAAATGATAGATTGTAACCTAGCATAGTAAGCTAAATAAATAATTCCTCCCTAAATTACTTTTGTAGAATATTTCATCACAGTAACATAAATAAAACTGGAAAAACTCATAATCACTTACAATGACAGAAGATTCTCCCATGTGAAGGGACATGTGAATGTCTGAAATCCTTGCTGGACATCCCTGTTATCTAAGCCTTAGGCCCTGGTTTATCCTATTCATAGCACCCTAAGCAAGCCAAAAGTAGCAACCTATCCATCCAACCATTCCCCCAACACACTTGTGACCACTAACACCAACCACCCCACCTGCACCTTGTGGGATAGTAAGTACCAGAGACACAAGCCCTAACTGCACCTGAGAGTGGCCACCACCAGAGCTACAGACTCCACCCAAACCAATTTGAGCAAAAGATGGCAAGTCAGCATGGTAATACATTTAACAACATAAACAATATTGTGTTACAGCAAAAGAAACTAGTGGCTCTACAATAGCAAAGCCTGAATACCCAAAGGTAGATGAAGCAGAAGAAAACTACCTTAAAGATAACCTTATGAAGTTAACAGAGGCACTTAAAGAAGAAATAAGACATTCCTTTACAGAAATAAAAGAAAAAACAAACAAAAAAATTGAATAAATCAGTAAGTCCCTTAAAGTCAAGAAAACCAGGGGAAAAAAAACAATCAAACAAGTAAAAGAAACAGTCTAAGACAATAAAATTCAAATAGAGATTATAAAGAAAATCAAACTGAGGGAATTTTAGAAAGGAAAATCTGGGTAAATCAACAGGAATTACAGATGCAAGCATAAAAACAGAATTCAATAGATTGAAAAGAGAATATCAGACAATGAAAATATAATAGAGGGAAAAGATTAATCAGTCAAAGGAAATGTTAAATCCAACAAGTTCTTAACACAAAACATTCAGGACATCTGGGACACCATGAAAGCCCAAACCTAAGACTAATAGGGAAAGAAGAAGAAGAACTCTATCTCAAATGCACAGAAAATATGTCCAACAAAATTGTAGAAAACTTTCTGAACCTAAAACAGAAAATGCCCATGAAAGTGTAAGAAGCTAACAGAACACCAGATAGACTAGACCCAAAAATGTCCCCTCTTCATATAATAATCTAAACACTAAACATGCAAAAATAATGAAGGATTAGTAAGAGCTGCAAGAGGAAAATAGTCAAATACATATAAAGGCAGACACTATCACAATTACACCTGACTTCTCAATAAACACTCTGAAGCCAGAAGGTCCTGGTCAGATGGTCTGCAGACACTGAGAGACCATGAATGCCAGTCCACGTTACTATACCCAGCAAAGCTCTCAGTCACCATCGATGTAAAAAACAAAATATCTCATGATAAAGTCAGTTTTAAATAATACCAATCCACAAATACAGCCCTATGGAATGTACTAGAAGGAAAATAACAGCCCAAGGAAGTTATCTAAACTCACAAAAACACAGGCAACAACTAACCTCATGCTAGCAAATCCCAAAGAAGAGAAACACAAAAACCCCAAATGTAATAGAAATTAACTATCACTGGTTATTAATATCTCTTACTATAATGGTTTCAATTTACATGTAAAAAAAACACAGGTTGTCAGAATGGATCTCAAAACAGGGCCTATCCTTCTGCAACATACAAGAAACACACCTCAACCTCAAAGACAGACACTAACTCAGAGAAAAGGATTAGAAAAAGATTTTCAAAGTAAAAGGACCTAAGAAACAAGCATATGTAAATGTCCTAATATCTAACAAAATAGACTTCAAACTAAAATTAATCCAAAGAGACAGAAAAGGACATTTCATATTCATCACAGGGAAAACCCATCAAGATTAAGTCTCAATTCTAAACATCTATGCCCCCAATACAATGGAACACAATTTGTTAAAGAAACATTACTAAAGCTTAAATCATACTTAAAACCCCCACCGTAGTAGTTGGAGACTTAAATACCCTACTCTGAGTACCCATAGGACATGTCTGCCAGACAGAAACTTAACAGAAGTATAAGGGTGTAGTAATATGGGTGGCGGGGCTGCGTCACCAACACCCCAGCCGCCTGCCCGGCTAGCTTATGCCCCAAAATAATTACACAGACACTGTATTCATTTAAACACTGCTTTGGCCCATTCCTATCTAGCCTCTTCTAGGCTAATTCTCACATCCCGATCAACCCATCTCTAATAATCTGTGAGCACCGGTCTTACCGGGAAGATTCTAGCCTAAGTCCATCCTGGGTCGGAGCTGGGGCATGGCGTCTCTCTGAAGCGTCTGCTCCAGAGAGGAGAGCTGTCGAGTCTGACCTCACTTCCTCTTCCTCCCGGCATTCTGTTCTGTTTACTCCTCCCACCTATCTCCTAACCAATGAGAGCCAAGCAGCTTCTTTTATTTTAACCAATGACCTTCCTCCATCATTTCCCCTTTTTTGGTTTAAACAAAAAAAGGCTTTAACTTTAGCATAGCAAAATTACATATAACAAAACAGTTATCAAGTAAAAGTTACATCAGAAACATTTATACATATAACAAAATTGACCGTAAGTCTCTATCAATAAAGCAAAATCTATACTAATGCAAATTATTCATGTCTATATCATATCCCCCTTTAAATGTAAAAGAACATTTATAAACTATATTTGGGAACATGGGCGCAGTTTTTTCTCTCCAAACTGCTTCCTGCTGAATGGGGGCGTCGTTAATTAGGTCTTTCATGGTATAACCTGTGTGCTAGTTTCATCTCAGTTGGCAGTTGAGCAAAGCAATTTTCTGAAGATGTTCACAGCAAACCTTCAGGAGGACGTGGTCTATCATACCAAATCGGAATAGAAGAAGTCCAAAGGGTCTGGTCCTCTGTGAAAACAAAAGAAGACCCTCTCCAAAGCATCATATCCTTAGACCCAAATTTTGAAATCATACCCTCATGATATCCGTTCTGGTTCCACTTGGCAGCCCATATAATGAAATGTCTCTCTGTACTTAGCTCCTTCACAGACAAAAATTTTAAAGAAAACACAATGTACATAATCCAGACTCTCTGTGAATTTTCCATTTTTACATGCTTATTTTTCTTTATTTCTTTTAATCTCTTAACTATCTGTACTCTGTCTCTTTAAAGACTTTACCTTTTTTTTTAAACCATTAACTTTATTCTCTATATTCTTTTTCTTCTCTCTCCCAAGCCTACGTACATTCATCCAACAGTGTGACTCATTTAGTGGTCTGAATCTGTCCTATTGTGAATCTGCAATTTTTTACTATCCAGGAGCACTTTTGATTTGCGCCTTTAAATCACTAGGCACTTAAGAATCTAAGCTGTGACATTCCTAGGTTAACTTTTGCTTTTTGAGCGTATATCTGTAGACCAGGCTGTCTTTGAACTCTCAGAGATCCACCTGTTTCTGCCTCCCAGGCATTGGGATTAAAGGTGTTTGCTACTACACCTTGAACTCACAGAGATCTGTTCGCCTCTGCCTTCTAGGCACTGGGATTAAAGGCATGTGCTACCACACCTTGAAGTCACAGAGGTTTACTTTAAGAATTTTAACTTTTAGTCTGCATATATTTTTAACACACAGTAAACCATTTAGAAATTTTCATTGTCTTTGAATCTCTCTTTACTGTATATCTCTCTTTTTCTGACCACATGAGTCCTTAATTTAGCAAGCAATATCAGTAGAATTAAAGCCATGGCTTTGCCAGCTAGATCCAGTCCATTCCTTAGCTTTCCAGCCTCATGGCTGAGGTACTGGCTGTAGCCATGTTTACGGCCACACCTCTATGGCCTTTCAAGGTCCCTGCCAGCCAGCAAGCTACAACAGACAACACTCAAATCCTCTCTCGGTAGCCGGCCCTCCTGCCTCAAACAGTCAGAGTTTGCCCTGGCAGGATGGCCCAGAAAGCCGGCATTTTAAAACAACACAGGTTTGTTCCTGCTGCTGAGTCAGGAAAATTTCAAAGTGGAGGACGTACCATTTTGTGCTAGCTCTGGGGCCGCCAGGTAGGAGCGGCACTCAGCACTTTAGTTCTGAGACTGAGCGTGCAGCACAGAAATTCTTTTCATCCAAGTAACATCCAAATCTGACACGCAGAGCACTGCGCAGTCTGAAAACACGTCCCTGTATGGCGGCAGGAATCCACCATGCTCTTCCGCCTGCCTAAGCCTGATTCTGCCTTCTGCCCAGGAGCAGGCGGGGAGCTCTGAGTCATCGTCACGATCTCAGAGCACTCTCCTTCCGGTTCCAAGCGGGAACACAAACATAAAGCCAGAGTTTGCACTGGCGGCACAGCCCCAGGAAGCCACTCTTTGAAATGACACAGCGTTTTTTCTGCTGCTGTTGCCGAACCAGGAAATCTCTCTACAGCACGCCACCAACAAACAGCAAAAATCTGTGTTAAACTCTCTCTCTCTTATTTTTAAGCCTTCTCGGGTTTTTTAAGTGGGGTAGTCCATCACGTGGGCGCCATTTGTAGTAATATGGACGGCGGTGGGGCTGCGTCCCCAATACCCCAGCCGCCTGCCCGGCTAGCTTATGCCCCAAAATAATTACACAGACACTGTATTCATTTAAACACTGCTTTGGCCCATTCCTATCTAGCCTCTTCTAGGCTAATTCTCACATCCTGATCAACCCATCTCTAATAATCTGTGAGCACCGGTCTTACCGGGAAGATTCTAGCCTAAGTCCATCCTGGGTCGGAGCTGGGGCATGGCATCTCTCTGAAGCGTCTGCTCCAGAGAGGAGAGCTGTCGAGTCTGACCTCACTTCCTCTTCCTCCCGGCATTCTGTTCTGTTTACTCCTCCCACCTATGTCCTAACCAATGAGAGCCAAGCAGCTTCTTTTATTTTAACCAATGACCTTCCTCCATCATAAGGGTATTAACAGATGTCATGACTTATATGAACTTAAGAGGCATCTATAGAACATTCCACCCAAACATAAAAGAATATACCTTCTTTTCAGAACCTCATGGAACTTTCCATAAAATTGACCACATGTTCAGTAAAAAAAATACAAACCTCAACAAATATAAAAAATTTAGGATAACCCCCATTTCTTAATCAATCATAATGCCTTGAAGTTAGAATTCAACAACACTAAGTGCTTAAAGTCCACAAACTCAGGAAATTGAATACAGCTCAAGTGAACCATCACTGGGTCAAAGAAGAATTAAAGAAAGAAATTTAAGACTATATAATTCAATGAAAACAAGGCACAATGTACCCAAAATTATGGAATACTATGAAAATAATGCTAAAAGGAAACTTTACAGCACTAAGTTTATTACATCTTACATTAAAAACATGGAGAATCTTACCCTACTAACTTAATGGCACACCTGAAGGCTCTAGAACAAAAAGAAGCAAACTCACTCAGGAGAAGTAAATGTCAGGAAATAATCAAATTGAAGGTCAAAATCAATGAAACAAAGATTTGGTTATTTAAGAAAATAAAAAAGACAAACCCTTATCCAAAGTAATCAAAAGGCAAAGAGAAAATATCTAAATTAATAGAATCAGAAATGAATGGGGCAACAAAGCAACAGAAACTGAGGAAATCCAGAGAATCATTACGATGGAGAATTATTGTGGGATTCCATCCTCTTCCTGGAAACTTCAAAGATTATTGCAGAAGGTCAAGGTTCTTTGTATTCCCATAAAATTTTGATTTCATCAGTAGTAAAGAGCACTATAATCTCTGCGGTATATGTACCTGCTAGTTGACAAAGTCTCAATTTTCCTTTTATAATTAATTCAGAGAACATTTTCATGTAAGTTTTTAACTTTTTACTTCGTTTATGTAGTAAAAAAAATTCTAAAACAATATCTTCCCTCTGCATTTAAATTCCAACAAGGGAAATTCTGGAAGGCAATATGAGTAGAATGCAATTAAGATTTGGATCTACCCTATCAAGATGTGCCTCCTGTAATTTTTCTTCAACAACAGTTAATTCTATTTCAGCTTCAGCTTTTAATTCCTTGGGAATAATTAAGTTTTTGTCTAATGTTTTGTTTAAAGAAATTATTAGATCAGTTATTATCCCAACAGCAAGTCATAGACTGGAAAAGTCTTCTAAAAATCTTTGAAAGTCATTAAGAGTCCACAATCCATCTCTCCTAATTTATGCCTTTTGTGTTCTAAAATTTGTAAACCTGTTATATAATCGAAGTAATTGATAGAATTGCTTCTCTGTATTTTTTCAGGAGCTATTTGTAATCCCTATTTAGGCAAAACTTTCTTTACTTCTTCAAACAGTCTTTCTAAATTATCAACATTTGAATCAGATAGCAAAATGCCTTCTATGTAATGGTAAATTATAGATTTAATAAATTGTTTTTGTATTATTTCCAAAGCCTTTTCTGTGGGATAGTGGGTCCACTCATATTTCCTAGTAGGCTGAGAATTATTATAACTTGGCACTGTAAAGGCAATTTTTTTCTCTGTTATCTTCTTGTAAAGGTATAGTGAAGTAACAATTCTTTAAATCAATAACAATGAAAGGCCATTGTTTTTGGTAATAAAGAAGACAGAGGAATTCCAGATTGTAGAGAGCCCACTACTCATGTATCATTTATGAATATAAAGCCAGAATCATATGGATAAAACTGGCATGTTTGACTACCAACTTGATGTGACCTTGACACTTTTTAAGCATTATACCATTTAACCATGCCCATAGCCTTCAATGCATTCTTCTGAAATGTGAAAATTGGTAACATGGCATAGTCAAAAGCAAGTGCTATAAGAAATTTATTTAATTAAGTCAATAAGAGGTATTTATGAAAATGTACATATATCCAAACATACTTAAATTAATATTATGCATGTCATCATGTGTAATACACACATCTATTTATTTGTCGTATACACATAGATGTTTATATATTTTCAGAAACAGAATGAAAGACATTGCTTTATAATTTATGTTAATTTGCTTTTATTTTATTTTTTAGTGTATGTCTATCTTTCCTGCACAGATGTCTGGTAACTGTGGAAGCCAGAAAAGTACAATGAATCCCCCAGGATTCATTATATATGGCTGTATGTGCTGGTAATCAAACCTCAATTCTCTGAAAGCGTGACTAGTAGTCTTGACAGCTGAAATGTCTCTCAAGACCCTCAGTTAATGTCCCCCACATTTGGACAATTATAGCCATTATCTGCTTTAATGTTCTTTAATTATTTATCTTTTGAGAATCTAATATATGGGTAGTGCATTTGCATCATTCTCCCTCTCCCTTTCCTTCCTCAAATTCTTCACATGTCCCTCCTACTCCTTTTCACATTCATGACCTCTTCTTCTTTAGTTGGATTAGGTGTCAGATTGTAAATCTGTCCTGCTGAGGTCACTTAGCGTCGCTCATTTGTTCAGGACTGACCTCTTTGGGTTGGCTCTTTAATTAGGACTTTGTCCCTGGTAGAGACTGATTTCCCCTCTGTCAGCAATACATACATAATTGTCTATTCTTCTAGAAGTGAAGCCTTAGGAGAATTCCCCCATCTGCAATGGTGTGTAAATTGATGTTGTTATTTCAGATTTTGTTTAGGCAATCATATTGTTGATATTTCCTGGGTGCAATTTTCAGATAGAAGACAATATTTAACAGAAGGATTCTCATCTTGGGAATCTCTTTGTACAATTTTCCCACACTCTTCTTCCACAATGGTCCATGTGCCTTACGTGTGAGAACTGTGTTGCTGTTATATCTGCTAGTGTACCCCACGGCTGTTCTATGCCTTTGGCCAGTAGTGTTTTTTTTTTGTTTTGTTTTTTTTTTTTGTTTTGTTTTTTGTTTTTGTAATAGTCCTTTTTTGGGGCAGAAAAAGAAAACTTTGATTAGATGAGAGAGCTATACTTATTAGTACTTATAAGAATAAGTACTTAGAGTATAGTTAGAGATTATGCTAATTCAATGTGGTGGCAATAGTAAGTCCTCCTCAAGAGTCTCTGGGCAATGGGTTGCTAGGTTGACAGTACTGGTCATGAATTCCCTCCACTTAGCCAACATTAAGTTCAATTATATGACTGTTGGTTATCTCCAGTATATAAATGCCACTGTGGTACCTTTTGTGATATCTTGCTGTCCTGGTCAGTATTGCTCTTCGTAGGCATCATAGCATGGTATGGATCCTAATAACTTTTCTCTTTTATCAGTTTTCATAGCTACTTCTGGTACTGTGAGGGCTAGTTCTCAGGGAGATAGCTACTAGGTCAGTTCCACCTGGTTTCCTCCATGACTGTCTGAAGTGCATTTTGTAAAGCAACTTTATCATCAACCAATAAAGACAACACATATTTGCAACACACAGAAGGGCATCACAAATCATTTTCCATTTTCTGTCTAAGTAAAAATGAATGCTTCAACTTTAACATAGTTAAATTTATATAACAAATAGTTATCAAGCAAGAATTATAGTTATAATATTGAGTCTATTTATATTTAGAAAAATAAATTAAAGAAATTACTTTATTATCTATCCTATATTTGTGAGTCTAAACTTTCATATCTAATTCATCTTTTATCATAATAAAGAAAACTATATATAACTATCTAGTCTTCAACTCCATCAAAGCCTACAGAAGGATACATTACCTAAGTAAACAGGAAGTGCATTGTAAGCAACTTCCAAAACTCTAGAAATAACCCAGATTTCTAGCTGACCAGTCACCCAAAGTGTCTACTATAATGTTGGAACATCCTTCTTCAGCCTATAAGCTTATTGCGTCTGACAGATTACTCAGTGAAGCAGGAAATTTAAAGGACTATTCAGCTTATTTTGCCAAAATTCATCAGTTATTTTCTTCTGCCATGTAGAACGTCTGGCAGATTCTTCCATTAATCAGAAATGCTGCAGGACTGTCCCACCTCCTTTTGGAAAGTTTAGCAGTCATTTCTTGTCAGTTTTGCATGTCTAATTTACATAGCATATTGTCAAGTAGTCCAGGCAAAAGCAGTTTATTATCTAAACGTCTAGTCTTGCCACATTGAAAGCAAACTTCATAAGGAGATTCTTTATTACATACCATCCTCTTGAAATAGTTGGTGCTGCCAAGATCAGACGTGTCTTGCTGTAAAGAAAAGTCTAAGTTCTTAAAACATTGTAAATGCCATATTCTGTAGATTTCTGCATATATAGAAATCCTAATATGACTAGAAGTTTGACAATTATAGATGACTATTAATTTGTATTTTAATGATATTTTACTTTTTTTAAATGCACTGGATTTAAAATATAATACTTTAAAAAAGAGTAGAAAATATATACAGTATAACAAAATTAATCTTAATTTTGTGCTGATAAACCAAAATCAATACCAATGTATGATACCATACATACCAGTTGTCTTTTGGATTAAAGTAGATATACTAATATACCTTTTTTGGTAGCTTAAGGCTTTTCTGCATCCTTCATGGTCTCACATTCACTTAATAAAATAATCACTCAAAGGCTTAATATCAATCTTAATTGTATGGTTGATGTCTCAGTATTATTACTGGATAGATCTTACATTTAAATTAACCCCTTTTTATTAATCACATGATCCATGGCTTACTGTAGATGCTCTGGCATTTTACTCCTCTGGTGACTCCTGGTGCCTCCTCCAAATCTCCCTTCTTCCTCCTTGTATTCAGTTTGGCTTCCTTTCCGAGCTATACTCTGCCCAGCCACAGGTCATCAACCAATGAAAGCAACACATATTTTCAGCATACAGAAAGACATCCCACATCATTATGGTGTTTTTAGCAATAGGATTTGCCTTCTGCTTCCGGGGGGCAATTCCAAGCAACAGCAAAAGCATATATTGTTTGGGAAATCTTTGAAACTCTCTAACAACAACTAGAAAAATGGTTTTCCATGCCTAGCAATGTGATTGTGCTCACTATTCAAAGCCCCTCACTTTTATTTTTTATTTTCATTATTAATTTTGATATGAAATATTGTATGAAAGAAATTTATTAGCTCAAGTATGTTGTAGACTTTGGCCACTCCTCCTTCCTTCCTCTGTTTTCTCTCACCTGCTTATCACTTCCAATCCTGCTGTTTTCCTGTCATGTGCATACATATGAAACGTGATGTTTGTACATGAAAGAATATATAATTTTTCCTTCCGAGGCTGGCTAGTTTCATGTAATATGATGCTCTCCAATTCTATCCATTTCTCCAGGATACAGTATAACTCTACTCTCTATGAGTAACCAAATTTTAATGACCTTGCAATATTTCAGCTTGTCAGGTATCATAATTTTCTGGTTACTTTCCAGTATTGGATATTCAGTTTTGCTGTCTTAAATGTTAAATGACAAAGTATCTATTTTAGTGAATAATCAATTCGCTTGTATGAAGCTGACTGAATCTTTTTCATGTTTCAAGAAAGTGTACGTTCTAGGGTCTGAATAAAGTATACAAACAAAGAAACAAATACAGTCAAGTATGGTAATGCATGCTTTTTATCCCAGAACTCAAGAGACAGAGGCAGACAGATATCTATGACTTTGAGGCCAGGCTGGTCTATAGCATTAGTTCCAGAACAGTCTGAGCTGATATATATATCAAACAAAACCAAAAATACCTCACAAACAACAACAAAAAAACCATATAAATTGGCAAAAAACTAACACGAGTGAGAAACAAGAATGTATTTAGGTACTACCCCTCCTTAATTCATGTGTTTAGATCAAGATAGTTCCAAAAGTAGAAAACAAACTCACTATTAGAAAACCCACCTTGAAAATATTGCTCCCCATTTTGGCAAATATGATAAAAAAAATGTGTTATTACTTTTTCATTCCCAGTGCTTTTATTCTATATGTAAAAAAAAAATCCCAAATTTGAGTAGGGGCTGGTGGCACACATCTGTGTCCCAAGTATTTGTGAAGCTATGTTGAGATAAAATGACCCTAGGCAAATGAGATCAACATGAGCAACACATGAGACCCCTTTTCACGGAAAACAAAGAGAAGAAAAGGAAATGGAATGGAAGGAAAATAGGGAATAAGGAGAAAATGGAACTAACTCCTGAATCTTTTCAGTTCTAAACTTCATTATTGTAAAGTCTCAACAAAATGGTGTTTTTTTTAGTAGTTGATAATGATTAGTGTTGCTGTTCATTTGGATTTTCTTAGACTGTCACGATACTTTCTCCTTATTTCCTTATATAATGTTTGACTATTTTTATAAAAAAAAGTGTGGCCACGGAGGCTGAAGAGATGGCTCAAAGTTTAAGACTATTGGCAATTATTCCAGAAGTACTGAGTTCAATTCCCATCAACCCCATGGAAACTCAGACATCTATAATGAGATCTGGTGCCCTCTTCTGGCATGAAGGTGTACATGCAGACAGAGCACCACATATATTAAAATAACTAAATCTTGAAAAAAAAATTAATATAAAAAGTGTGGCCACCAGTGGTTGAATTCAATTCTAATATACACTTAAATTCATAGTATTTATTATATGATGGATTTTTCTAGATCCTAAATAAAGTAACTAGGCTAAGTACAGCACAACTAACTATAATATGTGTTTATATTTGTATACTTCAAAATATAGCACAGGATATTCATTTCCAGAAAATTCAAGAACCACCAGAAAACAATGTCTATATTAATTTTCCCCCAAATTCTCGTTCTTTCCTTCAAATCTTACCAAAGAACTGAACTTCAGATCGGGTTGTGAAACCTAGAAAGTAAAATCTTTCTACTGTATTTATGGAAATATCTACCCATAATGATGACTTTAAATTCAGATTTTATTTTATTTTTTTAATCTTTTTTTTATTGAGAAAATGAGAAAAAAAACAGGTTTCCACCTCCTCCCAGCCTCCCATTTCCCTCCCCCTCCTCCCACCCTTCTCCCCCTCCTCCCACCCTTCTCCCCCTCCCCCCACTCCTTTCCCCCTCCCTTTCCAGTCCAAAGAGCTGTCAGGGTTCCCTGCCCTGTGGTAAGTCCTAGGTCCTCCCCCCGCCGTCCATATCTAGGAAGGTGAACATCCAAACTGGGTAGGCTCCCACAAAGCCAGCACATTACGTAGGATCAAAACCCCTTGCCATTGTCCTTGGCGTCTCATCAGCTCTCATTGTTCGCCATGTTCAGAGAGTCCAGTTTTATCCCATGCTTTTTCAGTCACAGTCCAGCTGGCCTTGGTGAGCTCCCAATACATCAGCTCCGCTGTCTCAGTGGGTGGGTGCACCCCTCGTGGTCCCGACTTCTTTGCTCTTGTTCTCCCTCCTTCTGCTCCTCATTGGGACCTTGGGAGCTCAGTCCAGTGCTCCAGTGTGGGTCTCTGTCTCTATCTCCATCCATCTGTCACCAAGACAAAAAGGCAACCTACTGACTGGGAGAAGATCTTCACCAACCCCACAACAGACAAAGGTCTGATCTCCAAAATATATAGAGAACTTAGGAAACTAGACTTTAAAATGCTAATTAACCCAATTAAAAAATGGGGCACTGATCTGAACAGAGAATTCTCAGCAGAGGAAGTTCAAATGGCCAAAAGACACTTAAGGTCATGCTCAACCTCCTTAGTGATCAGGGAAATGCAAATCAAGACAACTTTGAGATACCATCTTACACCTGTCAGAATGGCTAAAATAAAAAATAAATTCAGATTTTAAAATGAAAAACCATTAATAATGAAAGAATTATGGACACTGTTCTATCTTATGCTGTGGACCATGTCTAAATTGGTTACTGTTCAAATTCAATGTCCCTGATCCCTGCTTCTAAGATCTTGAGACACAGATATTAATAGTTTAAGAGTTTTAGCCGGGCGGTGGTGGCGCATGCCTTTAATCCCAGCACTCAGGAGGCAGAGGCAGGCAGATCTCTGTGAGTTCGAGACCAGCCTGGTCTACAGAGCTAGTTCCAGGACAGGCTCCAAAGCCACAGAGAAACCCTATCTCAAAAAAACCAAAAAAAAAAAAAGAGTTTTATAATTGACAGTTAAGTATAGAGTCACTTAAATGATAATCAGATAGTCAGATGGGAATATGCTTATTGAACAATTTAATAAATTTCCTCAAATTGTTAAAGCTAGGTACCCTAGCACCTCATCCATATTCACAAGGGTATTAGCATATCATTGTAGTCAAAAGAAAGACTCTTATCCAAATCTACTAGTATTAAACAGATACACAGAATGCAATGCACAAATTCAATTTTCTAACAACAATTTCAAAGGACTCCCATCCTGTGAGAAAGACTAAATCAGCCCACATGAAGAACAGATAATAACCTACTACTCTAAGAGAAGAAAACTTCAATGAAAGTGGTTCTAAAAACTTCTATGACCATGGGTCATGGACACTTTTGGTAGTCTAACTTCCCTTTCACGGGGGTTGCCTAAGACCATCAGAAACTATGGATATTTGCTTTACGATTCACAGAAGTATCAAAATTACACTAATTAGTTACAAAAATAATTTTATAGTTGGAGCTTTTCAGAATATGAGGAACAGTATTCCAGGGTTGCAACATTAGGAAAGTTGGGAGCAACTGTATACTGAGTCCTGTGTAACAATGGTCCAATAGGATCATGTATTTAAATGCTTAAACTTTAGAATAGTGGCTAAGAAAAGCCCCCAGGTGTTTCCCCAATATCCAGCTCTGTATACTGCTTGACTGTAACCTCTTGAAAGACCTAGAGCCTATACTGGTTATTCTTAGGACTTTTTCAAGTTCTGATGCCAGAAAACCCAGAGGCCATAGGCAACAACAATTTATCTTTAAGCAACTGAGTTTTAGCATGATTGCATTTTCCATAGGAGTAGCTGACTCCGTGAGAATGGCAAATTTCAGAGTCTAAACTAGAGAGTTCACTACTTTCTGTGCATTCTGTTTCACTTTAATCATTTCTGTTCCTTTCTTCATCTAGGATGCTACCCAAGATATCTTGCCTTCAAGATATGTCTTGATCATCCTATATCTCTCTTATTGAAAATTAACACATTGTTTTTGACTCATTTGAATAATATTTTTTTGATCAAGTGGTATTTCTTGTATCCTACACCACCTTTTGGTTAATAGTTATAGCAAGGTATGTATTGCAGGTATTATTCTGTCTGTGTAGCATTCTCTATGATTTGGAGTTTCAAATAGTTTGAAAATAGTTATAAAATGTATGCAGAACTCAAGAAACAAAGCATTGTCTTCATTTAGTAGGACAATACTACTGACAATCATACATTTATGTCTGTTCATCATCCATATTTAAATATAAGCTCATTTTCAGCATTTGTGTTTAATAAAGAAAATCTTAAGAAAAAAACAAGGATATTCCATGTGACATCTAAAGGGGTTAATTCTAAAAGGACACAAAATATTCAAAGGGGTTTATAGACTCCTTGGGAATTCTAACTTCACATGTTGTGATAAGAATGTTCATGCCTATTTAAACCAGGCTAGCTGTACTTTAAATAACAATTCATCTAAAAATTGGAAATTATCAAGGAAAATACAAGTTATTATAACAGCCAAGTTTCCCACCAAGTTTCTTCCAGTACTGGATGATGAGCAGTGAGTGCAGGCATGGTTTTCCATCCCAAAGCTTCATCAACTTGCAAGCTAAACAAATGGCAATCAGGCCTTCTGCAAGCAAATAAACACTTCCTTATGGTGGCCTCTGCAGAATTATATGGGAGGAAGCAAGCACACTTTTCTTTAGATTAAAAGGTTCTGCTACACTTGAAATAATTAGTAGAGTAATGAAGATATCTAGCAAGGCAATCATAAAATAACAAACGTGTCAAAGACAATCAGCTTTAAGAAACGCTGATCTGAGTTACATTAGAAGTTGTGATTTCATGTTTTCAGAGAAAGTCTAAGACTCATTTCATGCCAGCGTCGACGGAGGGCATTTAAAAAGAGTTCCTTGTTTGTTGCAGGTTGGGAGAGCAAAGAGGAATGCAGTCCTGGAATTTCTGTGTATTTCACTCACCAATTTCAGGTTATGTTCCAGGTCTCAGTTACTACTCTGTTATGTCTAGAATTAACTTGTGAGGAGTCTGACTAGAAAGACCAGCACTGAAATGAAGTCAGTTTAATTTGCAATGCAGGTTGGAAGGGCAGGAAGAAGTGCAGAAAGGTCAGCTGAATGGAAGGCGGCTCTGGAGGTTGGATATCAGGCTCTTTGAGAGGAGCAGGCAGAGTCACATTTGCTGGGCTTCTCATGAATCTGTTGGGACAAAAAAACTGAAGGCCCTTGCCCCTCTTCACACCTGGGTCTATTTTCTAGGAAGTGTGACAATAAAACATGCTAAAACAGTTAAGAAGATGTACTTTTTGTTTGCAGGTTTCCTTTATTCTCCTTTTATTCTACTAGAGAGTTGTACATTTTCAAAACATGATACTACAATTTAATTGCTTGAAATTCTTTTTGCAGAATTTTTTTTCTCCACTTCTTATTTGTCTCCTGTGTCTATCTTTACTGAGAGTTTATAAGATTATGTCTTTGCTCATCGTTCTCTACTTCTCTAAAGTTGTCAAAAAAAAAACCAAATAAATAAATAAATAAATAAAGGAGGGAATTAAATAAAGAAAAAGTGGGTAAGTGAAACTTTTGAAGAAAAATCTTTGAATTTGTGAACCTTTAAGGTACTGTGTTGTTGTTAAAAGCAAAATATTGGTCCCGACTTCTTTGCTCATGTTCTCCCTCCTTCTGCTCCTCCTTGGGACCTTGGGAGCTCTATCCAGTGTTCCAGTGTGGGTCTCTGTCTCTATCTCCATCCGTCGCCATATGAAAGTTCTAGGATGATATGCATGATATTCGTCAGTATTGCTCTAGGATAGGGTCATTTCAGGTTCCCTATCCTCAGCTGCCCAAGGAACTAACTGGGGGCCTCAGCTTGGGCACCTGGGATCCCCTCTAGGGTCAAGTCTCCTGCCCATCCTAAAGTGGGTCCTTTAACTAAGAAATGGGGTTCCGTGCTCCCCTATCCAACCTTCCTTTATCCCGATCCTCCTGTTTCCCCAAGTCCCCCCTCCTTTCCTTCTACCTTTTCTCTCCCCATCTCCCCTTACCCCCATCCCACCCCACCCCCAACATCCCACTTTTCTCCCCGGCAATTTTGTATACTTCCCTTGTCCAAGAGGATAACTATATGTTTTTCCTTGGGTTCACCTTCTGACTTAGCTTCTTTAGATTCGCCTATTGTAGACTCCGTGGTCCCTATTTATGGCTAGAAACCAATTATGAGTGAGTACATCCCATGTTCATCTTTTTGGGTCTGGGATACCTCACTCAGGATAGTGTTTTCTATTTCCATCCATTTGCATGCAAAATTCGAGAAGTCATTGTTTTTTACCGCAGCGTAGTACTCTAATGTGTATATATTCCACGAGGGGTGCACCCACCCACTGAGACAGTGGAGCTGATCTACTGGGAGCTCACCAAGGCCAGCTGGACTGTTACCAAAAAAAAGCATGGGATAAAACTGGACTCTCTGAACATGACGAACAATGAGGGCTGATGAGACGCCAAGGACAATGGCACGCGGTTTTGATCCAACGCAATGTGCTGGCTTGGTGGGAGCCTAGCCAGTTTGGATGTTCACCTTCCTAGATATGGACGGAGGGGGGAGGACCTAGGACTTACCACAGGGCAGGGAACCCTGACTGCTCTTTGGACTGGAGAGGGAGGGGGAGAAAAGTGGGGGGAAGGGGAGAGGGGTGGGAGGAGGGGGAGAAGAATGGGAGGAGGGGGAGGGAAATGGGAGGCTGGGAGGAGGTGGAAATTTGTTTTTTTTTTTTCTTTCTTTTCTTTATTCTCCTTTTATCAATAAAAAAAATACATTAAAAAAAAAGAAAAAAAGAAAAAAAAAAGCAAAATATTGGTCAAGGTCAAATTTCTACTTCCACAACAGCCCAACTTTTCTAGTTAGGCTTGAGCAATGAACGGAAAGCAGATGATAGTATGGACACTGTGGTGCAGAGTTTCCAAAACAATATGAAGAAATGCTCACAAAGAGGCAAAAGAAGAATTGTACCACAGAAGATATTAGCACAGTATTATACATGGAGAATATTGGGAATTTTTAAAGACGTTATATTTACACTAATATAAGATGGGAAATCTTAGTGATAATATTGAAATCATTTAAGGGACCATGATTTCTGTCCGAATTTACAAAATTCCTAATTGTGCTATAAAGTATTTAAGAATAATGATAAGTCAGAGTATCATTTCTATTAGATAAATATCAAAAATTTAAAACTAGAAAGATAAGAAAAATACTTCAGAGATGTTTTGGTTCAGTTTTGTGGGGGACTGAAAAAGCATGGTTGGTATTCAAGACCTATACTTCTTAAGCAAGTCTTCAATGACATTGCTGTCAACTGAAATTTCATGATGGAACTTGAAGTCCAGTAACTTGGCAAAGGTGTCTCCTCACTGTTCTTTTAGGGTGTGTTATGTTTATCACAGTGCTCATTCCACTGAATACTGTTAAAAGCACTTAAAGAAAGCCTGGCTAAAACATCCTCAGAGCAAATACTGATGTTTATTGTAAAGAAAACGCCAGTTTGGAAATAAGGTTTATATGGGAGTTTATTGGTACTTAGGACCACACATAAAAATTCTCAAATTTTTAAAAGACATTCTAGAAAGATACAGTCTTCTTTGTAAAGTTTAAACTATAACTGAACCACCAGTAGTAGTAACTCCTCTGGGGACACAGTGCCTGGAATCAAGTCTGAGGCCAGGATGCCCTTCTCTCCTCTGAAATCCAGCGGGCAACTATGCCGGTGGAATTACGAGACAGAGATATCCCCTCTCCTCAAATATTGACATCATTTGGAATTACTGACAATTGCCTTTGCGCTTGCACAATGGAATTACTGTAAGAAATGTTATCTTGGGAATTTTACTAGAAAGGATTTTTACCTTAATATCTTCATGAATTTTATTATGCATTATTATGAAATTATTTCTGAATTATCTAGAGAAATTTAGAGCTATTTCTAAATTTCCCAGTGAAATTTGAAATAGGACCTGTGGGAATTCTCTTACAAACCTGCTTTATTCTTCATTTGGTGAGGGGGCTGTTGCTGGAGAAGAAGAATTGAATGAGTATGCATGTGTGTCACTCCTGTCTAAGAAGTAGGTCACTTCAAAAACCATTGTACTATTAAAACTAAAAGGCATCCTTTGCCATAACAAAATGTTCTATGTATAAAGCTCTCATTGGAAAATCGCTATGTCTTGATTGCATTCATCTTCCCATCTGGGATTTATAACTGAGGTATAAATATTTCATTGAATTTTTAATAAAACCTTAATGTGTATGATATACAGAGAGTACTTTGCTTCTTGAAAGCCTTGGTACAAGGAAACTCCAGCGGTTTTGAGGTGGATCAATAAATATCATGATTCTGTGTTATGAGGGTTTAACAACAGTCTTGCCATTTTTTGTCTATTTCTCAAAAGAAAACAACTGCAATTAGTCTTGGCCTATGCTTTTGGTAAGAAACCAACTATCTCCCAAACACATCACCTCAGCAATGTGGATTGCTACTTATAAAATGTGTTTGTTGCCAGAAATTTTCTTTGTATTTCAGTTTTGTTAAGATTAAAATCAGGACAGTGAAATAGGGAATGCCTCTTTGACAGATCATAAAATAAGATGGCAAATAAAGCTAGGGACTTATTTCATGAGATTTATTAATAGCCTATATGGTTATTCAAAGTGATACAATGTAGGCAGATTTACGATTCCAAGTGGCTCGGTCTCATGGGCAACAAGCTCTTATGACAGGAGAGATGTGGAGTCATAATGTTTCCTACAGCATCTGTTGGAGGACTGGTGGATGCTAAATTTATTCATCTGTAAAATGAGAGCCTTGAGTAAGACTATTTCTCAGATCATTTCTTGTTTCCAATTTATTCCCTTCCATATTTGTCCATGAGAACAATGTGAAACTCAAAACAAAATAGGATTGAAAGATTTTAAATCCCAGAGGGCTTCTATTTCATTCACCTTTTAGTAGAAAATATATAAGCCTACTTCCCAAGCCAAAAGAAACAAGTAAGCAGTGATATAGTAATCACTAATGTCTATTTTACATTGTTCAAAATGAAAGCCCAGGATTCAGAATTTAGCTAATGTGTTAATGTACTCACACTATGTTTTAATGGGATTCCAAATATTTATATATGATGACTACACTCTGTAAACTGAATCACATTGAAGAGTGCTTCATGAGAATTCATAAATTATTTGCATATTTCATTTATTTTTACCTGAATTGGGTAATATCATTTTGTTCATTTTGTGTGCTTTTCTTTATAGTCTTTCTTTTCATTTTTTAAAAAAAAACAGCTTTGCTGAAGAGTAGTTAGAGTTTCTTGCTTTCAATCATAGATTTCCCTTGAGTAATGACTTTTAATCCCATCAAGTCACCTTGAATTTCAGAGTATGAAGAATCTAGTATACTGTGTCAGACTCACTGACTTTGCACGTCTTACTGGCATTGTTCTGCAGATAATATCTATCACCACATTTTATGTAGTCTCTCCTAGCTCAGATGTTGGACTAGCTATTAAAGTTTTAAATAGTTTGTTTCTTAAAATTCTCCAATTTTTCTCTTAAATAAGTGTATTTTTCTATTATAAAACCTGGAGGGTGAGTGACAACTGGAGAAGGTGAACTCTTCAGTGAAGATTAAAGCAATCATGTGTTTAAGTTCTCTGATACTGTCAATTCGGTTTTAATCTTAGATTATTCGTTGCATTATAAGAAAGGTCACTATGAGGTTTTCTTTTCTGGGTGCTCTACTTCACTCTAGATTCCTTCTAATTCCTTATAGACATTTTAAATGTGAATTATAAGGCACTTCAGAGTTTTAGGGAGAAAAGAGTAGTCTTTAACATGGAAAAATCTCATGTTTAGCTTAAATTTAATTATTTCCTTAAGACGAATATTGATCAGTTTCACACTCAGTTCAATGTTTTTCATCTCTTTATAATTTATTTCTTTTTTATGTGTTAAAATTGTGTTTATTGAAAGAGAAAATGTCACAGCAAAATTTAGGATAGGAATAGTCTCAATTACATGGAAAATAACGAACTTTGTTAATATATAAGCATTTCTTCTGGCACTTCATAGGTATCTGAAAGCCTTGAGACTATTGAACGTGTGTTCTCATTTTAACAGTTTCTTTATTAGTGCAGACCATTTATAAATATATATTAGTGTACATGCAGGAAATATTGTTATTGCTTTAGATTATTATTTTCTTGACCATCCCTGTGTTGGACTAGAAATTTTTTGTGTATGTTGACATTGTCAAATATTGAATGCTCAACGATGAATGTGCAGACTTGGATCAGATTTGACATGCTCAGAGAGCGATTCTCCAGGGGAAGCTGTGTGTCAGGGGCCTTACCCATCTCTTTGCTGCAATGGCTGAAGTCTTTATGTGTTGATAGTTTCTGTTACTACAGCAATTCTCAGATTGGAAACATATTCAGTAATCATTCCTGAGATTTTCAGGTTTCTGAGAAAGAAACAAAATAGATGACAAGTGGGAGCACATTCTCAAACTAATTAGGAGCCCAGGTGACCAATGTCTTTCCCCAGTAAGAAAAACAGCAATGAATAACAAGCCAGAAGAGACTTTGCCTATATTCAGACAAGAAAACCAATAGTTAGGTGGTTTCATGGCCAAAAATGCATGTTAATGGTCCTTAAGAAATGGAAGTGTTGTTGAAGATAGAAAGATAAAATAAATATGTTTTAAAATGTGTGGAAAGGAAGATAGAAGGTATGCAAAATTCCCATGTTTTGTAAAAATGTTGGCTGTTTAGAAGTCCATGCACTAGTCATGTATTGCCAATTGTTTGGGTCTGTCTCAGTCCTTTTACCTGTCCCAGGAGAAAGAAGCCACAATAGGGAAGGGCTTAAGGCCAGAAAGACTTTTAGTATGTGGTGATGTGATTTTCTTTCTTATTTTTTTCAGTTACTATTGCATTATAGATAATAAAATTTCTACCACACGTACATTTTGAAATTACATTTTTGAAATGTATACTCTCACCTATAACAGTTTCTATCACCACAATAATTTTTGTTTTTCTTTTTGTTTTTACAAAGTTTTACTGTGTGTGTGTGTGTGTGCGCGCGCGCGCACACTTCATTGCACTCCTGGAGTTCAGAGGACATCTTGAGAGGCTCTGTTCTCTCCTTTCGTCCTGTGGCTACATCCCAGGAATTGAACTTAGGTTGAAAGGCTTGCCTGCAAATTCTTTTGCTTGCTAAAATATGTTGAGTTGGCTCCATATTCTTCTAAGTGTGAGACCTCTTAGGACATACTGTCTTGACAGAAAGTAAGCTTACAGTACAATTTTTATGTATTAGGTAGTGAGAACTTTTTCATCTTGCAAAGCTGAAACTTGATGTCCTTTCGCCAATGTTTCCCCCAGGTTCTGCCAGTTGCAATACTCAATGCTTCTATGACTTTTTTTTTTTCATATAAATATGCTGGCAGAAACCAATGATTTATTTCCTGTGTCTTAAGCACTTATACATAAAGTGTATTTATATAGTATTTTCCTTTCTTGTCTATTTTCTCCAACGACAATACTTTCCAAATGTGTCAACATTATTGCAGGTGACAGGATTTCTATTTTCTAAGGGTAATAAATATTCTATGTAATGTGTGTGAGTGTGTGTTACATACAGCAAATGGATAAAGCACTTGAATAGTCAGGCTATTCGTGTATGTGTATGTATGTTTCTATTTTGACAAATTCATGTGTGAGTACTTAATTAGATGTATTTTCCAAATACTTTTCATTTATTCTATTTGTTTTGTTCCTCAATCTTTTGACAGTTCTCTTTATTGCACAGGATATTTTAAGCTGACATAACCTACTTATCTGCTTTCCTCATCGCCAAGACCAATGTCCAAAATCTTTGTTCCTACATTTCTTCTAGTATTTTTACAGACACAGATCTTATTCATGAAAATATTTGATCTGCATCAATTAGTAAGGAAATTATACTTTCTCTCTTGAAACTTCTCAGCAACTGCATGAGGACTGGATGATCAAACATTCATATGAAATATACATATATAATACAAATTAAGTATATAACATATATACTTATATATGTTAATTTTTATTTTATTCCAGTTTTCTATCTTTTTATGGCAATAGAGTATTTTATTATCTCTGTAGTTCTTATTGCTTTTTAAAAATATTTATTTATTATGTATACAATATTCTGTCTGTATGTCTGCAGGCCAGAAGAGGGCAACAGACCCCAGTACAGGTGGTTGCGAACCACCATGTGGTTGCAGGGAATTGAACTCAGGACCTTTGGAAGAGCAGGCAATGCTCCTAACCTCTGAGCCATCTCTCCAGCCCCCTTTTTATTGCTTTTGAAATCATAATAATGAAAGGAAAGAGTGTCATGCTTCCTCCAACAGTGCCTCATCTCTGACACCAACCTCAATAGTACCAGTTACTGGAGACTAAGTACTCGAACAGACGAGCCCATGGGGAACATTCTCATTCAAACCACCACCACAGTCATTCTCTTTCTCTCTTACAGCCTAAATAAAGCATAACATAGCAAGAATGCCCTGGTGTTAAGTGACATTGTTAATAAACTTATCTTACAAGGCCATTGTGAGGCTAAATAGTTAAACCTACCAAACTCTGAGAAGCCTAATTAATGAATAACAAGCCCTTTCTTTCCACTATTATTGTTGATGGTAATATCCAGAAACTAAGACTATGGAAATATAACAAGTTTTATAGAGTTTTAAAAATGAATAACGTAAATATTAACAAAATAAAAATTGTTGCTAATTAGCATCTACTAGGATATTTGTAGAAACAGCAAAAAAAACTTTGTAGGTTTCTTTTTTCATATAAATATTGTAGGCAGAAACCAGTGATTTATTTCCTGTGTCTTAAACACCTAATATGTCTTCCTGGCTCATTCCTAAAAATAACACAAAGACCCATTATTGTATTTTTCAGTGTAAACACAACTTACCTTCAATGTATTGTCTTCATCATGCTTTGCCACAGTTTTTTAATAGCGATATGTGTTTGTGAATGTGAGATTTAAATGCATGCTTCATTTTTAAAAAGGTTTTCCTGGCTTGGATCTGGCTCCCAGTTGAAAATTGTATCATGTAGTGGACATACTATTGTAGTTAGAGATGTTTCAAAGGAAAAATACAAACTTTTCCTTTTCAATTGACTTGAACCGTTATCCACTTTAATATGTGAGAATGTATTTTAAAGTTTCCAGTACAAGTAAGGAAGTGATAAACCAACCATTTGTTATATAATTAAATTAAATCATCTGATTTCTGCCCTCATCAAGCATACATAAGAATATTGTTGGGGTTCCTGTCCTGCCTGGATCCTGAAGTCATTAAGTCCCAAAGAAATTACACAGAGGTCTACTTTAACTATAAACTGATTGGCCCATTAGCTCAGGCTTTTTATTAACTTTTATAGCCCATTATTTTTATCTGTGTTAGCCATGTGGCTCAGTACCTTATTCAGTGGGGCAGTCACATCTTGCTTCTTCTATGGAAGGAACAGGATTGCAGAAGAATGGGCTTCCTCCTTCCCAGAATTCTGTTTTCATAGACCTGCCTCTACTTCCAGTCTGGTTGTCCCACCTATACTTCCTGCCTGGCTGCTGGCCAATCAGCGTTTATTTAAAAAATAATTGTCAGAATACAGACCACTGCATATACACACTGTATTGTAATCCTACCCTCCCCTTCACATTATCCTTTCTTATGTCTTCTCTACTCCTACTGAACTCCTTCTTTTCAATTAGTATCTCTCACACTTTCACAATTTTTATTCATTTTCTTTTTTCAGTTCTGTCTTATGCAAGTTGCTAAAGCTTTTGTTTGTTCATGACCCTTTTCATACCATGTGGCCAGTGTCCTCTTGCTCGTTACAGTCTTTCCATCCTTATTCACTGTGTTCCAGTGGTCTTGGATGAGGTGATAAAGATATCAAGTTTGAAGGTGATATTCATCAGTTACTACTTCTCAGCAATTTGACTGCATAACCCATTATCAAAATATCAGAAGTACATTTCTCCATAGAGTCTATGATTTGGCTAAGTTTACAGTGAGATGAACGCACTCTTACCCATGGAATGGGCTTTATGTTCCATCAGAAAGCAGTTAGCTACCTCCAAATAGTCATCCCACTAGTGCATTACTGGAAATGTCTTGCCTGGAAGATTAATATTGCATGTTACAGTGTCCACTCCTGGGTAAGGCAGTTAGCAGGTGTTTTACTTCAGTCCCTTGCATGGCACGTTCCAGCATTATAAAAGCTAGCCAGGAGAGAAAAAAACCTTTCAGCTCAGTTTCAGCTTGATTTCTTTGCATCCTTTATCCAAGGTGCAGAGTGACTTCCACAATAAAGAATTACTTTTAGTTTATCTGATTTCTGCTCTCAGCAAGGAAAAGTAATCTATTGTTCTTCCTCTCTATTTCCATTGCCTGACTTATATACAGAGCTTTGAAAACACTTTGAAATTATCATTGTACTATATAACAATGTTCTGGCTACAAAAAGCCATTTATACAACACTGAACCCTTATGTTTAAAATATCTAGTGTACCGTCTTTCATTTGTATAAATGCACTCTAAGTATTTGTCTAGTTATCAGCCCCCTTAATGATACATTTGATAAAATGTGTCCTTCTTGGTAACTGTTAAATGACTATATAGGCTAGACGATACACAAGGAAGCAAAATAAATAAATAAATAAATAAATAAATAAATAAATAAATAAATAAATCGAGTAAAGTCCTTATTAGATGAGCTAGTTTCTAATAGTATTTCTCACATTCTATTCTTCAAAAACTATTGTGTTTTCATTTTCATTAATAGAACCAGCTCTGGATGATTTACTAAAAAGAGATTTTTATTGTTTGTAATTCTATGTATAAGACAGGCAGGCATTGATGTACTTATTAGGAATCTCTCAGAAAGTTTAACTTGTAATAAACAAGAACAGAAAAATATTCATAATAAGATGGAAAATTCTAGGTAGGCATAAATTGTTAGTTATACATAAAAATGGGGTTTCACTGCAACATTTTCAATGCTGTAGACAAGGCATTTTCATCCTCCCTTATGGTACAGTAGATTCTCTTCTAGGATCCACAACATCTCTAGCATGAGTTATCCTATGTTTTGTGGATCTTTGTTGTTTTTACAGGGATAAGATGAAATCTCAGAGTTGTTGTGTTTTTTATTTCTCTAATTGTTAGATACGTTGACTATCTTTTGATATATTTGTATGTCATTTTATTTTACTCTTTTAAGAACTGTGTTTTTATTTCTTAGGCCCATTTTTAATGGTTTCCCTCCTTCTCTTCCTTCTTCCTCCTCCTTCTTTTTTCTTTTTGGTTCTATATGAATTTAAGAATAGTTTCTTTGTTCCTTTTATTTCTGTGATGAACGAGAAAGGAATGTGATTTTGATAGGCATTGCACTGAGTTTGCAAATAGATTCTCATAAAATTGTTGTTTTCACAATGTTAATTCTATCACTCCATATGCATAGGACTGAATGTCATTCCATTTTCTAGTGTCTTTATCCTATTCTTCCAAAGTTTAAATTTCTCATTGCACAGTTTGTTTACTTCTTAAGTTTGTTCCTAGATACTGTATTTTCATTGAGGATATTGTAATGGGAGTAAGTTCATGATCTCTTTCTTCATGTGTTTGTTGTTAGCATTCAGAAAAGCTATTGATTTGTTAGTTCTGTATCCTGTGGGTCCTGGCTGGTGAGTATTGTTTTATTTATATATTTTAGATATTAATCTCTGTCAAATGTATAATTAGCAAATACTTTTTCCCCATTCTATAGATCGTGATTTCATACTTCTTAATTTTAAGAGACCTCATTTGTCAGTTATCTGAGCTTCAGTATCACTTGCAGTTGATTTTTATGGGATGAGATATAGGGACCTAGTCTTGGTATTTTGACTATGATTTATCAATATTTTACCTTGGCATTTTATTAGTTTTCCCCAGCAGCATTTGTGGAAGACAGCCTCTTATTTTCAATGTATATTTTTGGCATCTTTGTCAAAAACAAGCTGGCTATAGCTGTGTGGGATTATAGGTGGCTGTCTATTCCATTCCATTGAACTTTATGTCTGTTTTGTGCCCGTTATGATGGTTTTGTTATAGTAGCTTTATAACATAATGTGTATGGTGAACCCTCTAGCATTGAACTTTTTCTCAGGATTCCTTTGGTTATCTATATCCTTAGTGCTTCCATGCAGATTGTGTAGCTAATTTTTCTATTTCTGTCCAGAATGCCAGTGGAATATTGGAACTTTGGCTACAATTGTGGTGAACCTTTAGACTGCTTTTAAGATGTTGATTTTCAAACTATCAATTTCTCCAATCTATGAGTGTGGGACATTTTCCTGACATCTATTTCCTTAATCATTTTGGTTTTGTTCCTCTGTTTTAGAGATTTTAGGTTTAGGTGTAATCTAAGGATCCAAGATGTTTTAGTTGTCTTTTTTTTCCTATTGTAAATGAAACTGTTTTCCTGGTTTGTCTCTTGTTCCTGTTTACTATTGGTAAATAGGAAGTGCACATTTTTTTTAAATGTGAATTGTGTATTTTGTCACTTGGCTGAAATGTCAACCCTAATTGTTTATCTGGTCGACTCTTTGGTGTCTCTTA
The DNA here is from genome assembly GCF_037038515.1 of Microtus pennsylvanicus. Taxonomy (NCBI): domain Eukaryota; kingdom Metazoa; phylum Chordata; class Mammalia; order Rodentia; family Cricetidae; genus Microtus; species Microtus pennsylvanicus. Next base: position 12,566,265 of record NC_134583.1, on the reverse strand, counting down.
TATATAGAATTATATAATCTGTAAAAAAAAAAAGCACATTGCTGGTTATACCATGCATATACATAGTCTTCTCCACTTTACTGTTGTTTTCATCAACACTTTTATGAGGGAAAGCATTATTTTGCCAAAAAACATTCTTTGTTATTGCATGAGAGTACATTTATATGATATATATGTTAGGTTACTGTCCTGTGTGAAATGAAACTATTTTGACCACTATAAATCTTTTTCTTATATGCTTTCATTCAGTTTGCAAATATTTTATTAAGAAGTTTTTTTATCTGTGTTTCTTAGGTAAGTGGGCTTTAATTTTCTGTAACTTTTCTTCATTTTTACTTTTCTTATGTTTGTATTACAACAGTGTCCTAATCTGAGGAATAGTTTTCAATCCTCCAGTCTCTTTCAATTCTGTGGCACAATTTAAGAGCTATTGATGTTTGTAGTAATTAAAGACATGATAGAATGTCAATGAATTTATCTGGACCTTGATTATTTTTTAAGTTGCCCAAATTTTGCTGCTGCTCTGATATAGTTGCTTGTTACAACTCTCTTCAATCTCTTCATGTTTTCTAAGTTTTATTTTGAAGAGGAACAGTCATCTAGAAATTCATCCATCATTATAGACTTCTTAATTTAGTGGAATATAGGTTTTTAAGGTATGTTCTTTTGATTTTTCTGAGTTTTGCTGCTATCTATTATAATGTACCCTGTTCACTGCTAATGTTTTAATTGAATTCTTTTTCTTTTGATAAATTTGTTCATGCTTTTAATCTTGCACAAAATCAACTCTTCATTTTATTGATTCTTTAAACTCTATTTTTTAATTTTATGTAAATAATTTCTGCCTTAATCTTATGTACTGCTTTTTTAAAAGCAAGACCTTAAAAATTAATCATTAACTAGCTAGTTGAGATCTCCCTGATTCTTTAAAATTTAGGTACTTGCAGATTTTTATTAATTTTCCCAACTTGGATTTCTTTCATTGCATCTTGCGTGTTTTTGAAATATCTGTTTTCATTTTCATTCAGGTCTAGGATTGTTAAAAATTTCTTTCCTGATATTTTCAATGATTCATTCATTACTCTGTATTATGTTTCAATGTCCTAACAGTTGTTTTATTTAATAGAAAGTTCTGTGAAGTACTGAGAAGAATGCATATGCTGTTGTGCTTGAATAGAATATCGGGTAGGCATCTGTTTGATACAATCAATCAATAATCTCTTAATACCAAAGACCTCCTTATTCTATTACCCCATTTTCTTAAAATTTATTTAGAAGTTTATTTGTATCTTATTTAATTTTTTAATGTATTCATCATCATTCTTTTTAATTATTTGCTTGAATTCCATCTAGATCACTTTCATGGCAGCTAGCATTTTGGAGCTGATAATTTTTGGGGAAATATTGCTTTGTTCTTACGTAGACACATAGCTAACATTTTGGTACAGCTACTTCTGTATCTGAAGTTATGTCAATTAAAAAAAATAGAGGTTACCTTTCTCCTTTCTGTGGAAGCTGTTTCAATGCTGATTTGAGACTAAGTTGTAGTAAGATTGTGATGTCATTTTCTCCCACTGGAGAGGTGTTCAGGCACTCTGCTCTATCGCCAGTACTCCCTTGAGACTAGCATAGAGTTTACAGCAGCAATCAGAATAGAGTATTTCAGCACAGCACTGAAATAAAAATCAATCACTCTTCAGCATCTGTCATCTTAGAGGGTAATGCAGCACCCATAGTATTGTGAATACTGTTGTATTAGTTACTGTGCTTTGACAGGTAATGAAAGATAAAGTTATTTTTAAGCTTAAATTTAATGATTGGAATTCGGTTGATAGAAAGTAGAGGAGGAGAACAGAAATAGAAAGGGGAGCTATAATGATAAAAGAGAATAAAGATGAGATGAAGGACTGAAAAGTGAAGTAAACCAATAAACACAATGTACAGCAGTACTATCTCCTAGGCTGCTGAAACAAAGAAACTCTGCAACCAGGTCAGTCCACCTTCTTCGGAGGAGTAAATGAACATGTGGAAAATTAAAGAATAGGCAGAAAATAAAGTAAAAGAAATATGATGTGTTGAAAAAGTAGGAAAGGACCAAGTTTGCATGTTAAATGGACATTGAGTATTAAATACAGGAGGGTCAGCTGTGGAGGGGAGAACTGTGTAGGGATATGGGACACAAAAAGTGATTGCTTTAATTTCTGGATTCTTTCTCAAGTCTGGCGTTTTTGGTCCTCTACAGCCTAAAAGCCTGTTTCAGCCCCTTGGAGTTACCTCTCTGGTGTGATGACTGATGCCAAATGGTTTGGACTTTTCACTCCATTGATTCTTTCTTTGGTTGACCATATCATAGATATGACTGTCCTCAGTGTCCCATACTCTACTTGAAATCTGAAGGCAAGTTTCTTATACACTTTAGTTACTATCAGACTTTCAAGTCACTGAATGATGTGTTGTTCAATTTCCAAGCTTCTTTCCCCAGTCTAGCATTACTTTTCTAGGCATGATTCAGACTGTAATGCCATAATACCTAATCTTTCTCCAGCTTATGATTCCTAGAGCAAGGATGCTTACTGATCTGGAATACAGCAAGGTCTTTTGGAATTACTGCTTTTTCTCAGATCTGTGTGGGGACCCAGTGCTCAGCATCAAGCATTGAAGAGAGAGGAGTTTTCTTTTGCTATTGCTTTTGTTGTTCTTTGTGTAGCCTTTATTCTAGTTGTTTATTACTCTTCAAAAAGCTCTTTTTAGTTTTCTCCAGATGTTCATGCTTGAATGCCATCAGCAATCTTGAAATCTTTCTTCCTGTTGCTTTTCTTCTTGATCTGTCCTGTGGAAGTGAAGCGTACTGATTAATTCCTGAGGTGACCACTATGATAATAAAATTGTATAATATGTATTTATTATATACACTATAGCAAAAAATTAGTGTGCTTTTACACACAGAGAGACACATATTTGTGTTACAGTTAAGTTAATGCATATTATGCAAGTATAATTTTATTTCAAACAGTATTATAGAAAGTAAAGAATTGTATTTACAGCTAAATTTTATTGCTGAATACTTTTCAAGAAAAGAAAAATAAAACGATTAAATAAGTACTACTAATTTGTTTATGTACAGAATTTATGTATGCATTCCTACAGAGATTGCACATAGAGAACAAATAATCTCTGACCCACCAAGTAAAATAAAATTATCCTCCATCGTTAGCTTTATTCTATTTTCACTAATACTATTTAGTCACATAATGAATTAAACTGTTATTTCAGTTTCAGTATTTCACAGATCAAATAGAGTTGAGGCTGTTTCTATACTAAACAAGTGTCAAACAGCCAACAAATATGGGTAGGAGGACCAGATTCTGGAAAGATTACACTCACACAGATTTTCTTATACATCAAAGTGAAAACTAACAAGACCTAAATGTAGATCCTAGGGAGAGGTGTTTTGTTTCAGACTAAGATGGATTTATCATAGTTTTTATGGAGAACAAAGCTAACTGACGGGAGAGAGCGTGAGTGGCTATGAAGGAGCTGGTTGACCTCTCTCCCATTTCAGACTTCCCATCACACCAGATCTCTCTCACACATCAAAATGCTTCCACAATTATGTACACCCCAAGGTTTGAGGCTATCAGTCATGGTTCTGTTGCTGTTGCCAGATACAAACTTCAAAATAGTGAGATAAATAAATTTATCTTTAACTAGAGGACACAGTCACAGATATTTCAGTATAACAATGTATTTTATAACCTTTCCTGGAGAGACATGAATATATGTCTATTTCTTCCAAATAGGGAGTAAATGACAGAAAAAGAAACGATTGCTCCCAAGCGAAGCTTAGTGAAGCAATGAATTATTTGGGGTAGTTTAAAGAAGCATAGATTAAGAGTTACTTCTACCAGCAGGGTCACACAATAGTATCTATTCTTCAAGTATTCTCATTTTCAGCCAAGTCACTAAGGAAAAGCTATGCTTTTAGCTATTTCAAGATGCTTTATCAGCGTTTGGGCCTTAGGTGTGCACACCTCCTCAAAGCCAATCTCCCTATCTGGTGAGAGTTTGGCTGCCTTTCTTTTTGGCATAAGTAGGCATTTTATCTAATAGTGCTTACCATTTTTGATTTCACAGTTTTCACCACTTCTCTTACAAGAAAAGACATAAACTGTCTTGTCAGGAAAGAGTCCATGTTGTTGTTTGAAGCTTCTCTTATTTGGAGTGGTAGTCTTACAGATTCACAACTTCATCTTCCATATATAAGGTTGTAAGTTGATCCTTTCTCCGTTGTGATTCTTTCATAAGAATAATACCTTTAAAAAAATCACAGTTGATGCAGTGTAGCACACTGATTTATTTCTCACTGGTAAAGGAAACAGAACAGAAGAGCTTAAATTTTTTTTTAAACCAAAGAAACTTGATGCATGGATTAATTGGCCTACTTTTGAAAAAATTTCTAAAATGTCTTGGATTGTAAATTCACAATTATCAGAATCATATTAGTGTAGAGAATGTGCTATCATACTCACAGAAAGATTCAATAAGAATATCTATGAAATAAAATGATATATTTTGGTTACTATAGATAATTTAGCTCTATACAATCTGAAATATTGTAGGACTAACATGTACAACCTGAAAAGACGAGTTCAGATGACCTAATCTTTAAAATATGTATTTGATGATAGCAATCAACGTTGTACACACTATATCCTTTGAACACTGGGCTTCCAGCTGTTGTAAGGAGGAAGGGTCCATGTTAATGGAGGCAAAAATGAGAGGTGGACAAAGGAGCTCATACCAGATGCTACGGTGTCACACTGAGGAATTCCACAAGGATTAGCAGGGGGTTCGCTAACCTATGATAAACTATTGAAAACCTGACAAGATAGTATAAACCTAAGTTTCCATGCTTAAAGAGGTCAAGTTAATGTAAGTTTCCTCATTTGTTTTGGTTTTCCATCTGGGATATAATACTGATAATGCTCTTCTGGCTTCATGCATTATTAACTAATTAATTAGTTTCTACACTGTGAAAATGTTTGAAATTAAACCTGCCTATTTAAAAGAGCTAAATTTGCAGTTTGAAAGGATAAACCTCTCAGAGCCACTCTTGCATTGGCCTTTATTTTACTGTAATTATAACTTTGACATATTTAAATTTGAAGGTGCTTGTGCAACAAATGCTGCTATGGGAAAAACAAACACACATTTTAATATGTCCTATGGGTGAGAGATATTTTAAAATGAATAGACTCTAAGTTCTGATATTTAAAAGCAGGTCAGGTGGGAAGAACAGAATTCATACATAAGTTATAATGCATATTTGTAGGTATGTTTGCTATATATATTAAACTAAGTGCACAAAAGACATAGAACAAATCTTAATTTATATACACTTACAGGGTCAATTACAACAACCAAATACATAAAAATATTGTATACTTAGGGTAGTTTTTTGTTTCTCTTTGTGAACTCATCTCCCAGCTCCCCAATAAACACACCGAGACGTTATGTTACCTCTGAATGTCTTGCTTGGCTTAACTTGTTTCTAGACAGCTTTCCTAACTTAAATTATTCCATTTCTCTTTAACTACATTTTGCCTCTGGGCTTTTTACTTTTCTTTGTTCTATATATCTTGCTTTCCTTTCTACTCTATGACTGGCTGTGTAGCTGAGGAAATTGTTCCTGGCCTCCTTCTCTCCTCCTTTTATTCCTCCCCTTAGCTCTCTCCCTAGATTTCTCCTCCTATTTACTCTGTTTGCCCACCAGCCTAATCTGCCTATTTCTCTCTCCTGCCTAGCTATTGGCTGCTAAGCTCTTTATTAGACCAATCAGGTATGTTAGACAGAAAAAGTAACATACCTTTACCGAGTTAAAAAATGCAACATAAAATAATGCAACATATCTTTGCATCTTTAAACAAATATTTCACAGCATAAACAAATGAAACATATCTTAAACTAATATTCCACAACAATTTAGTGTTTAACATGCTTTTTTCTTTGCTATTTTCTTTAGGCATTTTTGTTTGAAAGTTTTTTTTTTTATTGAGAAAAGGAAAAAAAAGTTTCTGCCTCCACCCAGCCTCCCATTTCCCTCCCCCTCCTTCCACCCTTCTCCCTCTCCCCCCACTCCTCGCCCCCTCACTCTCCAGTCCAAAGAGCAGTCAGGGTTCCCTGCCCTGTGGAAAGTCCAAGGTCCTCCCCCTTCCGTCCATGTCTAGGAAGGTGCACATCCAAACTGGCTAGGCTCCCACAAAGCCAGCACATGAAGTAGGATCAAAACCCTGTGCCATTGTCCTTGGCTTCTCATCAGCCCTCATTGTTCGCCATGTTCAAGGAGTCCGGTTTTATCCCATGCTTTTTCAGTCACAGTCCAGCTGGCCTTGGTGAGCTCCCAATAGATCAGCCCCTCTGTCTCAGTGGGTGGGTGCACCCCTCATGGTCCTGAATTCCTTGCTCATGTTCTCCCTCCTTCTGCTCCTCATTGGGACCTTGGGAGCTCAGTCCAGTGCTCCAGTGTGGGTCTCTGTCTCTATCTCCATCCATCACCAGATGAAGGTTCTATGGTGATATGCAAGATATTTGTCAGTATTTCTATAGGGTGGGATGGGTGTAAGGGGAGATGGGGAGAGAAAAGTGAGAAGGGGAGGATGGGGGAAACTTGGGGAAACGGGATGATTGGGATAAAGGAATGTTGGATAGGGGAGCACGGAAGCACAATTCTTAGTTAAGGGAGCCACCTTAGGGTGGGCAAGAGATTTGAACCTAGAGTGGCTCCCAGGTGCCCAAGCTGAGGTCCCCAGTTAGTTCCTTGGGCAGCTGAGGATAGGGAACCTGAAATGACCCTATCCTATAGACTTTTTTTTTTAACACAGATGTATAAACATGGACACATCTATCTTCCAAAAGTTCCTTAAAAAGTGTATACCAGGGCTCTCTGTCTTATGTCTGGGCTGGATTAAAAATGAGATTCTTTTGTCTGTACTCAAGAGAGTTTGGAGCACTATAGTCAAGAACTTAATGATTGTGTACAGCTATGACATTTAAAACAAAGGAAAAGAATCCTTACTTTTGACTTATGGGAAATATTTTATTCAGAGGGCCTATTGTTTATATGAATGATTTTTCTAATTAACAAAATAACCACAAGTCACATTAACAAAACCACAGTAATGCAGGAAGGAAAAGCTGTGTTTCCATGTGCCCTCGTGGTCATCTTCTAGACTTGAGCAAATCACTGTAATTAAGAGACAATTGACAACTCAAACACTCACTGGATATGTTCTGATGTGCAAAACTTACTGAATTGATTCTCAAACTTACCATGAGAAACAAATTTAGAAAAGCCATATGAAAATAACACTACCAAATTTCTATTAAAAAGATTGCCATTTATGTTACTAAAAGAAAAAAAATCATGTACTAAATTTTACAACCCTATACATTTATTTTTTTAGTTAGATGTGACATTTAAAAAGTATATTTTTAATGGTGATCAATTTATGATCACACTAGGTAAATAGTTCCCTTTGATCTGACAGTTCTTTATAACTTATATGATTTCTTGCCAGACTAAAAGCTCTGTCATTTCTATATCTGGATACTAAATTATCAAGTGATTTTTCTATGCCTAAAATGTGTAGCATTTAGACATTAATTTACTCTTTTATCCCGGCATAAAAGGTTTATTGAACACTGATTAATATGCTTATATAGACTAGGTCCCACAACCCTCATCAGGGGCTCCAAGGGAAAAAATAGGGTAGACTCATGAGATTGAGGCATTGGTCCTTGACATGGTATTACTCATGTCAAAAACACATTTACTCAGGACTTTTCTTGCTCTCTGCAGGTTGTATGCGAGCTATAATCCTATATCCATGGGACACAATGTCCAATGGGGGGAAAATCATTGTCCTTAACATGGTTAAGGCTCAACTTAAGGAAAAGGCAAACACAGCTTATAAATTTTGGTAAATTCTCTAGTAAGTTTTCTCCATCTGAGAAATGACAACTAAATTCAGATACTGGGTTGTAGAAAACTAGCCTTGTTTTATGTGAAAGTGGCAGGTTTTTTTTATTATAAATAATGGTAAGGTCCTCAAAACAAAGCAAGAACATACATGAGTCTTAAGCAATGGCATTTCAATGTTGTCTTGAAAGCTATATGGAATTAGAAAGATTTTTAAATGCCCAAAGTTGGTCTGTTTTTTTTTCTGTCTCTCTGTCCTTTTCTCTCTGTCTCTTATTTTCCCCCATCCTGGATTGCTTGAGCTGCCCTCGAATTCCTGTGCTGTGATGTTGGATCTAGCTTATAGAACAAGCTGATCATTTAAGAAAGTTGGACCTGTTAGTCGCGAAGAGCTAGAAACCGTTATCAAAAATCTACCTTCCAAAAAAAGCCCAGGACCAGATGGTTTCAATGCAGAATTCTACCAGAACTTCCAAGAAGAGCTAATACCTATACTCCTTAATGTATTTCACAATATAGAAACAGAAGAGTCATTGCCAAATTCCTTTTATGAAGCTACAGTTACCCTGATACCAAAACCACACAAAGACCCAACCAAGAAAGAAAATTACAGGCCTATCTCACTCAAGAATATCAACACAAAAATTCTCAATAAAATACTGGCAAACCGAATCCAAGAACACATTAGAAAAATTATCCATTATGATCAAGTAGGCTTCATCCCAGAGATGCAGGGCTGGTTCAACATATGCAAATCTATCAATGTAATCCACCATATAAATAAACTGAAAGAAAAAAAACCATATGATCATTAGATGCTGAAAAAGCATTTGACAAAATTCAACACCCCTTTATGATAAAAGTCTTGGTGAGATTAGGGATACAAGGGTCATACCTAAATATAATAAAAGCTATTTACAGCAAGCCGTCAGCTAACATTAAATTAAATTAAATGGAGAAAAACTCAAAGCCATCCCACTAAAATCAGGAACATGACAAGGCTGTCCACTCTCTCCATACCTCTTCAATATAGTGCTTGAAGTTCTAGCAATAGCAATAAGACAACATAAAGGGATCAAGGGGATTCGTATCGGAAAAGAAGTTAAGGTCTCGTTATTTGCAGATGATATGATAGTATACATAAGCGACCCCAAAAACTCCTACAGCTGATAAACACCTTTAGTAATGTGGCAGGATACAAGATCAACTCCAAAAAATCAGTGGCCTTCCTTTACACTAAGGATAAGGAAACAGAGAGGGAAATTAGAGAAGCATCACCTTTCACGATAGCCACAAATAGCATAAAATATCTTGGGGTAACTCTGACCAAGGATGTGAAAGATCTATTTGACAAGAACTTTAAGTCTTTGAAGAAAGAAATTGAAGAGGACACCAGAAAATGGAAAGATCTTCCTTGCTCCTGGATTGGGAGGATCAACATAGTAAAAATGGCAATTCTACTAAAAGCAATCTATATATTCAATGCAATCCCCATCAAAATCCCATCAAAATTCTTCACAGATCTGGAGAAGACAATGATCAACTTTATATGGAAAAACAAAAAACCCAGGATAGCCAAAACAATCTTATACAACAAAGGAGCGTCTGGAGGCATTACCATCCCTGACTTCAAACTCTACTACAGAGCTACAGTATTGAAAACAGCTTGGTATTGGAATAAAAACAGAGAAGTCGACCAATGGAATTGAATAGAAGACCCTGACATTAACCCACAAACCTATGAACACCTGATTTTCGATAAAGGAGCTAAAAGTATACAATGGAAAAAAGAGAGCATCTTCAACAAATTGTGCTGGCAAAACTGGATGTCAACCTGTAGAAGAATGAAAATAGACCCATATCTATCACCATGCACAAAACTCAAGTCCAAATGGATTAAAGACCTCAATATCAGTCTGAACACACTGAACCTGATAGAAGAGAAAGTGGGAAGTACTCTACAACACATGGGCACAGGAGACCACTTCTTATGTATAACCCCAGCAGCACAGACATTAAGGACCTCATTGAATAAATGGGACCTCCTGAGACTGAGAAGCTTCTGTAAAGCAAAGGACACTGTTGCTAAGACACAAAGGCAACCCACTAACTGGGAGAAGATTTTCACCAACCCCGCAACTGACAAAGGTCTGATCTCCAAAATATATAAAGAACTCAAGAAACTAGACCGTAAAAGGCTAATCAACCCAATTATAAAATGGGACATTGAGCTGAACAGAGAATTCTCAACAGAAGAACTTCAAAGGGCCAAAAGACACTTAAGGTCATGCTCAACTTCCTTAGCGATCAGGGAAATGCAAATCAAGACAACTTTAAGATACCATCTTACACCTGTTAGAATGGCTAAAATAAAAAACACCAATGATAACCTTTGTTGGAGAGGTTGTGGAGAAAGGGGTACACTCATCCATTGCTGGTGGGAATGCAAACTTGTGCAACCACTTTGGAAAGCAGTATGGCGGTTTCTCAGGAAATTCGGGATCAACTTACCCCTGGACCCAGCAATACCACTCTTGGGAATATACCCAAGGGAGGCCTTATCATACAACAAAAGTATATGCTCTACGATGTTCATAGCAGCATTGTTTGTGATAGCCAGAACCTGGAAACAACCTAGATGCCCTTCAATGGAAGAATGGATGAAGAAAGTATGGAATTTATACATATTAGAGTACTACTCAGCAATAAAAAACAAGGACTTCTTGAATTTTGCATGCAAATGGATGGAAATAGAAAACACTATCCTGAGTGAGGTAAGCCAGACCCAAAAAGAGGAACATGGGATGTACTCACTCATATTTGGTTTCTAGCCATAAACCAAGGACATTGAGCCTATAATTAGTGATCCTAGAGAAGCTAAATAAGGAGAACCCAAAGAAAAACATATAGGCATCCTCCTGAATATTAACCTTCAGCAAATGATGAAAGGAGACAGAGACAGCGACTCACATTGGAGCACAGGACTGAAATCTCAAGGTCCAAATCAGGAGCAGAAGGAGAGAGAGCACGAGCAAGGAACTCAGGACAGCGAGGGGTGCACCCACACACTGAGACAATGGGGATGTTCTACTGGGAACTCACCAAGACCAGCTGGCCTGGGTCTGGAAAAGCCTGGGATAAAACTGGACTCCCTGAACATAGCGGACAATGAGGACTACTGACAACTCAAGAACAATGGCAATGGGTTTCTCATCCTACTGCACGCACTGGCTTTGTGGGAGCCTAGGCAGTTTGGATGCTCAACTTACTAGACCTGGATGGAGGTGGGGGTTCCTTGGACTTCCCACAGGACAGGGAACCCTGATTGCTTTTCGGGCTGGGGGGGGACTTAATTGGGGGAGGGGGAGGGAAATGGGAGGCGGTGATGGGGAAGAGACAGAAATCTTTAATAAATAAATAAATTTAATAAAAGAAAGTTGGAGATGAGTCTTTTAATATTGGTCAGGACATGGAGGATATTATTCTGTTGGTGTCTTCAATGCCTTACTAATATCAGATTAATACCAAAGCTTTTTGGAGTAGACTCTTATTCTTGACTGTTTCATGCTTCTGCCATAATGCAAATAGTGTTGCGAGTCTCCAGAAAAAGCCGGGTCAAGGCACTGAATTTTGAGGAAAGGCCAACCCCTTAGCAAGCACTATACCTGTCTATAGTTTGATACTGGTGTTCCTACTCTCCAAGACTGCAAACAATACATTTTTTTTTTGCCTTACAAGTTTTCAGTCATAAAGATGTGTTACAGGACCTCCATAAAACAACTTAAACCTAAAACTTTTATAAGAAGGCTCTTAATTTATGTCAATTAGTTTATTAGACCTATGCTAGACTAATTCTAAAAATAAAAACAAATTTATATTATATATAATTTGATATCAGATAAACACTTTTATAAGTGACGGAAATGAACAAAATATATTTCATGCAAAAATCATTTGTTGAAATAAAGCTCATTTTATGCTTTGCATAAACTATTTTTTCTGATTTTTATACCTTATTAGTAGTCTCATAATTGAAGGAAAGTTGAATTCCAAGATCTCTCTGATCTCTGAGTGGCTGCTTGTGCTTTCAGGATGATGCTATGCAATATCTGTCACATGAATACTTGTGGTTTCTACTGCCACCTCTCTCTACACTGCAAATATATGAATCTCCAGCCATTCATCTCTACATATTATTACAATGAATAACAATAAATTACCTGGAAGAATTACAAAATTTTCAAGAATATGTTTTTATTATACTTATTAGGGTAACAATTTTCTTAGAACCTGCACCACTCTGCTACTTAAATGCTAGATTATATACTTAAAAACTCTTTGGCTGAACTATCTTGACAAAGCTATTGCTTTTACTTGGATTTTTTGACACTTTTTGAAGAAACTGTTGGAGATGGTGCTCTTCTTTAGGGAATTATAAAGCTGTTCCTGGAATAAGCATGCAAACTAAACAAAGCAAATCTTATAAAAATCCAAACCTGTATTTGACAAGCCACTAATGGTGTTAGAGTGCTCCGCTCTGGTTCTTGCAATAAATAAAGACAGCCATCACAAATACAAGAGAGGACAACTGGAAATGCCACAATTCTGCTGTCAGACTTATTAAAAAAATATATCTACATATATAACATACACACACATAACATATATGTGTGTGTATATATATATATATATATATTCCTAAGATAGTAAATCGTATTTGCGTTCTAAATACTTGTCATTATCTCATTTATCTGTAATAATGAAAGATATTGAAAGATAAGGGAGTGCTAAAAAAAGGGATAGGATATGTTAATAGGTAGATACACTAATAATAATATTGAGTAATAGTGAGAATACTAGTGTGCTATTATTTATAGATAATTTTCATTGGTATAGATTCTTGTATATTGATACAAATTTAAATCATATTTGTTATATTGAATATGCTCCTATTTCTGTTTACAAAATTTGTGTACCTATGCAAAGTTATTTTTGTCATATTGCATGCATGCATGTTTCTACCTCAGTTTAAGATACTTTGTATATTGATTTAGTTTTAGGATATATTTGTTATATTACACTATATGTTTCTACCTCAGATCAAAATACTTATAAATTGTTTACATTTTGAGCTTATTGTTCTCATTTCCTGTACATTTGTTTAAAGACTGTTTAATATGTTAATATGAAGCCTTAGTTTTTAAGCTATATAAGTATTAAGAATTATAGGCCAATAGTCACCCATATTTGTCATACTTATTGTTAGACTAATTAGCTTCTTTAGTTACATAGATATTGTATTGGGTAACCTTCAACCACTTCAATGAACTACAGAATATGACATGTAAATAACTGAGAATTCTGTTGATATAAGGCACAATTGTTCCTGGCGACACCAATCTAGTCCTGAGAGAATGATGGGGAACCTAAGGGACTCAACTTAGAGCTTGTTTTCTTCTTGGCGAAACTGGCAAAGAACTGCCTATGCCTTGACCACAGACAAAATGCACAGTGTCTGTAGTGTACAAGCAGGATACAAGAAAAAGACTGCCAAATCTTTTCAAGACAGAGTAGGTAAGACAGTTTTGAAAAATTTCCTACCTTTGAAAATGGTCTGTCAATTACTCTAGGCCTTAGCCAAAGCTGGTTTCTTCAACATTGCAAACAAGACTTTGGGTGATCGCCCAGGTAGCCAATTATCCTTGTTCTTGCACCTTTTAAGAGTCGCTTGATTTCACTTTCTGTTTACTAGAGTAATATTATTTCCCTTCTCAGGTCTTTGACAGGGTTGAAGATTAGATAGTCGTAGTTACTGTCTTCTCATGTAGATAGTTGTAGTTACTCTCCTCTCATGACTTAGCCAAGCCATTTCTAATAAAACACTGAGACTCCTTAGGATAAGATAACTATTGAAAGCTTTAGCAAATGTTTCTTGATATTTGTTCTTATTGTATACAGTTTAGTATTAGGCTCATAACTCTCTTATTTAGACTACCATCCACCTAACCCCAGTTTAGTCTCCCAGCAAAGAGTAGGACTTCCAGGGATATCAAAGGAACATGGCAAAATAATACACAAAAAAGCACAAATCTTCACATCAAGACAGGGGAAGGCAAGCCAGTAGGAGGAAAATGGTTCTAAAAGCAGACAGAAAGTCATAGACACCCTATTCCCACTGTCAGGAATCCACAAAAACATTCTAAGCAATGACAGCATGTATGCAGAAGACCTAGCTTAAATGCAGAGCTTAGGCTCTGACTGTGATTGCCTCTTTAGTATCTGTGAATATCCATGAGGCCTGCTTAGTTGATCCCAAGGGACATATTTTCTTAGTCTCCTTGATTTCTCTGGCTCCCACAATTCTTTCTCCTGCTCTTTCATAAGTTTCCTGAGCTTTGGTGGGAGGAACTCAACGGCAAACATCTTCAGTAATTTTTTTATTGTTTTTTCTTTTTGGCCAGTTGTGTTTGGCCTCTATCCTAGGTGTCTTTTTGCTAAGATCAACTGTAGTATCTGTTCTTGTCATATTTTTATTTGTTTGTTTGCTCATTTTAGCTTTTTTTAAATTTTTTTCAGCAAATAGAGACCAATTGACTGTGGAATGCCACATTACAATGACTATATCAACAAAACAACTCCTGCACCTAAGACTCAGGTTACATGGCAGATGGCAATGTACAAAAATTGTAAGAACCAGAGGACCAAGAAGTCTGCTGTGAGATTGTACCTTCTAGAGAAGCTACACCTGGAACATGTGAACAAATCCAAGAGCAATCTCAGTTGTTGGAGACAATCTCAGGAGGTCTCACCAAGTAAAGACTTATAGGCACTTGACTGTTGAGAGAGGGAAAATTAATCTTCCCAGAGATGATATCCTGATTGGTTATACAATTCTGATTGGCTAAACTTAGAAATGTATACTTGCAGGGAATAGCAGGCAATATTAAACAGACTCAGTAGGATCTCTCTCTATCTATCTATCTATCTATCTATCTATCTATCTATCTATCTATCTATCTATCTACCATGTATCTGATGTATATGTATAATGTGTGTACATATGCAAATGTATATGTATAAACAGTTGTGGTTAAAGACAAAGAAGCTATGAATTTAAGGGTCAGTGTCCAACATGACAGGGATATGAAAGAGGAGAGGGAAAGGAGAAATTATATAACCACATTTTAATCTTTAAAAATGAAGAAAAAACATACTTGTTTCAATATATATTTATCGGCAAAATTTGACAATCTATAATATTTTTACTACATAAGAAATAAAGTAATAAATATAATACATTAGTAAAGAAACATGTATTTGTGGATGTGTGTGTGTGTGTGTGTGTGTGTGAGAGAGAGAGAGAGAGAGAGAGAGAGAGAGAGAGAGAGAGAGAGAGAGATACTATTTTATTTTCTGAGACTTAGAATCTGTTTTCTTTGTCTCTATGTATCATATTAATTAAAAGTGTTCAGTGTGTAATATTATATATAGAGAGCGTTGCATAGTTATGATTTGTACACTTTGATTTTATCTATATCGATGCACACATATGCTGTCAGGAAAGAGAAGTCCACTTACATATAATATACACAATTGATCTCATTAAAACTGATCTCATGGTTCCAGCTGAGAAAACTGGTCAAACAAAACAGACTTGACAGGAATGACTATACCTGCAATGGAAGTCATTCTGAATAAAGGCCTGAGCCTAGCTACATGCAGTATAGAACGGCAGACTGTAGGCATATGATGACCAAAATCACTTAAGAAATTTCCATGGTCCACAGGGGGAATGGAGGCCTGAGACTGACTCGTCATAAGTTCAGATCCTGCCGTAAGTAGCTGCATAAGACAGCAGCTTTAGAAGGACAATGAGCTTTATATCCCTCTTCTATTTTTCTTGTTATTTTCACTTAAATTTTGTTTCTCACTGTTGGCACCAGCTCTGTATTTTTCTCTGATGTTTGTAGGTGATTCCAGTGTGTCACCAGCCAATGCCAGAAAGTAAGGTAACTGACTCTGTTCAGGGTTCTCCTATGTGACAAAAGCCTCTGCATGTTTACTTTGGTTCAGCACACACTTGCACCACTAATCTGTGAAAATAAGCTTGCACGTTCATTTATTATCAGTACACAAAATGTCTAACCTAATGACTAACGTAGCTTTCTAAAAAAGTGTGGACAGTTAAAGAAAATTAACAACTCATAGCGGAACCCATCTTTGCTTTCCATTCTAGTATGTCACTTCCTGGAAACAAAAACAACTAATCATCTATTCCAGTAGCAATAGGGTGCAAATTTCTACAAATCCAAGCCTTTTACTTGTCTCGAAATAATTTGCAAAGACCTTTTCTTAGACTTAACTGTAGACCTCCTCCAATTTAATATTTCATTTTAGCTTTAGGATTCCATTTGCCATTTATTTTGTATATTTTCTCAGTTACTTTTAAACTCTTGGTTTTGTAATGCAATCAAAGCAATGTGGTAGAGAAGTCATTCATCTATAATGATCTCAACTAGAAGTCAGTAGCCGGAGAGTTCATTTATTCAGTAAATATTTACAGAATCTATAGCAGAAAACAAAAATAATTTTTCATTGTCACCACTGCGTGCTTTACACTAATGTAAAAGCACAGCATGTATATTAGATATACTCGTGGCATATTTACCTGTTGACTAAATGAGACCTTGATGAACATTCATATATTATAAGGTCTAAGAAAGACAAAAGGACACAAGCTTTAGTAATAAGTCTATGAAAATCTAAAACGAGTAACAAAACATCACCATTGTTTGATATCTGCTAAAATATCAAATGCTTTTTACAGAGGAAGTTTTACTCATATTGATATTCTAGGTATTGCCAATATTTTTACCTTTTACTTGATTTAGAAAATTTAACAGTATTTTTGAGATTCATACATATATAGTTTAAACAAAATAATATAATTCTTCATGTATAAATGCCAATGAGATATTTAAAATGATCATGATAAGAAAATATAACAATATCCTAACTGGAGTCCTGGGATCTCTTCTTTGATTACCATGATCTGGCGTGGCCATGTTATGTAGTTGAAGCAAATACAGGTACATATAAACTCTGAGAAGCCCAATTATTCAACCTTATCAACCGTGGAACTGACTCACAACCAGCTCATAAAATAAAATAAATATACCACAAGCCAGCTTGCTGTGCAAACTCATATAATTATCCTACTGACCTCAAAGGAGGCAAATCTAAAGACATAATAGCCTTTCTGGATCTGTAGTCTGTCAAAAGAAGGAACACACACCGTCTACAAAAGAAAATAATTTAAACCAAAATGTCACTAGTGCTGAGCCCTTATGTGCTTTGTGGGTTTTTTCATTGAAGCAGGAAACACACTCAATTTGTAACATACTGGTATGATTATAGTGAACTGAGTTGAGCTTTGCTGAAATAAACTGTTTCTCTCACTTTGATTGTGAGGATTTTTATGTTCAGAGAGAAAAATTCATTTGAATCCTATTTGCCAAACTTCAGTATATCCAAAGTAATCTAGCCCCCCAAAAGTATATAAGTTTCACTAGTGACAGAAAAGAAAGAGGGAAGTAAAGGGACTTCTGTGAAAGTATTAATTTTCTAGGGAAAATATAGTTCTATAAATAAGCAAAATGATGGCTTTCTGGTATTTTTTAAATGGAAAGCATCTACCATTAATCTTTGTAAAGAATTACCTCATAGAAGTCCCAGCTGTAGGCCTCCTATTTATGGGTTTCTTTCTTCTTTGAAAGTAGAACACAGTAGTAGAAACAGAATGCATCCTATCTATCACACTCATTTAATAGAAAATTGAATTCAATCACAGGAACATTTGGAAAAAATAATTTATTCTAACACAGCAAGGTCTGACAATCATGTTGACCATCTGTGAGTCTCACTAAAAATAGCAAACTTGCACACTTCCTCTAAGTGAAAATTTCCTCTAACAATCAGCTTCGGTGAGTGTAAAGAAAACTGTTAAACACTGAATGATTCCCATTATATCTACAAAGAAATTTTTAAAAAATATCAAATAGATGCTTTATGTTTTTGGCTACCCTAAAATATTATACTATTTCAAGCAATGACTTTCTTGATTAGAACTAAGAAGAATCTGAAACTCTTGACTCCACAACCAAGAAGATTTTGGCAGTTGTAATCAGACTGGATCACGGAGCATAGTGGTCCCAAATTACTGACAACTCTGTGTTCTCTTGCTTGGGACCAGTAGAACTATAAAAGTCTTTCTCTGCCCCAACAGCCAACCCCCAAATAATTACATGGAGACACTATTAATTATGAAAGCTCAGCCTATAGCTTAGGCTTATTCCTAACTTTTACAACTTAAATTAACCTTTATTTCCCTTATTTTTATTATTCTATTTTCTACCACATGGCTTTTACCTCTATATCATTCTGTGCATCAGACTTGTTCTGTGTCTGGCTTGCTTCTCTCTCTCTCTTCTTTCCAGATTCCTCTCTGTTCCTGGCAGTCCTGCCCATACCTCCTGCCTAGCTATTGGCAATTTATATCCTTATTAAACCATTCAGAAGGTGACTTGGCAAGACACATCTTCACTGTGTACAAAAGGATTAGTCCACCTCATGCAGCAATCTTAGTAGCAATATGTTGCCTTTCAAATCAATATGGGCAGCTTCATTTTGAGATAAAAATACCATTTCTCTTATTCTCAAGATTTATATGAAAAGTTAAAATGGGGCATTTGTACATGGTCTCTACTCTAAATCAAACAAGAATTTAAATTAATTATCTCTTGACTGTCTCCATTTGTCTATGTGCAGTATGATCTCTGTGTATCTACACTGCTTGTTGGTAGACACAACCCAAGTTATAAAGTTGTATTGTATGATGAGGTAACTTACCTTTTAAAGAAGTCTGAGATTTTAAAGGAAAAATAGATGAAAGGCAAACGGAGCCAGGAAAATAAAACTCCCCTAAAATTTATCTCAGGTGAGTTGCAATCAATAACTGTGAATTTAAATGATTTATTCCAAAGATAATTGTGAAATTGTGGGTTTAAAAAAAAATTACATTGGTGTTTTGCCTGCGTGTATGTCTGTGTGAGGGTATCAGATTTTTTTTTAGTACAGTCAGTCATAATTTTATTTAGCTGAAGTTGTTTGTGCTGAAGAATTTCTTTTTTTTTTATTGAGAAAAAAAATTCTGCCTCCTCCCAGCCTCCCACTCCTCTCCCCCTTCCCCCACTCCTCTCCCCCTCCCTCTCCAGTCTGAAGAGCAGTCAGGGTTCCCTGCCCTGTGGAAAGTCCAAAGTCCTGCCCCCCCCATCCTGGTCTAGGAAGGAGAACATCCAAACTGGCTAGGCTCCCACAAAGCCAGGACATGAAGTAGGATCAAAACCCAGTGCCATTGTCCTTGGCTTCTCAGCAGCCCTCATTGTCCGCCATGTTCAGAGAGTCCGGTTTTATCCCATGCTTTTTTAGTCACAGTCCAGCTGGCCTTGGTGAGCTCCAATAGATCAGCCCCACTGTCTCCGTGGGTGGGTGCTCCCCTTGAGGTCCTGACTTCTTTGCTCATGTTCTTCCTCCTTCTGTTCCTCATTGGGACTTTGGGGGCCTCTGTCTCTATCTCCATCCGAATGCAAACTTGTGCAACCACTTTGGAAAGCAGTGTTTCGGTTTCTCAGGAAATTCGGGATCAACCTACCCCTGGACCCATTAATATCACTCTTGGGAATATACCCAAGAGATGCCCGATCATATGACAAGGGCATTTGTTCAACTATGTTCATAGCAGCATTATTTGTAATAGCCAGAACCTGGAAACAATCTAGATGTCCTTCAAGGGTATCAAATCTTAAGTTACAGTTGTGAGCTGCCATGTAGAGGCTGGGAATTGAACCTAGCCCTCTGGAAGATCAACTACTCCTCTCAAATGTTGAGCCATCTCTCCAGCCTTGAATATGTGTTATTGAAAAACAAGTTTATTGTTGCTTTGTCCTGTCATGAAGAATTAAAAAGAAATCAATGCTGATGTTGGCACAAACCCCCTGGTGTTCCACTGCTCTTTTAAAATACACTACAATGACATGAAATGATGAGCTGTAATTCTCATCTTGATGGTAGTGGAAATTAAGAGTTAACTGCTAAATAGTTTCAATGATAATTGAAGAAGGATTATAGGGGATTTCTTAAATAGAAAGAAGAAAAAATAGCATCTTCCTTGTTTATAGTTTTTATTAGAAGAGATATTCTAGGTTATCAATACTAAAGTTTTGAAATTGAGGTAGATACTAGTTTATATAAATATACAAATCACTGGGAGAAACACTTTTTTCTTTCTCTTCATGGACTGGGGAATGTGCTACAATTCCTGTATCATTTCTTGGGAAGTAGATTGTATCAAGTCTTAGGAGAACAAAGGTTCAGTTGGAAGAGGAAGTCAGTTGCAATCCTTCCCATAGACTTTAAATGACAGTCCTTTACCCCAGTTTGGGGTGAACACTTTATTATGAGCCACAGGTAGATATTAAATGGCTGCCTGTGAAATATTAGAAATGTAAAGTGATTTCCAGATGATTCTTGAAGACAGACAAGGTTGGGACAATTGTCACTGTGAAGTATGGGCACTAAAAGATATTAGAGCAGTTTTTCCAGGGATTTATTTCTTACAGCAGCAGTAACTTGTGCTTTCCTGATTTAAATGTGGGACTTTCTTAAATGTCAAGTTTGATGCTGTGATGTGAAACCCTAGATCTACTGCCCCTAACCTGTGTTTAAGTGTTTTGTTCTGTCTTTTTTTCTTAAGCTTCCATAGAATGGCTGCATTTTTACCAATTCAGATAAAAACCTGCTTCAATCAAGTTTTCTGTTTCATTGACAATTTGTTTCATTTTGTTGCTTCTGCTTCTTTTACGTGATGATTAAATAACTGACAAAAATGGAATGAAAATAGTAACAATCCTTATAGATATACATACAAGTATGTAATTATTGCTTTATTATTATCCTGAAATACGTGGTGTGGTAGAAGAAGAAAATTTATTTTGGCTCTCAGTTATTGATGTTGTTTCTGAAAAAAAAAGTATGTAAAAAAAACTGTACCAAGTAATAAAGCACATGTTCAGCTTCATACTGGTTGATTAACTCTGAAGATGAATAAACATGCAAAAATATAATTCGTATGTACGGTATAATATAAATATCAATAAATCAAACATATCTCAATGTTTTAATGTAATATTCAGCTTTAATTTATATATAACACATATAGTACACATATTTAATTATCATTACAATGTAAATACATTGCAATTTCAATAATTATTTAAATTTACAAATGGCATAAATAGCATATATAGCTATATTTCTAGGAAGAGAAGATTTTAAATTTCCTTAGATACAGAACTACTTATAAAGAAATTAACATTTGAAATATTATTACATAATTTTTATCTTGATCAACATACATTCTATTAAAAATACAAATTTACAACAATGATAAAATAAAAAATTGGTAAAGAAATATAGAAATCAAATTTACTTTGTATTTTTCATGAACATTTATTAATTACACGTAGTCACAATGCTGAGAAATACCTTATTGTCAATAAATAATAAAGAATATGTACTAAAATATTAGACTAAGTTAGGTCTGTCAGAGAAAACCAATTCAACATAGCAAAATTTTAGCGATAATTCTGAAAGATACAATTTCAATTGCCATTACTCAAAATGTTGAAAATCCCAGAAGTTCAGAAGCATTTTAAGCATTTATGCTTAAATGCCTAAATTTAATGCTTAAAATTCTGAAAGAGAAAAAAAAATCTGTTTCTTGTCATTTTGAAAAAGTATTCTTTTTAAACTCTAAAGTCATATTTATATTTTCAAACAATATTTTAATAAACACAAAAAACAAAAAAACCACTTTACTGACTATATAGTGAATTTACAATAATTTATATATATATATATATATATATATATATATATATATATATATATATATATATATATATACATACATATACACACACACACATACATGAACACACTTGTAGATCTATATTATCAGGTATACTACAGCAGTTACAAAAAAAAAAACTACAATAGAAAATTGGCAACACCTGACAAATACAAGTTCACAGAGTTGGTCCCTGTATATACTGTTTTACAGTTGTGGCTATCAGAAATGTTATGACCCAAGTTCTTTTCAATGATCAATCAAACACCATGATAAGACTGAGCAAGATACCTCTTGCATACATTTTATTTAGAAAGTAAAATGAATTAGTAAAGATAATTTTAAAAGCTTAGTATGTCAGACACAGGACTGCAAATAATTATTTTATGTTGCATCAAGTGTAAAAAATGCCTTCTGTATTTCTATGATAGCCAAATTGCTAATCAACAATAGTGAATATGTATATACACACGTGTATCTATTACATAGGAAATATAATACAAATAAATCTACCTAATCTGTTTCAAGACACTGGTGTAAATTTTTACCAGCAAGTGTCTTTGATTTCCAAGATCACATAGCTTGACAGTTTCGCTTGGTTTTCCGATGGATATCAGTTTTTGAAGGCAGGCATGATGCTGTGCATGAAGGGTCAGAAGCAATTCAGGAGTGAGGAATTTAGGAGCTGTCTCTGTAGACCTGAAGCATTAGTATGTTACCTAGAATCTCTCAGTCTTTTCCCTGCTTGATGTGATCATGGTTTGCGGGATTTTAGCTTCCAAATCCAACCCTCAGGATTGCAATTCTTTAGGAATATGTTTTTCATAATTTTGATTTTAGGAATTCTGGATTTCATCGACTTTGATTCCTCAAGCTTTAATGAGTATATTCTGTTCAGGGATTAGGAGCCACGTCATTTAGGAATGCTCCTTTATAGTAAGTTGCCAAACTCTAAATAAAACGTCTCATACCTAATAGGAAGTGTGTGAAGTAAATGTCACAAAATTACATACATTTGAACACAGTCTCATCTTTTATGACATTAATATCATGTAACCCAATATTTAAGCAAAGTGAATATAGAGGAGAAAAAAGTATTTTTCTGTACATTCTTAGTTTTTCTGAAGTCTGAGCGCTGGTGTGACAAAAGACATATTTATGGTAGAAACAGTGTACACATTTAGTAACATTCCTATGTACGTGACGCTTCACAGAACAGTGAAAACACAAAGAAGTTGTTAGCCCCGGGGCTTGCTTCTCATGCTAGCAGAATGCTGTCAATAGAAGAAACAGACCAGACAGCAGGAGGAGGGATTTAGGCTTCTAGGCAGGTAATTAATAGCGAGATGACTCTAAGGGACAGGGCAAACAGACAGAGGCTTTCTTGCTAGACTCAATTACGGCTTCTTATTTTAGGGTCAGGTTCATTGTGTGGACTTAATAGTGGCTTCTCATTTTTAGGGTCCTGTGCTTCCAGAACCAGGAGGAACAAATGGCACACACCTTTGCACAAGAGCTCTTCCACTTGTGCTGTTTCTCAGTAAGTTTCTTTCTAAAATTAAAAGTTTCACATCAGGAGTGTGCTTGGGACTGAGATAGTTGGACATTGGTCCACAGAAATCTCTATCATCAGCCAGCTCACAAGATTGTGTTAAGAATCATGGAGAATAAAGAAAAATGATGCAAAGCGCAATGAATGCAGAAACTGATATGTGCAGTTCAAATTCAAAAAGAAAAAAAAATTGCTGTTTTTTGACAGCAAGTAGTTTGAACTACTTGTTTACTTAGGAAGCAACTTACTGCAAGTCTGTTCCTATCTTTTGTAGGTGGCTATTTTCTGTCACCTTTAACCACCTGAGACCATTTCCATTATCCAGTTTGTGTAACTGGTGAAATTATTTTCCTTGATTAACAAACAGGAATGGAAAGTAAATGAGAATAAAGTGAACACATTTTAATCAAATTCAGCTGAATATGTGTCTTAGATCTGGGAACCCCATTTGATATAAGTGTGAAGCATCATTTAGTCATTTAGATGTGAAGCTAATATTAATCTCTGTAGATTTCTTTAAAAGACAGGTTATGCTAATTACTCATCTGCTACTGTTTGTCTTTATGCTATATCTTTTGAGTATGTTAAAGCATTCATTACACAAATGCTCTTTATAATATCCCAATTCTAAACACTCGGCTTATTTATAGGTTAAAAATTGCTCTTGGTGGAACTTGGAAGCATTCACACTTCTCTTTCCAAGTAAAGCAGAAGAAAATGTGCCCTCAGAGAGAGCTGCTGTCAGTGATGGTTTTGGGAAAGTTCATGTCACCCAGCCTGACTTTCATATCATATTCTAATAGCTGCTTTCAAGAGTCGTGATTGATTAGGGCTTGCTAAAAATTCCAGTGTCAGTTGCAGCCTTAAAGGCAACAATTCTTCTGTATTTCAAAAAAAAAAAAAAATCCTAACTCTGTGTCTTTGTGTCCTTCCCTCTCTTCCTAGGAAAGGGGTGATAGTGACTCGAGCAAAAATACCGGAGGAGAGAGCCCTACATCTTAACTCATATTATATTCATGTTTTTATTAACATTTACTCCAAGGAAACAATACTTCTTTTTATCTTTCCATTGTTTGCATTTTCTTCTGAGAAGATGACGAGAGTAACTCTCTGAACATAGCTTCAAGAATTTTGACTTAAATCACAATGCAAACACTTGGTTTATGTTATTTTTGGTTCATCTTCGTTCAGTATAAAACTAACTGTCATTAGAGTCAGTACAAAGTTTGGGTATGCAAGATGAATTTTACAAATAATGTAACAGGATATTTATCAAAACACTATGGATTTTAAATGAGTAACTTTCATGATATATTAATGAATTTGAACAATAGTAACCTGAAAAAATAACAATTAAGGGAAAAAAAACCTTACTATAATTTACCAGAGCTGTGCAAGTAAAATGAATCTATCAATTGTAGTTACTAGACAAAAAGGTTTGGGGTCAAATATTTGGTATAGTTATTTTGAAATAAGAAGGAGATGCCAACTATAACCAAGCATCCAGTACCCAGAACAACAGTCTGTTGCAAAAGAACATGCTGTCTATGAACTATGTATAACACTGAACATAATGAAAGCTTTAAAATCCCAATGATATATCAATTAATGGTGGCTAATATCTGATCACCATTGAAAATCAATGGTTGGGACTTGAAGAGTCAGGCTCTATTTCAGGAAGTAGAAAGCAGAACTCACTGGGAAGAAACAAACTATACATACCTAGTTTATGTTTTTCTATAGGTTATTTCCAGACGAAAAGAGATTCTAAAGACCGTGACTGTGGTTAAGTTTTCTTCAGATTACCCACTGATTGATACTCAGGAGAAATTTCCTGACAATCAAATGCTAAGCCTCTTCTCTAATGATTATAAACTTAATGAAAATGGTAGATATCCTGTAAATACTAATATTGCACACAGTAATGTATATATTCAGAAAGTCTATAAAGAATGTATATACCGAAACTTTTCTGAATATTAAGGAAAAAGATTTACCTATCAGTAATCTCATGGACTAAAATGAATTCTTAATTTTCATGAATCAGAATCTACTTGTCATTTTGCCTTAAAAGTTCATTTATACTGAAAATATAAATTGTTTCTATACATAAGTAAAATCTTATATCTGATTTGAGAAAGAGTTTGGGGTATTGGCAACTACCAAATATGTATTGATGTTCTATTTTAATCATGTGTGAAAATCATTAATGATTAAATTCTTCTTGGTTAAGGTATAAAACATGGTAAATAAATTGTATGCAAAAGATAATGCTGTCTTTTGTTTCTAGACAGAAAATATAGTTAGTGGATGTTATTGTGTGAACTTACTGAATTTAATGTTCTTGTTACATAGAGGTGTATATGGTACAATAGATATATTATAACATAACCTTAAAATATTTTGAGATGCTATTTGATATAAATTATATCTTTTTCCTAGCTGATATGCATAATCTGATGAGCAAAAATCACCCCTGCAAAAAAATGTTTTTCACATTTATTACTTCACTTATGCCTGAATCACAAGAACATAAATAGTAATAGATAAAATAGACAGAGGTTTGCTTATTTAAGTAGCAGGGAGTATATGAGTAAGATAAAAATAACCACTTTGCTTTAATTTGCATAGTATTTAATGATATATACATACAGTTTCATAATTGAAATATCTATTTGTCTCTTAAAGACGACACACTAAGAGTCACCGTTTACACTGTAGAATAGGTTGCTGTATGCAGTCTGCACAGATAACCATTGTCTGCATAGGTACCTAAGGTTTTTACCTTAGAAGACAGGAGAAAGTACTTCAGGTTTGTACAATTTTATAATGATCAGAGAATTATTTCTTATGCTTAATCAAAAGCATGCATATCCTAAATTAAATTTAGTTTTACCCTTTGGACATGTCCATGCATTTTACAATCTTTTTCTACTCTGAAGTGTTTAATATCTTTTGAGACAAGCTTATGTTTTACAGATTATTTTTCCTCCGTGTAAAGAGTTGCAGTTAACTTTATATTATGTAGGTCTTTAGAAAAAAGGTCTGGAATGGAATTTTTAGATTGATCTTTCTTGAAAATGGAAAAGCAGGTATGTTTGTAAGAGTAGCTGAAGGTCACTTGATTGCATCAGCCTTACAGTCATGGGTGAGCAAGAACACAGGTGTGTAAAATATAAATGGCCACCACCAGCAAAACTAAACACACTCCATCTCTTAAATACACCATTCTATAGTGTCTATCTCTTCAATACTCAACATCTCAGTATCTTTAAGAGCACAATGTCAGTGTGTATGTGTGTGTCCGCGTCTGTGTCAGTGTCAGTGTGTTTGCTGCCATCCTCCCAACTCTCCAGGCAAATTTCTTCAGGAGACTTATTCCCAGCTTTACTCACATTCTTCAAGATTCTACTTGTGCCCTCCAATTTCCTATTCTGTCGAGAGGTAATTCAATTAAATTCTCATTTGGTGTTTTAATTGCCCTTCTTCTATTGTAAATGTGCAAATTTAATAATCCTGTTTCATATGTCTTCACCTGCCATCGATCCAAATTGGTGAGTCTATGAAATTAGGTAGTGGCATCTCATGTACCAATAACAAGTACCAGTATATAGAGAAGACAATAAAAGATGCATTTTTCTCATGTATTCATCTATCAGCCAAAAGATATTAACCTTTATAAATGTTTATAACACAAATTGATTCACAGTGTGGCCAAGTTTCAGTGCCAGTGTGATTGAGAGTTCTTGAACACAAGGGGCTTGATCATGAAAACACAGAGCTTTTTCATCTTTAGTCTATTGCAGTTCATGTGCTTTAAGTGGATTTTCTTGGTCTGTAATCAATGAAAAGTAGAAAATAATTGCTCTTAAAGTGCTGTGGGAAAATATTCATTTGCCAATTAAAGTAGAGGAAATGAAGGTGACAGACTTGTTTCCATAGGTGTCTTGTCAGAACCCTTGCGTCAGATAGAGTTAAACACTTTGGACAGGGCATCGTTTCATTCTTTTTGCTCTTGTTAAGTATTGAGAAGAGTGTTTCAAACAGCTTGTATGTTTAAGTGTCAGAAAAATGCAACGATAAATCAATGCTGTGCCTTGGGAATATCACATAATGAAGTGAAAGGGCCACAAAGGGCAAAGTGTTTAAAAGGAGAGAATTCAGAATGCACTCAGGATGGAACTTCTAGGCATTTTTTATGTGTCCATCAATCATTACTGTGAATTCCACCTTCTATTTGAGTTTTTAAATGAACTTACAGGTCTTTCTGATTTTTTCCAGTCCCACCAAAAGACCATCATAGTGAGCACTTAAAAAAATGTTTCTTAAGCAATTACTACTGTTCATTAGAAACACTGGTCAGTCCCTTAAAAGTTTTCCCTGCAGTCTCTGCTTCCATATTGGTAATTCATGATAACTCAATACATGAAAAAATCTAATAATGATATAAAATCCTATAGGGCAGAGTTTACTAAAAGACTAGTTTACTATCTGAAGTGAAAAAAAAAATATGCCATTTTGGTTGGCCATGTTTTGTGGATCACTTTTCCTAAATACCTAAAAATCACTTGCTTTTTTAGAAGGACCAGGACTGTCTTTGGGCCAAGGGCGAAGGACATTTCTTAACTTTCACATGCAATCATTTCCTCCCCTAAAGGACTGCTACTATTCACTTTTCGGCTTTTCACCACTCTCTATGTCTTCAGAGTCCTTCATACATTACTAACAGTGGTTCAAATTTGTAATGACTTGTACATTTATATTAGCTCAAAGTTACTGAATATTTAAAAAAAAACACTCCTTCGTGTACACTTTCGGCTTGTGTTTCCATCTTGCATTTATTTCAACAGTTTGTTCTGTAATGTTGTCGCAAGGCCCATGTGTCCCTAGCCTGTAATGAAATCTTTCAAAAGACAAGATCTCCTGAGTAAATTGGGAGCATGGGGACCTTGGGATAGGGTTGAAGGAAAGGGAAGAGGCAGGGACGGGAACATAGAAAAATATAGTGCTCAATAAAAATTAATAATAAAAAAAAAGACCAATGGAGAGAAGCTTGCTAGTGAGACTGTGCTCTGGAAAGGGATTCTGGGACTAGAGTCTTTCAGATTTTCCTTTGCTTCATGGCAACCAGGAAGTGAAGAGCTTCTCTATTTCTCAGTCCTGTTTGCAGTACTTCTCATTATAGGCCCAGGTTGTCTGCCAGGGATGCAAACATATCTGATTGCAAGCCAGAAAAAATATTTCCTCTTTTAAACTTATCTCAGATTTTGTGTCACAGTAACCCTAACTTTGACTTAACATAATATTTTTCTGCCATTCAACAAATAGATATTCCATATATTTCACACATTGAATCATTTTCACCATAGTATTTAACAGTATACTTCCCTTTGTTCTCCAATATCCAAATAAATTCCTTTGAAAAATATTGAAAAAACTGATAGGACTAAGATCTAAAGCATGAGCTAGCAGAAATATATAAAATAAAACAGCATTAGCTAAGGTTTCCCAAAAAATGGTGAAAATATTTTAATTATATAACCATCCAATTCTAATAAATAAATGTACAGAATATAATTCTAATTTTCAGGAGGAAATGTATAAATACAAATCCCCTAAATCTCAGTATATCTGATGACTAAGTAAATATAAATTAAAATATAAATAAAATGTCTTCTATTAAATATTGAAGTATCTAGGAGTTTTAGGCTTTGTGGGAGCCTAGCCTGTTTGGATGATCACCTTCCTAGACCTGGATGGAGGGGGGAGGACCTTGGACTGCCCACAGGGCAGGAAACCCTGACTGCTCTTTGGACTGGAGAGGGAGGGGAGTGGGACGTGGGGAGTGGGGGGAGGGGGAGGGAAAAGGGAGGCGGGGAGGAGGCAGACATTTTTAATAAAAAATAATAAAATAAAACAAAACAAATAAATTAATTAAAAAAGAAATACAGCTATGAAGATAATATTTTCAGATATTAGTAAGCATATGATGTCTCAAAATAACAATATATGTTTTATATTGCTTGCTTTTAAAATAGTATAAAGTGAATTAAAAACCAACCACTTAGGTAATGTTGGAGCCTCTTTCACTTATGATTTGCTGCTAATATACAAGTAGTCTACAACCATTTGTTCAAATGTAGTTAGCTGGTACTATATACAGACATTTAGCTAGTATACAAGTAGTCTACAAACATTTATTCAGCTATAGTTAGTTGGTACTACATTCAGACATTTAGCTCTTTCCAAGGAAACTGGTTATTTGTAAATTTTTTTCTTTGTAATATAGACAGTAAAATGCAGGCAAATCCTGTCACCTGAGACTGGGAACATAAAATAAAGCCAAAGGGATGAGGAGAGAGCCTAGTGATTAATAGTTCTTGCTGTTCCTGCAGAGGACCTGAACTCATTTTCCAGAACCACAATATCACCTGTAACTCCAACTCCAGGATGTCTGACAAGTTTTCTGACTACCATTGATGCCTGTGCATTCATGTGAACACATGCACACATGCATAGACACAAATGATAAAAATAAAAATCCTTTAAAAGTTAAAAACAAACAAACAAAATTAGTCAGATCAGGCACTTAAAATGAGAGTACCTGTCTTGTCTTCCACATGCATCTGTCCTATACAAGTATCTGATTGGCAAAACCTAAATTTTCTTGAAACGTATCTGCAAGGAAATTTATTTCATTCATACCTTTTCCACATCTTAAGCATGAGTCTATAAATTTAAATGATGTTTAAACATTATGTCTACTGGAATGGAAAAATTAAGCATTGTTTTTAAGTAAAGAAAGATGGGAACTACATTTTGGAAATGGAATGCTTGTTGTTCACATTAATGTTGAGACATTCTCAGCTTAATGGGAGCGAGATGCATGTTAACATCCTTTCTCTTATTTTGTTGATGATTAAAACTTTTTAGTTAGTTAAATTTTCATTCATTCTCATATTTTCGATTTTGATTCTTCACATCTCCCTCACATATTTCTCATTGAAAGCATTGTGCTTTAACCATTGAAACTGTGGTGTGTGTGCAATAGAGATAAAAGTATAAATATTTAGTGAAGAAAGCTCTTAATGTATAGATTTTCAGAATTCTCTCACCTCCCAACTCACATTCTCACTCTACCAAACCCTTGAAAAGATGCATGGAATGAAGATAAAACAGACACACACACAGCTGGTGCAGCCCACTAGACACAGTCAAGCCTCTTACAGATGTCTCTCAGATGAAGACACTTTCTGGTCCATGTAGGGTAATGCCAAGCTGTGGGCCAGTCAGCATGATGTGGAAAAGGTGGGGCCAACCTAGGGGACCTAACAGGAAAGTTTTGTTTTGTTCAAACAACATGGATTTTAAGCAGTTGAGATAAAGAATGTGCTTGGCTAAAAATAGGGTAACTAAATATAGGGTACAGAAAAGGAGAATAAAAGGAAAACAACAGATAGGAACATGGAAAGCTCTGTGGGATTGTTTCTGCTTTTTATTCCTGCTAAGATTGATGGATACTTGAATGAACAGAGACTTGAAAGAAAACACAGAATTGAGGCTAGGATAATATCTACTTTTATTGACTAAACAACAGGTAAATAATGAAGTTGGTTTATTGAGAGATGGTTTTGGAGTGGAAGCTTTTTTTTTCCCCATCAGAAATATGATACATTCCTTTTAAGCATATGGCAAGCCTTAGGTGCTTACTCAATTAACATTTGACATGTAGCTGAGTCTTAGGCCTGAAGGTACCATTTTCCTTGCTGTTTATTGCTTATTTTATTCACCCCTTCTTGAAATGTTTCCAGTTACTTTCTTCCCTCCAGATTTTAACACATTCTAATGTTAAGGCATGCCATGCCTCAATAATGAAACAACTTAGTTCTCTGTCATTCTGAGTAATTCCACACCTGAACATGCTTTAGCAGATTAGGCAACTTTCTTTCCAACATGATGCTCTCCATCTTTCTAAGCAAAATGTTGCTTCAAGAATAAAATGCTAACAGCACTAAAAGCAAGCTTACTAATGAACTTTTCTCTCCTTGTGATTTCATTTCCTGTTTTGGCAACCTTCTACAAAAAGTAAGTCTGCAAAATCACCTGCGTCTTGACAGAATATTCCCATTAGTGAGAAAAATAGGTGATTGGCCATTGATGCCGTAGTATATTGCATTTCACTTTGGGTTAGATTTCTATACAACCATTTTTGAGAACAGCTCTTAGTGATTTGAATCTGGTATGACTGAAAAGCATAAACATTGGGAATGTGTAAAATGTGTTGGGGGTCTACATTTACTGAGAATATAAATCATTTTCTAAACACATAAAATGCATAAGAAAAGCAACCCTCTTTAGAATGTAAAACTGTGATTCATATTAAAGTAATGACAGAAAACACAGAACAATGCTCTAAATTAATGACTATCCTAGTGATCAGATTTTGCATCAATCAGCCACATTCATTTTAAAGCAATTAAAACCAAGAGTCTCACCAGGAAAGGCTCCTACATGACTCTACTATGATTCAATGGCAGTTCAGTATTCAGTTGGGAAAGTATCTCACCAAAGTGACTATTTCTAGATAGTTTTTTGTTTGTTTGTTTTGGGGACTTGGGTTTTTTTTTGTTGTTGTTGTTGTTTATTTCTGTTAATGTGATGCACCTTATAGTCATTTGCAAGACAGTTCTTAGCTGAGCTAATGCCTCCATCAGAATGGCCTATAACCAAGCCTGTGGACCATTTTCTTGATTAATGATTGATGTGGGAGTGCCCCACCTACTGGTGTAAGTACCATCTCTTGGTAAACATTGATGGGTTGTATAAGAAATCAAACTGAGCAGACCAGGACTAGCTAGCAGGCCAGTAAGAAGTTTTCCTTCGTGACTCCTCTTTCCATTTCTGATTTCCGGCATCCACCCCGACTTTCATTCCTGATCAGAATGTGTCAGTCCAATAAAATCTTTCCTCCCACAGTTGCTTCTGATCCTGCTGCTTTATCCCAGCCATGGAAAGCAAATGAAAACACTATTACTTCCTTCAACAGTATTATTGAGAAGATAGTGATCATGATGAAGTTATCAGCCAATCTTGGTATTGTGCAATAACCTGTATCCTCCACCTTCAAGCCACACTCCTCATCATGTACTGTGGATTGGAGTTTATCATGATGAAGATGCTATGCTCACACTGCTTTATTCCAGAACAAGAAACTGTGTGCCATGTAGCAGACAACTTGAAAGCAATGGACTTTTCTTTGAGTTTAACTTCGAGTTGATCTTGCTTATTCCATGCTTTATTGCATTTCATTCAGAATCCTTTATAAATCAGTTTGCCATTATAGCTTCTATTTTGCCAAGAATATTCAGACAGTCTAATTTACCTTTGGTGCCAGGGACAATATGAATAATGTGCTGTCTAGAACAAAAAGAGGAAGTCATCTACATCCCTTTTCGGGAAACGGCTTATGATTTTCCAGGCTATGTCTGCTCCATAGTGCACATGGGGAGGGAGGAGTCCCTGTGGAAAAGAGTAAGCTGCAGGGGCTTTGGGTGTCTCTGCTGATCATTCCCTTTACTTATTTTACATTTCTTTCCTTTCACATCAATGACATCTGTCATGTTCCCAGAGTAAAACTAAATACACTGACAAAGCAGCTGAGGTTTGGTGGAGGTAATAAAGTGATACAAGCTATAAGATGTAAAATCTGTGGTTTTTCTTATTAGCAAGTGTTTTCTCTTGCCTTGCTTCTGTATCAGGAATTTATATACTAGGAGAATGGAATGATAACAATACCTGCTTAGCGACCTATGCACCAGCGTTGCTCTGACTTATAAGGAGAAAAATCTCTCTTGTCACTTTCATTTATATAAGAATGGCATGAACCCGGGATGCAATTAAGAGTCTATGAGGTTCTTCCCTACACCAGCATCTAATTAATGGACAAAATGCAGACTGGTGATTTGAAAACCCTTATATTATAAACAACCAGAGTAAGAATGCAGGTCTAGTTTGTAAAACTGCTTGTGAGCTGTGTGACATCAGTCAGATAAGGACTGTGGTGTAAAAAAGAAAATGGTTCTGGTGCTTGACAGACATACAATTAGGATGTAACAGGCACCTAGTCAAATTAAATCAATTAATCATGTCATCTATTGTACTAGTTTGCTTTTAGTACAATAATAAATAGCAGAGGTGTACTCCTTTATACAACTCACAGTTTTGGAGGTTATACAATTAAGGGTATTAAAACATTGGCTGGGTGAGGACATACTGACAAAGGGCACTATGGTTGAAATATGTGTGAAGAAAAGATCACAAAATAAACACAAAGCCAAAGGTTAGGGCAGGCACCAAAACCACGAAAACTGATTGAAGATTCCCATAGGTACTGGCCAAGTTCCTCATGACCAATGGGCCTCCCACCATGTTCACCTCCTAGAAATGGCTACTCAGAGGTCCCATATTACATAACACGAGTCTTTGAGGGTACAAACTCAACCCATACACAGAGCATCATTAACTGTGTACTCATTGAATATATGATTATATTTTTGTATCCTAAGTTTATATCATGAGGCATGGTGGAGAAGGAGGCCACCAGGTAACAAGTATAAATCGTGGGAAGATTAGTATTTCTGGATTTAAGTTACAAAATAGAAAAGAGAAAACCGTTAGTCTAGTCAGAAACAGAATGGTGCTTTTGAACCATGCTGGTATTTCCCCAGTCAAAACATGACAGTTTGTAACCAAAATATTATATTTAGCTTGTTCTTATTAGCTTTAAGGAGAGAAGATTCTACTGTGGAAAAAACAAATGTGGTCTTTGGCTAAATTTTATATGCCTGTGTGTAGTGCCGTGTTATCACCTGTTCTTTTGAAAGGAATCTAGAAAAATGTTTTGCCAAAAAAATTATATATCTTACCATTTCTGGTTCCTAAATGTTTTCCTTTATAATACTCTAAGTTGTTTTAAACAAAATTCCCATTTGCAGGATATTTTCTTAGGAATGTTTGATAAACGGGAACGTATTAAGATCTCAGACTAATTGTTCAGTTGCGCAATGGCCATTAATGGTCCAGGAAAGTTACCCTGGCTGTGTGTGCACTTAGGAAGGTCGATACACATTTTAGCCATCACAAATAATTATGTAGAACAGACCTTTTATTTTAAAAAGGCCATAACACTGTCAAGATATCAAAATATTTCAGTAAAGTGGAAATCATTGGTCATCATAAAATCACAGAACATCATAGCATTTAAGAAGAGGAAAACAATTAAAGCTACTAAATGATGCTTGCTTCTGAGGACTTTTAGCAACAAATGTAATACTGAGCCCAGTTCTATTTCAAAGATTCACAAATTATAGAACATAGATATGAAGCATCTGTAGAAAGAACAAACAGGCTTAGCACAACAAAAAGGTTGGTAAAGGTAGGGATTCCAATTTGCCCAAGAGCCTTATGTGTGTGTGTGTGTGTGTGTGTATGTGCGCATGTGTGTGTGTGTGTGTGTGTGTGTGCTTGTAGCATGGAAATTGCTAGTCTGTGCTAATAAAAATAATAAAAAAAAAACACTGAGTAAACTAAAGTGTCACCAGTTCTTTTCAGATCTGTAAAAACGTAAGGCCAAATTACAAACCAAGAGGTGGATACAGAGGATTGCAACACATTGGAAACAGCGATCTCCACAGAACCAATTCCAGGCAGGGGGCAGAAGCTGCCTAAAGAACTGCTAGAAGCCATGAGTGGAACATTCATTCTTATGATTCCAGGAGCCCAGTCAAGTACAGCAAATAATGGAGAAAATCTCAACTTTAGAAGTAAGGAGTAAGAAATATTCACAAAAGTGCCTGACATTCACTTATTAAAAAGTTTCCCGTAATCAGAAACTAGGTAACTAGAGTTGAACTCACTGGAATCTTCTTTTATTTTTTCTGCAAAAGGGAAATGCTCAGCTACAGCTGAGCCTAGTGATGTTCCCCTGAAGGAAAGAGAAGCAGTCAAATATGTAACTTCCATGTTTTAAACTCAGGCACAGAAGAGTCACCAGCTCAGTCT
The DNA here is from genome assembly GCF_037038515.1 of Microtus pennsylvanicus. Classification (NCBI taxonomy): domain Eukaryota; kingdom Metazoa; phylum Chordata; class Mammalia; order Rodentia; family Cricetidae; genus Microtus; species Microtus pennsylvanicus. Next base: position 12,530,709 of record NC_134583.1, on the reverse strand, counting down.
CTAGAATGCAAAGCAAAGCCGACCGCCACATCATCATAGCAAAGATGTCGTACAGTCCTCGTTCTTTAAGCAGAGAAGGTGGTTCATCATTTCAAATTTTTAAAAGCTATTTCAAGTCCTAGAGTTCACCAAGGAACACTTAATATTTTACTGTGGCAAAAGTTCACCCTTACTATTAAGAGCACAGGTCCTTCAAATGCAGTTTCGGTTAGTTTTTATTCTGTCTTTGGTCAATTCCTCCCTTTTCCCAAGTGCTTTAGTTCCTCACTTGTAAGATGAAGAGAGCAAAGGTCCTTTTCTTATGAAAAGCTTCAGGTAAGGTTATCCCATATAGCACACAAGGAAAACATTTACAGCAGTGCCTGGCATGATTATTAAGCATTACCTATTATTACACTGCTCCTAAAAGCTCTGGGTTATGATATATGAAGGTATGGCCATTCACTTAAGAATCAGTTTATGGTATGTGTTCCACAAAAAATAATGAATGTGTTTATTCAATATTCTGTACTATGTCAGGAGAAAATATATTTCTGTGAAAAGCAATTTTACTGAGCCTTTGCCTTGATATATAATATGATATCAAAGTATATGTATAGTTCTGGAAATTTTTTAATTTCATTAATATGATGTATATTAGTGTGGGAGCCTTCAGGGATGAGTAGAATAAAATAATTCTCCAAGTTGTAGACCTTGAATTTAATTAAAAAGTTGAGTAACAAAGCTACCTCAAGTCAACATACCCAATTTTATTTTTCATTCATATGGATTTTTATATAAAATTTTCTACTCATGTTATAATTTCTCAACTTATACAAAGAACATTCTTGAAGACACATGTAGAAGTGAGATAGCCATAAGGCTTTAAGTTAAGTGGCTAATAATTCAAGTCTCGTTAGTTTATTTTATATTTCTTATATTTTCTGTGGTGACCTTTATAGCTGCTGTTATTGTTTGATTCCAGACTTTTATTACTGTGTAACAGCACAACTCCTAATACTGATATATCTCAGAAGAAAATTTTCACATCGTTCCTCTCCAAGTGATTTCAGTTATGTTCTATTATCATCCATCCAAACAAAATTATCAAACAATACTTTAAATTGTGGGAGCATATTTCTATTTGTGTGTGTGTGTGTGTGTGTGTGTGAAAGAGAGAAAGAGAGAGAGAGAGAGAGAGAGAGAGAGAGAGAGAGAGAGAGAGAGAGAGAGAGAGAGAGAGAACATCACAATTTGGAAAAACACAGAAACTAGTTACTTTTTAATATTGCCGCTTCATAAGCTATTATTATCATTATTGTACACTCACAAATTCTATCTGATATAAATCATCTGATTCCACTAAGTGGATTGCAATTTGTCCAAGTTGATATGATCAGTTTACAATAAACTCATCAGCCTGATATTTTTATCTTCCAAAAGTTTAGTCTTCAGAAACTTTGTGAACATATTTGTAAATACTGTAACATTTATGATACAATGAAATTGATGAACTTAACTATAAAGAAAATGTCTGTTCTACCTACATATTGTATTACTATTGCATCTGTGTTTATTATGAGGCATTTCGCTCCTGATATCAGTGTTACTGCAGAACAAAACATAGATAAGTGCATATTATTTAAATATATAGAACTGTTGTGTTCTTGTTAATTTGTATCTTTGTTTTTTTTTTCTAAACAACTGGTTTTAATTATGTTACTTATTTCAACTGCAAAGTTAGAGTAGCTCCTCATCATTTGCAGGGAATGTGTTGGCAGACCTTCACTACAGCTTGAAACCATAGAAAGAACCAATTCTAAAACATACTATGTTTTGTTCTAAATCTATATATTTATAACCCTATGCTACAGTTTAATTCATAAAGTAGGGACAACTGGGAATCACTTATCATGGGCCTTAAAAATTTCTTCATGTGATTTTGCCACATTCCTTTTTAAGAATATAATTTATTGATCCTTTTGCCTAGCATCACTGTTCTCACACTTTAGAGCCACTATTAAGTAAAACGGTGGCTACTTGGAAGTGAGCTCTTCAGTCCTCTGAATTCACTCGGGAATCCATGACTGCTACTAAGTGATGAAATAGAGAGAAAATATGTAATGTTTGGCTGGGCAAAGGATGACTCATATGGAAAGGTGCCATATTTCCTTATGATACTCAACATAGAACTTAGGATGTGAATAATTTTGTTTCCGAAATTTTCTATATAAAAGCTTTGAGTTACAATAGATTTGCAATTAATCAAATCATAGGAAATGGAACCGGTTTAGGGAATAACTGAGTCATCAGGAAGCTACTAAAGTTGATGTGAATTTTCAAACAGAATTTGTATTACTGTATTTATTTTGTTGCCCTGTAGGTAAAATGCTGATCCCTTTTTCCATTTGTAAGCACTGTGTTGGCAGACCTTTGCTACATGCTTGAAACCATAGAAAGAACCAAACCTAAAACATACTATGTTTTGTTCTAAATCTATATATTTATAACCCTATCCTACAGTTTAATTCATAAAGTAGGGGCAACTGGGAATAACTTATCATGGGCCCAGAATCAGACCTATATTTTACTCCGGACTGTTAAATGCAATATATTTGGGCAGGATTTGCTGGAATCACTAGGAATATTCATTTTCTTGATTACTTTCCTTATTATACATGCATAGGCACATTGCAGATGCTTGAAGTTTAAATTTATAGTTATATTTAGAAAGTTATTCTGAATTTAAAATATAATTTTAAATCTTTTAAAGCATGTGTTTTTAAAGTGATTAATTATTTTACAGAGGTTCTTCTAGTCTTTAATTCTTGATGTTTGCAATCTGGAAGCACACTCCCTGCCTTAGGTCATTTAGTCTATTTTTGCTGTAATCTTATCTTTGTTTATCAACACAGACATGCCCATATCTACAATACTCTAATGTAAATAGGTTTTTATCTTTAACTTGAAGATTTAATGCTTTCAGCAGCTCTATGCCCTGTGCTGACACAGCTCATATGTGGAGTCACCACATTGATAATTAGAGCATTGATGGAAGATGTGGGGAACCAGCTCTCCTGTTCTACTGGAATTAATGAACAAAAAATGGAACACGAAAATGCTGATGCTTATTTTTGGCAAATTATATATAACTTTAGTATCTTTATAACAACTTTAGTATCTTTATTCTAAAGATACTCGATTCTCCTATATTCTCTTATAATCATCAATAATAAGATAGCCATAGGTATTTATAAATCTCAACATTTTCAGAGATTAGGACCAAAGAACACAGTGTTACCATTTAACAGATTATTAGCCAAGATTCCCTAATTCTCTAGAATATATATATATATATATATATATATATATATATATATATATATGTAATAGCAAGCAAGTAGTTCAAAATTGAACATCTAGAGGTTAAAGAGGGACATAAACCAGCCCTTCCTTTGTTCAAAACTTTGAGACCTTATCAATTCCAATCTGGAATAAAACATTGGCCGCTTTATAAATTGTTGTGTTATATCTAAATTAAAGCCAAGGACCTCAAATCTTTGGTGTGGGATGTATGTAGATGTAGAATTAAATGAAAATTAAAGAAAAGTGAAGGGAAGAAAAGGAATCCAAAAGAGAAAATAATAAAGATAAGAAAAAAATGAGTAGGAAGGAAGAAAAGGAGGGAGGGAGGAAGGAAGGGAGGGAAGGAGAAAAAGAAGGGAGGTAGGAGACAGGAGGAGAAGAGAAGGGAAGGAAGGAAGAAAGAAGGGAAGATGGAAAAGTAAAGAAACCATATATCTAAGAGATTTCTTAAATACGAGAAGTACTCTGAAGAAAATCGTTGCTTCCATATTGTAAGAATGGTACATGTACTCACTCATAAGTGAATTTTAAACACAGAGCAAAGAACTTAGACAACAATGAGGACACTAAGAGAGACACACATAGATCTGATCTACATGGGTAGTAGAAAAAGATAAGATATCCTGAGTAAATTGGGAGCATGGGGGCCTTGTGTGAGGGTTTAAGGGGAGGGGAGAAGCAGGGAGAGGAGCAGACAAAAATGTAGAGCTCAATAAAAATAAAAAAAGATGGCATATGTCATTTCATTTCATGAATCTATGTTTCTTATGCACAGATAATCATTCTAAAAACACACCAAGTCCATGGCAACTTACTTTAGAACCCAGCTGATGCTTTAATGTGAATGCCATGTGGTCTGTCTACCACATTAATGCTCAGAACTTCCATGTGAACACGTTTTAATTGGACATATTGTAGAGTCTAGGAGTCTAGGAGTTTGCGCCTACAATCCAGGTTCATCTATGACACAACTGAAGAGATGAATGGACTAGGTATATAATGTCTAACAGGAATATCACAGTTCATAATAAAACCTTTCCTCAAGTTTATAAAAGAAAACATTTATAATGCACATATGCATATATATTTACATATATATGTCTATACATAATAGATTGATCAAGTGATTCATATTATTTTTGACAAAGGTGAAAAGTTTCTGTGTGAATACTTTTGCCTAATGCTTGCTCCACCTTTATTGTTTCAATAAAATCCATTTATATAAGAGAAAATATGTTATAGCATCCATTTATATAACAGAAGGGATTTTTTTTATTGTTATCTGTTTCTGCTTCTGACAGGCAGTGATTTTAAATTCCGAGAACTGGTAACCTTGGGTCTCAGAGTTCAACTCTCAAGATGATGCATATTTCATGGCTTTAAATATTGTTTCAAAGATTCCTACCCAATAATAAAATAGTAAAGGAATACAGAAAATTTTTTTCTAGAACTTCAAAATAACCCATATATCCAACAAACAAATTTATTAAGCATTCACCTCCTCAGGACTATAAATTACTCAGATGGTCAAATTCACTACTTATAAACAACTATTTACCCACCAAAAGTCATGCCTTGTCTCCATATATCTTCCAGTTCTAAAATATTTCATTAACCTTTTCAATTTAATCCTGTATTGGAGGATTTGCAATAAATCACAAGCAAAAGAGATCCCGAGACTGTAAAAAATAGCCTTAAACTCAACCCAGGAGACATAGCTAAGCCACTGTCAAGATGATGCAACCTCTAATGCAGCCAATATAAATTCAGGCATTGATTTATCATCAGCTGATGTGTCTTTCCCTACCCCTAAATTGGAGATTTTACTATCACAGAGTACTGAGTTCTACTATGAGTTATTTTGGAAACTATGCCCCCGATCTAGCCTTTGCCTAAGAGTACATGAATAGAATCTATTTGAATGATTTTACAAAATGTATGTCAGTGGAGTGAGTTTAAGTACTGTGATAAAGATCTAGCAGAAAGCAGGAATCAGATTTTGGTAATTTATCCAATTTAGTTAACTCTCCTGTTCATGAATCGACAAAATCATTGAGATTTTATTTGGATAATTGCATACAATGTCTTCTGACTATAGTCATTCTCCTTTCCCAAGTTCTCTCAGACACACCCACCTATCCTACCCTAAACTATTGCTCTTTTTTTGGAGTCCTTTAAAAAAAACCCTTCAAGTTAATTATCCTCATAGAAACTTTATCCAGCTACGGATGAAAGAAGATGAATAGATTCACAGCTAGCACTGGGCAGAGCTCCTAGAGTCCAGTTGAAGAGAGGGAGGAACAATACATCCATGAGCAAAGAAGTCAAAACCATGAAGGTAATACACACAGCCACAGCTGACCTGAGCTAGCGGGAACTCACTGACTCCATATTGAGAACAGTGGAACCTGCATAGGCCCAAACTAGGCCTTCTGAATGTGAGTTGTGTGATTGGTTCAATCTGTGGGGACACTGGCAGTGGGACCAGGATATATCCCTAGTGCTTGAACTGGAGCTCTGGAGTACATTCTCTTTGGAGGGACATCTTTCAAGTAGCCTCCTCCAATACTAGAGTGATAAAGATGTTTACTTCTATACAAGATTGTTGAGATAGACACTTATAAAAATTATGGCATTATCTTTTTTTGTAAAATTTTGTTTCTTGTAGCTACAAACATTATCTGAATTACAGAAGATTGAAACCAATACCTTGGTGACTATTTGCTGATTTGATATATACCCCAGAGGTTTACACTTCTTTGTATTTCATTCTAAAATAGATAAATTATAATTTGTTCAACGAAGTACCAAAATACCTACAAAAGATAATTGTATGACTTATAGCTGATAATGAAGATATTTTATGTTAACATTTTCATTTTTGTTTCTAACTGCCACTGTACTTCACACTGATTTTCAAGAAATATGCAGAATACATTTAAAGCAGCTGTGATTCAAACAAAATATAAAATGCAGTAGCCAGGAAGGCAGTGTCTACTACAGCTCCCTCAGAACGCAGGGCAGACTGAAACAGACCTCACTTGTGTCAATAACAAGCTCATTGCATGCTAGTTTTCACATAAAGTTCTGAGGTACACTTTACTTTTAGGTTGTCATATCAAATAATAAAATTGAACACTGGAAATAATTCATATTATTCAATCTTAAATTAGCCATGGCATCACAGTGTGATATTGCATAGGATAGCATGTAGCTAATGGAAAATACGGTAATGATTGGATATTGAGTGTCAGTCATACTCCACATTCGGTTTACTAAATTTGGTTTCTCAACACCGACTTCTTTCTATGCATTGTTTCAGAATCATTGCCTATGTTTATAAAAAATCTCAAATGTCATATTTACATGTGACCTAGAAGAATCAGAATTTATGTTTGCAAAAGAAATATAATTATCTATAAGGCATTTTCAGCCTTTTCTTGATGAGAGTTTGCATCCAATGTTCATTTCTTTAGAGTAAGCACGGAGCACATCATAGAAACTTGGAAGTCATCAGAGGAACTTGGAGTCAATGGAAATTGCTTCAAGGAAAACAGAAGAGGCCAGTCTTCCAAGGGACTGGCTCCAGATTCACAAACTAAGAATTGCAAAAGTAGATAGCTATGTTCAGCAAGTCCAGTTTTATCCCATGCTTTTTCAGCCCCAGGCCAGCTGGCCTTGGTGAATTCCCGATAGAACATCCCCATTGTCTCCGTGTGTGGGTGTACCCCTCGCGGTCCTGAGTTCCTTGCTCGTGCTCCCTCTTCTTCTGCTCCTGATTTGGACTTTGAGATTTCTGTCCGGTGCTCCAATGGGGGTCTCTGTTTCTGTCTCCTTTCATCGCCTGATGAAGGTTGATATTCAGGAGGATGTCTTTGGATTCACCTTCTTATTTAGCTTCTCTAGGATCGCAAATTATAAGCTCAATGTTCTTTATTTATGGCTAGAAACCAAATGTGAGTGAGTACATCCCATGTTCCTCTTTTTGGGTCTAACCGAACTTGCTGAATATAGCGGAAAATGAGGACTACAGAGAACTCAAGAACAATGGCAATGGGTTTTTGATCCTACTGCACGTACTGGCTTTGGGGGAGCCTAGGCAGTTTAGATGCTCACCTTACTAGACCTGGATGGAGGTGGGCGGTCCTTGGACTTCCCACATGTCAGGGAACCCTGATTGCCCTTCGAGCTGATGAGGGAGGGGGACTTGATCAGGGGAGGGGGAGGGAAATGGGAGGTGGTGGCGGGGAGGAGGCAGAAATCCTTAATAAATAAATAATTTTTTTTAAAAAGTAGATAGCTATTAATCTGCCTTATCTCATCACATAGTATTATGGAGGAGGTAGAGGTAGAAGGTAAAATGTCCTTATTAAACTTTATAATGTGTTGGCAAATTTAAAACCCATGAATATTGATCAATGGAAAATTTTCTAAAAAATGAGAAATAATAAAAAAAATTGTCTTTGCTTTCAAAAAGTTGAATAACTTTTGAATTATGACTTTGCAGCAACTGTCTAGATAAAGTTTGGGAACTAAATATGTTTCTTTTCAAAAATTTAAAATACAATTTTCTGTTAATTGACCAAAATTTTGTGTGTAAATTTTATTTATTTTAAAATTAAATATAGCCTTATCTTCATATGCCATCATTTTGGTACCAAATATGTGAACCATTGAGATCAATATAACAGCATTATGAGTGCATTTAATTTTACAACAAACAATTAAGACAAATTGACAATGAAATTCTATCTAGTAGTACAAACACTAATGCTCAAAAAAATCTAAGTAATTGTTTTGAAAATAAGTTAATATATGTTGGCAACAGACTTTAAACCTATCCTTATTCAATTTTAATAATACAACAGAATTTCTCTCAATGATAACTTCTCAAAAATAGTACTCATCTTTGCCTTGATCTACATTTATTGTTCTTTGTTTATATAGATGTTCTTGAAATCCAATAGAATTCTTGAATTTATTTTCTTTTTGATAGAGATACTCACCCAAAAAGTACTAACATTTTATACCATATGAGTGAATAATTTATTTTCAGTAAATTACTTGTATGTAAATATTCTTGGGTATGTGCCTGCATGTTGAGAACAGAGTTTTCTATCACTGTCCATTTTAATTTTTGAAACAAATTCTCTGAATGAATCTGAAAATAAACAAGTAGTATTTGTATGCATTATGATTGCTTCATTTGACTATTTTAATTTTAAATTGAAGTACTTATTGGTGTATGAATATGAACAGTTCTGTGTATATGCTTGTGGAAACTAGAGGTTGCTGTCAGATGTCATTCTCAATCATTCTCCACCTAACTTGTTGAGACAAGGTCTCTCAGTGAACCTGCTGCTTAATGACGTGCCTAAGCTGACTGGCCATCATGCTCTGATACCTCATCTCTGCTTCTCCAGTGTTGTGATTATAGGCAGATGAAAGCATACTGGGCTCATTTTATGTGAGTCCTTGGGATCTGAAGTCAGGAAGTTATGATTGCCTTTCAAATATTCCTTCAATTGAGCCATTTTATTAACCATAAGCTGATTTTTAAATTTTCTTTTATATATTTACTTCTATATTATACTCTAATTCATATTTTAATTTTTAAAGATTAAAACAGGTCCTATTCTGGATGAAGATTCCATAGTCACTTATGAAGGCAAACTGGGCTCCTGAAATTTTTGTGTATTATTTAATTATTAGTGAAACCTAAATGTAACAGTGATTGACCAGGTGCTATATTACTAATATATTTATGCTTTCTAGAAAAACGGGATAAAATAAAGTCACATAACACATGCATGTCTTTCCAATAGAATGTTGACATAATTCATATAAACATCATTGCATAAAATATTTTTTGCTAGAAAGGATTGATTCTTTTTTATGGAAGGTGAGAATGCTTACAATTTGAGTCTTAGAATACATAAGAGTCCTCAAAGTCATTCTCATCATATGAATACCTAAGAGCTGGCATGCTGACAGGACAGATTTGGATCCAAACCTAAGAGCTGAGGACCTAAAGAGAGGAGGATTGTCAAGAGCAGAAGAGTCATCTATCCGTGTTGTCAGTCAGGCAACGAACATATGCAACTGTCCTCCACTGTTTGACTTTCCTCAGTCAGATGAGGTGATACTCACCTACATACAGGTGAGCAGGAGGCTTTACTGCACCACAAATTCAGATGTTACCACTTTAGAACTATTGCCTTGAACTGCAGATGACTGTCAATCAGATATTGTCTCATGGCAGACCAAGATGCATGGAAATAAACATCATACAAAATAAACATTGTCTGATTCTTTCTAATTCTCCCAGGTCCCGGAGTGAATACAGCCCTGCAAATAGTCATCATAGAGTCCTGAAGCACTGACAAAAAAAGAGATGGAGACAAAAAGATGAAACATGCAAACATTGAATCCCAGCTCCAGAGACTATATGACTGGATAGAAGACCACCTTTTGTGAACTATACTTTATCAAATCCATTTTGCAGACTTTTCTGTGGATGAATACTCTGTGCTATTGTTATGTAAATTCAAGGATCCATAAAGTTATAAATATTTTTTAATGACTAACAAGTATCCCAGTGTTCCTGGATCATAAAGTACTTGCATATGCAAGGATCAAGAAAATCTAAGATATAATATACTCTGAGACTGGGCAAAGAAATGGAATATTTCAGTAATTTGAACAGAAACACTTTTAGTTTCTTTTTGCTTGTTTGAAAGCAGCTTATTTTAAGTTTAGATGTAAACCAGTATAGTCTGTGATGATTTATGGTCTCTGTTTTCTTTCTTTCTTTTCCCTGAATTGTAGATTTACTGGAATACCAAGACATGTTTTATTTCCATAGCTATTCAATTTCCTATGGCTGTACTCTGTGCACTAAGACCTTCATCCAGCAATTCTCTATGTGCAGACTCTCCATCCAGTATAACTGCTTTCATATCTTTGCTCACGTCTACACTGCACATTCATTTCCTTTTGCAAAGCTAGCCAAGCAGCACTTGACCCTGACCTTGATATTCTGACTGATAGAGCCTACCCTCTTAATATTTTTAAAAAGAAACTCAGCCTTTTATCTATAGGTCTGGGCTCTTAGGCCCTCTGCCTGAGAAAATGGCTGGGGAAATGTATCAACTAGTATCCACCCTAGTGATCTGTGCTAGGCAAGGTCATGAAATCAATTAATCATTGAATAAGAACACAGACCCATACATTTAGTTGCATCCCAGCTCAATAAAGGTGAGGACAAAATTAATGAATTTGTAGTTGCACACATCCTAGGAAGATTAGACTTTGGACAAGTTACCACTTCAACTGCTTCCAGAGAGAGAGAGAGAGAAAGAGAGAGAGAGAGAGAGAGAGAGAGAGAGAGAGAGAGAGAGAGAGAAAGAGAGAGAAGATGTCAGAGCATTGACTAGTAGTGAATAATAGAGGGTGATAATAATATGATAATAACTCCCTTTCTTTCAGGTTTATCTTCTTCTTGACTTGAGGTCACAGATTAGGGCATTTATAATATAACTCAGATTCCAAAAACATATTTCATATAAATCATGAAAAAATAAGCTATCAGGTAAAAGAAATCATAGTTAATATTATATTTATAAGTGTAGGAAATGACATTCTGAATAGAATTGCATTTCCTAAGGAATTAATAATAACAATTGATGAAGTTGTATTTCGTGAAACTAAATGGAGGAAGAATCTCTGCCAGCTATGTATCTGACAGAGGTGTGGAGAATTCCGAAAAACTTAAAAATAAATCCATCATACAACCCAGTCATATATTGTTGGCATATGTATTAAGGACCTGAAATCTTACTCCACAGATTAATGTCTCAGTAGTGTTCATTGCTGTTCTGTTCACCATAGCTAGGGAGTATAAACTATCTAAATGTCTTTCAATAGATGAAAGAATAAAGAAAATGTGACACTCATAAATTGTGTATTATGGTTCAGCTATATGTTAGAATAAATATAAGTAAGACATAGGTATAATCAATCAATCATTAAAATAAAATTAGACCATGCTATTGCTGGTAAAATACTAAAACTAAAAAACAGTATATTGATTGGGTAACACGACCTGAAAGACAAACACTACATGGTCTCTATCATCTGTAGTTTCCAGATTCAAATATTCAGTTGTAAGGTATAAATAACATAACTAGCTGCAAAAAGAAGGAAGTAAAACAAAAATGACCATGAGGGGTAGAGGTAGTGGTGATGGTTAGCAAGAACAAGAGCAAGTGATTTCAAGGGGACTATGAAGGAGACCTTAATTGGAAAGAGTGACGGAGGTCAACTAGAAGAGGGAGAATAGAGAATGAGGAGGGATAAATGACACCAAAATTGTTAGAAAAACATGAAAGGAATAATATTAATTCATATTTACCTAAAATTGCTTATAATAATATGAGTTCATCTATATAAACCCATATGTAAATTATTGTTATTAAATGAAACTCTCAATTGGACTGACACAAGAGCCATAGACCATCTAATAATAATCCCAGAATAAGTCAATTATTGCTCATGACAGTCCAAAATACTTCCCAAACAGTACAGGTGATTGATGTTGCCCTTAGTTGCCTCTTAGGGGCTAAGTCCTAAAGAAATCTTGTATTTTGTACACAGGGATTATGAGATTTGAGCTGGGTCTGACCTGAAATACTCCTCCTAAAGACTGGCTTGCATTTTATCAGAATATACTATGTAAGTTTTCAAAGGATGAAAATAAGCAAAAGTCCTACCCAGGTGTGACACAAATGAACCAGAACCACAACAATTTCTAAAGGTTCGGTAGTGGCATTCATAAATTGAAAGTAACCAACCATCCCCTAATTGTCTTTAAAATCCACCCAACAGGAGGAAACCATGCCTGGTACTGGAAATATACCAAATTATTAAGGGGTAGTATGATCATAGATCTTAGAAGAGGACCTACTACTACCAGACAAATCTAAATCCTAACTGTATTCTAAAAGTTATCCAGAAAGAAGTATGAATTTCAGCTCTAATCAAAGAAACTTCTCTTCACATCAGATGGAAACCATCATAGAAAACCAGAATGGTCAAAATACAGAGAACAGCTTATCATGGAGTGCCCATGGACATATGCTATGAAGTGGTGCCTCATAGAAATGACAGTAAATCTTCACCCATGAATCTTAATAACATGGCTACCTAAAAATTATGTAAAAAACAATGACACCAGTAGACCTGCTAATGTGGATGAAGGAAATCTAGCAGGATTCCACCCGTAAATGAAGAACTGCAGGCAATTAATGACTGATGAGAGAGGGAGTATAAGACTTCCTCAGAGACGACGATCTTAATTGCTTGTCTAATACAAAATGAACGGCCCTGAAATCATATATACGCAAGCAACCCCAACTAAATTCAGAATGTCACGTTTATGTATTTCAATGTTTGTATATGTTATAATCATAATCAAAGGAAAAGAAGCTATGAATTTGAGAGGGAGTAAGTAATAGGGTGGGCATGACAGGGATTGGAGAGAAGAAAAAAAGAGGGTAATAATGCAACTATATTTTAATTAAATACAAAACCGAGTAAAGAGGTTAAATAAATACATGAAAAATAAAATTTTGCTGAGAGAAAAGTTGTTTTCTTTCTTTTTTTTTTTGAAAGGATTTTTTTTTTATTGAGGAAAGGAAAATAAAACAAGTTTCTGCCTCCTCCCAGCCTCCCATTTCCCTCCCCCTCCTCCCACCCTTCTCCCCCTCCTCCCACTCTTCTTTCTCTCCCCCCACTCCTCTCCCCCTCCCTCTCCAGTCCAAAGAGCAGTCAGGGTTCCCTGTCCTGTGGTAAGTCCTAGGTCCTCCCCCCTCTGTCCATATCTAGGAAGGTGAACATCCAAACTGGCAAGGCTCCCACAAAGCCAGCACATTAAGCAGGATCAAAACCCCGTGCCATTGTCCTTGGCTTCTCATCAGCCCTCATTGTTCGCCATGTTCAGAGAGTCCGGTTTTATCCCACGCTTTTTCAGTCACAGTCCAGCTGGCCTTGGTGAGCTCCCAATAGATCAGCCCCTCTGTCTCAGTGGGTGGGTGCACCCCTCGTGGTCCCGACTTCTTTGCTCATGTTCTCCCTCCTTCTGCTCCTCATTGGGACCTTGGGAGCTCAGTCCAGTGCTCCAGTGTGTGTCTCTGTCTCTATCTCCATCCATCACCAGTTATTTTTAAAGAAAATGTATCCTATTTTGTCTGTGGTTCAAACTGTGACCTCTGTAGGTGTTTAGGCTCCTGCTGCCAGAGATAATGTCTGGAATAAAGAAAATACAAAAAAAAAAAGAAATAAATTAAAGAGAAGGAAAGAAAAGAAAGAAAGAAAGAAAGAAAGAAAGAAAAAGAAAGAAAGAATAAGGAAAGAAAGTAACAAGGGAAGAAACTTGGGATTCCCTTGTAAGGTGAATGGCACAAAATTTTACATTTTTGCATTTTGTCAGGAACCCCCCCCCCATACCCTGATTTCTTTCCAGTAAAATGTTTGAATGATGACAGAAGAGTGAACTTCCATTTATTCATGTGGCATTTGTGTATGAGCATCTATAGATATTTCTGCCCAGAAGAAAACCATGTCAGAAAATTTTATTGATAGCTAACCAAATATTTTTGAGACTTTAATTATTCACAAATATACTTGAACTCCAAACAATATACATACATACATACATCTAATAAGAAATTAAACTTGGCAATATGAGAAAGCCATTTTCACATGTTCTTTTCATTCTTTTATATTTAAAAAATATTTTGCCTGTGGACAAACCACTTCTCACAAGCAGCAAAATTTATAGATGAGAGAGGCTGCCATTGAAGAGAGGAGTAGCCTTTTCTGTTCATGAATGATTAAAGAAAGAATGTGTGATAAGTGTCTGAAAAAAGAACCAGGAGAAACTTGACCAATGAAGGATTGACTGAGGCTGTGGATCCTGGAGACAGGAATGAATAGGGTCCACTCTGATCCCAAGTTTCCTCATAGATATGATTTTATGATCTTTTCCACTTGTGTTTGTGGGTGAAGTTTGGAGAAGGTGTATGCAGCTTGTTGGCTTGTGTGTGCACCCAGGTAAAGATACAATGCAAACTTGTCTCCTTCTGATCACTGAAGACTAAGAATGCCTTCATAGATATTATCAAATAATGATCTTAAATATCAGCTTCATTAAGAGACTCCTACTTATGAATGTTGTCCCAGTATGTTTATTAGTACCCTCTGAGTCTCAAAAGTCTGAAAATTATCTAGTGAATTATAAGGTCACTTTAGTCTTAAAGTGTAAGTAGAGAGACAACCATGGAACCAGTGAAGGCAGTCTTAAAGATTGATTTTTCCTCGTAATTGTTCTCTTTCTCAATATAGCCAAGCAATGAATTCCAGAAAAGCTTATCATATTTATGAAAAACGTTTGAATCTTCTTATGCCATCAGATCAGAGCCAACCTCAGAAACCACAATGCATTACTGAAGCAAATTTTTGTTTAGTAGCTGGCCTGAAAGTTCAGACATTACACTCTCAAGTGTAAAACAACTGGACAGGAAGATAAAGAAAGTTGGAACCATGGGACAAGCCCACTGGGTAAGTAAGAGAAGAAAATTCACCTTTAAGTCAGGTAGGGCAATTCTCCTGTGAGAAGAAAATTGCACCAGAAGGAAGAGTGTGAAGCAGCAAAGAAGATTTATTGAAGGCTATTGTAATAAGGTCAAGATGTTTTCATCCAGGGACACAAAAAAGAGGCATTTAAATGGCAAGGTAAGTTAATGAAAAGGGTGCCTAGAAAAACCTGGAGAGGACTTGGGTCAATGTGATTAGGCCCTCTTGTTTGCTCATTAATGCTGATCAAAGTTAGGAGCCTAACTTGCCATAGAGACTGGGAGATGGAGGCTATCTTTTAATGTTTGCATTTCAGAGGGATGGCTTGGAGGTCCTTGAGTAAGTCACTCCTAGATCTTTGTTTTACATCTCAAAGGGGCAGGGGGAAAGCTATCTAAGTAACTGCTTCAAGAAAAAGAAGGCAAAAAGCTGAATCCAGGGTTTTGTTGTAGGGAAATTGAGAGATTTGCTTGATGAAAGACATGGGGTAGGGGAGGTAATCAGGAAGAAATCTGTCAAAAGTTTACTTCAGTTAATCTTATGGTTAATTTTAAGGCAGCAATAGGTATTCTAGGCACAAAAGGCTAAGACTCAGAGCTGCATGACCAAAGAGGGTGAATTTTTTTTGGAACATCAATATTCAAGGCAGTGTCAGACTTCAACCAGACTGCATCCAACTTATTCCCAGTCTAGTCAAGTGTGTTCAAAAACCTGTGGCCTCATAGCTGATTCTGGTATCTTTACTACTCTTAGCAGAGCTCCTGACAGTTAAAATGCCCATTTATGGTTTGGACATCCTTGAATCTGCAGGTAGGTTCTTCCCACCATGTTAGAAATAGGCCCCAGGAAACATTCCCAGGTGCCCCACATGAGTACAGATAAAGGATTTGTACCTTCAGAAAACTGTAGCGTTACACTTTGTGCTTTTGACATTCCCTGTGGGCTGTTCTTGCGGATCACGAGTAGAAATATCATGAATAACAAGAATCAGCCCAGGAAAGAGCTGCCTTACCTTGGTGATATCTGTATCCACTACAACCTTAGGGAGAAAAGACCACTGGATTTTCTGCCTTTCACAATTTATCCACGGGAAAAAAAATATGAGCTACACTGCGCTAAGAGAAAGGTACATGGATTTTCCTCATTATTTTAGGAAGACTCAATAATTTCCGTTTGTCATCATCAGTAGATGAAAGTGTGAGAAAAGTGTGCTTGGCTGGCTGATGGGAAGAGTCACCTCTGGAGTTATGGGAAAATGAATTTTTAGAACAAATGTTTATTGACTGCATAAAGAAAGGAAAACTAACAACTATAGAGTTGGAGAATGTCATCTTGATATCTGAGTATCAGAGACGAGATTGCAAGATGCAAATTAAGGCATAAGATATCAGGATTCTTAAAAAGTCAGTTAGCATTACTTGGGTTTGAACAAATGATCTCTATGTTTCTTATAATTGTCTCTTTTTTCTTTATAGTTATACATGGAAAGTAGTTCTGTCACTTACAATTCACAGGACTGTTTTGAAGTAAGAGACCTGGTTGTTGTGTCCTTATTTGGCTTATTCCAGGAAACCTGTTTAGCACAATAAGAAAAATTGTGGAAAGTATAGAATCACAGATGACAGAAAAATAAGCTGGAGTTGGGTGGTTAAGACTATCTGATGGAGAAATTGTAGCCCCCTGACCTCATTGTGTTTATTATTTACAAACAGAGCAGCAGGATTACTACAGACAGATAAACAAGGAGCCAGGGTTATAACACAGAGGTAAATTTCACTAACCTTAACAGGAACAGTCTCTGTTGAGAAGCTATCTTTAGGCTATGGATATGAAGGGAAGTAACTGTGGATATTTTCTTTACACACACTCAGACAAGAAAAGAAGTGTTAGTCATTTGCCTGAGCCTAGCGCAGAAAAGGCTTAGTCCTTTCCCATAGTGTAACTCACTAGTCCCTATGACATGGCCAATTCTGTCTCAGTAATCCACATTTACTCAGGACATTACCTGCTCTCTATACCTATGACTGATTAAGATGAAGGTACTGTAACCTGAAGCAATTCGATAGCTTAAATGAAAATTATTCAGCATCAGTTTGGTGTGTGTGTATCCAATTGCAAGTATTCATGCGTATGTACGTATGTACTTTTGGTTTCAGTTTTGGTAAGTTCCAATTTTTACCATATTTCTGTATGCAATGTCTTATGATACATAGGATATTAATTTATGGTCGCCATATGAGATATATTAGTCAAAACTAATTTATTCGTATTAAAATTTTTAGTTATCTTCTCAAAGGTGTATAGTCTTCAAGATTATAGAATCATAGAAAGCATAGATATTCTTAACATTTTGAGTGGCTTCTAATGGTGAGTTTTAGTTCATTGTACCTTCAGTCTCATTGAAACTAACTAGCTAAGTAAATAAAATTTTAATAATTGAATTGAAATAATTAAAATTTTAACATTATAAATAAAATACCTTGACAGTAATGGCATATTTTAATATTTAAACTAAGACTTTTTTTCTCATGTTGTAAAGACCGTACAGATTAAATCATATTATAGCTCATGCTTGGCACTATAGATTTAAGTAGCCTGTGGATTAAGTCCAGCTCCTATTCATTAGAAAGCTTTCGCAGCAACCTCATGGTTTAGGAAATTTTGGGGTTGATTTATATGATGCTCTTATTACAATGGATTGTTACTTAGCCAGGAACTTACTCTGCAATTGTCAAGGTCACAAGCCCTCTAATGTGGATCCTTTTATAGGTACAGCAGTGTCCAATTCTGTTTAAAAAGTCTTACGATTCAAGTTAAGGTCATATATATGCAAATAGAAAAGTTTCTATTTAGTAGATTACATAACTATATTTATTCTATTACAGTCTCAGTGCTGTTCACAAATGGGACTTTTGAGACATCTAGTATGACCCACACATTATTTCACATTAAATATAACTAAGATATTTTTAAACATGTGATGATAAACATGAGTACCATTATTTATCCAGTATTCCAGCTACCAGCAGCAATAACACTGTCTTCAAAGAGATGGTGTAATGACAAATTAGACAAAATGTAGACATCATGATAAGATCCTGGGAAATCTAAACAGATATTTATAGTATAGTGTTCATGATCACCTTCTACTCATACATTCATAAACACCTGGAACCTTCTATTTCAAGGGCATGCTTACTTTATGTTTTAGTATCTCCATGGGGTGATCAACATTCACTTGCTACTAGTTGAAGCGTCCCACACGCTATGAATGTGTGTGTCTACAGAAGAAAAATATAGAAGTCACTGCTCAGCTTTATGAATTTTGCTGCAGAATTTAGTCTTTGTATTTATTCAACGAAGGGGCTATTAGACCTAAAATGATGGTGCTAGTGCTGGTCACTATATATTTATATACATAAATATAGAAGTATATGTGTGTATATATAGCTATACTATTTTAATATATATAGGTATATATAAGTATACATATGCATATACTTTTATATACAATTAAATATTGTAACAGCTAATCTTTATTATCAAATTGGTGACTTTATTGAGAATCACCTAGGAGACAAATCTGTATTTCTGTTCATTTTCAGAGAGGTTTTATTGAGATGAAATGATCCAATCTAAATATGAATGGCACAAACCTATTGGCTGGCATTCTCAACTGGATGAACAGGAGAAAGCATAAACACCACCATTATGTTTTCATTGCTACTTGACTTTTGATATAATGTGATCTTTCGTTTCACACTCCTGTTGCCATGCCGTTCCTATCATAATGAAATATGTTCTTTTAAGCTGTCTGTCAAAATAAATCCTTCCTTTCTTAGGTTGCTGTGTCAAGGCCTGGGCATAACAGTTAGAAAAGTAACTAATATAAACATGGAGAAAAAGTGTAATTTGGCTCAAATTTTTAAGCTATTTGTGAGTTTCCTGGGCCTGTCTCCATAATTCATCACAAATTAGATGATTTTGATCAACAGAAATTTATCCCCTCATTCACAGAGGTTAAATGTTGAAATTGATATGTTAGTAGAGATAAGCTATCTTTATTTTTTTTATTTTTATTTTTTTTTAATATTTATTTATTTATTTATTATGTATACAATATTCTGTCTGTGTGTATGTCTGCAGGCCAGAAGAGGGCACCAGACCTCATTCCAGATGGTTGTGAGCCACCATGTGGTTGCCGGGAATTGAACTCAGGACCTTTGGAAGAGCAGGCAATGCTCTTAACCACTGAGCGATCTCTCCAGCCCCGATAAGCTATCTTTAAAGACTTAACCAGGAACTTATTCTTGTCCCCTCCGCATCTGATGTTTTCTATGTTCCTTGTCTTGTGTTGCCATCACTTCAGGAGTGGTTTTGCCTTCAACTTACATAATTTTATGATGTTGTATTGTAAGCTCTAAAAAAAATAGAATTCATCCACTGATTTACAAAGTTTGCAAATTATTTTTGTGCTTTGCTTATTATTGTATAGAAGACCAACAACATTTTACTTAAAAGTTTTCAAAACACAAACATACACATAAAATGCAGGCAGGCAGGTACACACACAGCATTTATTTTGGCAATATGGAAAATGTTTTATTCTCTTATTTTTAAATATACTTTATTATCTATTGTTTGTGATGTAAAATTAAACTAGCTTCCCCATCAGTGTTTGTAATAATTTCACTGAGCTATATATCCACTGTTTGTTTATCTATTTTTGCTTTTGTTATAGAACGTAGGGTCATGTGCATGTTAGGTACACCATTGAGCTACAAGCCATATATTATCATTTATCCTCTTTCTTTGTCAATATTTTACTGCTTAGATTTTCTAAATACAAATTACTAAAATGAAGTCACATAACAGTTCACTGTAATCAAATATCTTCTCAATCAACATTATACAATATCAGCCATGGTTAAAATTGACTTGCAAAAATAAATTGTGAATGTCTCTCTCTGAAGAGTCAGAGTGATTTTTTTCAACCCAGGCTGGTCTTGAAATCATAAAGCTGGAGAGTGAGGGGGAGGGGGAGTGAGGAGAGTGGGAGGTAATTGGGAGGACGGTAGGAGGTGGAAATTTTTAATAAATAAATAAATAAATATTTAAAAAAGGTTTCTGAACTGTTGGGATTATAGACACATGACACCATCCTTTTAAGTGTAGGAGGTACATGGTTGTAATCATAGAAATAGTTTTTGTTCCTGTTATGAATGTGTATGTCTTTTCTACAACTTTCGCTATTAAATCTATTTGACATGTGCTTTGTCTTCATTTTGAAAACAGGTATTAACATTAAATTATTTTAAAAGTATAATATTCACAGTGCCATAACTACTCTGTGAACCTTTGCCAACACTATCACTACGAAGCAACATATCCAATCCAGCTTCATCCCATTAATGTAGTATAATAAGCTCCTGTTCTTTCTAAGGCCCCTGTTACATTCTAAAGGTGTCTCTTCTGTTGTTAAATTTATGGTATAACACATAGCTTTACTGTGTGGTATTGAACATTGTCAGTTACATGGAACCCATGGCTTCAATCACGTGACCAAGAATGATTATTGCATTAAGTTTCATATTTTTGTTCTCCAAATTTGTGAGTTCCATCTCTATGGATTTAATCAATGACAAAAATTTTAAAGAAAAGAAAAACCATGGGTCTCTTTTGAATATGCAGACTTTTCTTTCTACATTTTTTCTTTAACAATTCAGCATAACAGCTGTTTACATTGGATTTGATTGGTATTAACACTGCATGCCAGTCAGAGAAGACTTAGGGTTTACAGATGCATATCATACATATTAAAATACCATGCCATCTTATACTGAGCCCTAGAACACCTACCAGTTTTCTGATCCACAGGGATTCCTAGGAACGCATTACATGAACATGGAGGGACAACTACGTAACATTTTGTCGGTTATACCAGTCATTTACCAGTGGCGGAAAATGTATTATGTCCTTTATACTTTTGTGTCTGAAACACTCTGATAATCTTTATTGCCTCAAGACTGATGTTTGAAACTCCTCTTTCAAAGCTTTTATTTTATAAAGCATTATTTCCTTCTTTATGTATCTTTGATATTGACATGTCAGTGAACTAAAAGACAACAGCAATCCTTTCCAGTGCCAAAATATATCTCATTCCCCGGAAGAAAACTACCAAGATCCTTGCAAAGATATTTTTGGAATTACTGATTATCTTTGAAACAGGGTCTCACTTTCAAGCCCTAGCTGGTCTGGAACTTCCTATGTGGACCAGAATGACCTAAAATTTGGAGCAATCCTCTTACCTCTCAAGTGCTGGGCTTTCAGTCACCAACATGTTACTTAGCTTTGACATTTCAGAGAGATTTGTGTGTTAATTTCTGATATTCCAAGAAAACAGTGTTGTGTGGATATATGAGAATATTTGATAAAGTAGAAATAATATCAGAGGTCAGTATAGCTTTAGTGTGAATAATTATATCACAATGTTATTAATTCTGTTTTGTACTTAGTAAAATTATTTGTTTAATATATATGCCTGTTTCCTTAAATGGAAATAACATAATATCAGTTGACAAATTCAGAATCTTATCTAGAGTTTGTCCAGGATAGATTGGTCTTGTTATTTAGGGATGACATTGAATTGTGAGTTTGCTTTGAGTCTCTTCATTGAGTGTTCTTGCCTCAATGCTATGATTACCAGTTCACTTAAACATCCTGTATCTTAGTTAGCTTTCTATTGCTGTGATTAAACACTATAACCAAAGCAACATAGGAAAGAAAACTTTTTTTTTCACCTTACAGTTTATAGTCCATCATCCAGGAAGATCAAGGGAGAAACTTAAGGATAGAAACTGAAGGAAGGAGCTAATGTGGAGGGCTTAGAAAATTTCTGCTTATTAGCTTGTTCCCCATGGTTTGCTAAGCCTGTTAACATTCTCATATCACCAGGACCACCCACCTACTAATGTCCTGCACCATGAGAGGGCCAGACCCATATCAATTATGACTCAAAAAATGTTACCATAGGCCTACAGTCTAATCTAGTATGGGCATGGTCAAAGTGGAGTTTCCCTCTTCAAAATGACACTAGCTTGTGACAAGTTGACTGTCTTAGAGTTTCTTCTGCTGTTATAAAACACCATTACCAACAAAAAGTTTGGGAAGAAAGGATTTATTTGGTTTATACTTCCATATCACTATTTATCATTGAAGGAAGTCAGGACAGTAACTCAAGAAGGGTAGGAACCTGGAGGCAGCAGTTGATGCTGAAGTGATAGAGAGGTGCTGTTTATTGTCTTGCAACCCATGGATGGTTCAGCCTGCTTTCTTGGCTACAAAGGGCTTGGATAGCCTTGCCTTTCCAGTTCTTCCACTGCAACACACAGCTTCCTTTTCCACTCGACTCCCACAAGTCTCCTTTGTAGATATACCATATTCCCAGCATCCCCAGTAACTTGGTGTCTCCATTGCAATTGAGGCATTACCTTCAGCAATACCCTGAGGAGAACTCTTCACGGATAGCCCCAACCTGCTGCACTATGTCATGCCTCTGTTACTTTCTGTGATCCTAAATCTTGTACCTTTCATACATTTAAATCTGTATGAAGTGAAAGATGCTTATTTTAGCAAGTTCTTGCTTCCAGGTCAAGATGTAGCCTAGGCCCATTGAACACAGCTGTAGCAGTTTTAGAGTAATGATGCCAAGGAAGCAAGTCCTTAGTGTCTCAGTGAGTAGAAGGTTTCACTTTAGTGGTAATGGTCTCTTGAATAATCTTACGTGCTCCTAGCAAGATCATCACACACAGAATCTTAGCCAAAATGTCACAGAAATATCCAATATTCCAAACTTTTCTACAAACATTTCTAAGGCATAAAAAAAAATCCACAAATTCAGGTTTATCACAACAATGGTCTTAGTTTCTCAGTTTCAATCTATGTTCTTGATTCGTTTCTCTTTCTAAAATAATCTGACAAAAACAACTTGGTTGGAAAAGGATATATTTTAGCATACAGTTTCAGGTTACCATTGTAATGGAATCACAGTGGCAGAAACTTGAAGCATCCAGTCAAATCCACAGTAAAGGTCAGAGAAAAATATAAATGTAAATTTTCATCCACTTGCTTGCTTGTGGTCAACTTGATTTATCTACCCCATACAGTTCAACTTACCCTGTAGAGGATCCCCCACAGTGGGCTGTTTTTCTCACATCATTCAACTTGATTAATACAATCCACAAAGGCATGTCCACAGGTTGATCTAACACAGACAATCCTAATTAAGCGTTCCTTCCAAAGTAATTCTAAGATGTATCAGTATAACAAAGTTAACCCTCACATGCATCCTCTCCCTTACCCACTTGCATTATTCTTCTTTGTCCACTTCCATATGCTTAATATTCTCCCCTTTACTTAAACATTATTTTCCCCATATAAATTACACATTAGAAAGAATATGTGTGATATTGGTCTTTAAATGTCTTGATTATTTGGTTGAACATGATGATCACACCTGTAAGTATTTTCTGGCCAAATTATAAACCTATTCTTTTTTGAAACAGGATAAAATGGCAAGCATACATATAATATATGTACATATGCCATATTTTCTTTAACTATTCATCTGTTTATGAACTGTAAGGTTGATTCCATTATTAGTTCCTGTGATAGATATGCAAGTATCTGTGTGGCATGTTGAATTGGATTCCTTGGTGCATATAACCAGATATAGGATGATAGCTGGGTCATATTATAGTGCAAGCTTTAGATTATTGAGCAGCCTCCCTACTGATTCTGATGTTGCCTGGACTAATTTGTGTTCCCAACAGCCTGCTGTTTACCCCAATCCCCCATTCCTTACTAACATATTTTGCTTTCTTTATAGTTACTCTGTGATGAGTTAAAATTACAAAGTAGTTTGAATTGACTTCTACTAGATCATGGGATGGGTGAATCAAACAGACATTTTTTTTTCAAATGAAGAAATGAAAAAAATTAGCTACTATGGAAGTACAATCTAAGATAAGCATTTTAAATAATTGAGACCATTGCAAAGGGAAATGGCTGGATACTATAGCCACTACCAGATGTCAGAGGAAGTGTTACTCCAAAGAACATATTCAAGACCTGAGAAGACATGAAGGGTGTTCTTATGCTGACATCTGTGCAATGTCTCCATCTTTGTTTTTCAGTTATTTACCAAATGTTTTTCCATGTCTCACTTCAAAGTCCTTGCTCCTTTATATGTTTCTTTTCATTCCCACACTTGAAATACCTTTCTCTACATAACATTATGTATCATGATTAACCTTCATGCCTTTGTTTTTACTTTTCCCATTTGACTCTTTCTTAAAAATCATATTATCAATTAACATTCCTATGTAGCACTTTGCCTTGAAAATCCTCCCACTTGAAGATTATCATTGCCTTCCATTTTAGCCTAAATGTAAATATCCCTTTTTCCCTTAAGTTGCTTTTGACAGGGTGTTTTATCATAGCAAAAGGAAATGAAATTAAAACAATGTTTATAGGCATAGAAATTATATTTTCTCTCCAAGGTTTGGCAAAACTATGAATGAAAACATTTCACTTTTCCAACTGTTGTTTTCTGATTTCTTTAGGGATATAGGGAAACTGAGGTTGCAGAGCTGTAGAGTTATACTGGGTTAATTTTACATTCTTTCAAAAATTATATACGAACCTGTTCTTTCCTTTCTTTGTCTCAATTTGATTCATTTCTTTCCATGCTACACATTTGACTGGCCGCACTGGGAGTGTTTACATGGTTCTTTACTCTCTTTACTCTGATCTGAGGCAGCTCCTGAATTCTCTCGAATGAGATCTCTTTTTCTGGATCCACAACAGAAGCTCCTGGTCTTGTACCTTGCCCAAGTCCATCCAACTACCATGGTAACTAGACAAAGAAACTCCCAAATAAATTATTTAAATAACAATTAAAGAGACTGTTGTTAAAAAAGACAGCACTAGATTCT
The DNA here is from genome assembly GCF_037038515.1 of Microtus pennsylvanicus. Taxonomy (NCBI): domain Eukaryota; kingdom Metazoa; phylum Chordata; class Mammalia; order Rodentia; family Cricetidae; genus Microtus; species Microtus pennsylvanicus. The sequence goes on along the minus strand of NC_134583.1, from coordinate 12,505,735 downwards.
CAATTTTATTTCTATCCCTCTTTGGAAACTTTTTTAATAAAAAATATCAAAAATTAAAATCCTCTCTGGCCTTGTTTTGGATAGTTGTGTGTCTGTGGGTAAATGGTTCAATTTCTTATACCCCTTTGTAAGAACAGAAGTAATGATTCATAGCTTGCAGGGATATTGTGAAACAGTGTTAGTGTGCTTTCTAATAACCCCAAAGTCACCAAAATGCAAAAGAGCCTTAATTTGAAATTTAGATTCATGTATGCACACTGATTAATTTAATGATTAATTTAATAAACATGAAAATTTATTTCTATAATGTACATGTACAAATCGGTTTGCAATATTAAAATGTGTTTTGATTAAGAAAATGGTCATCACTTATTTGTTGCACTTTTAATTTGCATTTTGCTATCTCTCTTATTGCTTTAATTCATGAGATCCATGCAGAACAGACAGCCTCCGTCCTGCCACACATGTTACTTACTTTAGAGATAGAAAATATTTTCAAAACATGCTGATAACTGGATCTCACCCAGAAAAGGGAAGTTTATTCTGATAGCAAGAAGCACCTCCTAAGGATCATTTGGGACCTCAAATGATTCAGGTGCACAGTCTAGAAGTTAGATGTTTTCACATCAGAAGACCTGTTTAGAGTATACCATTGTGAAGCTACAGATTATGAAAATATTCACTTATAATATACTTAAATATACTTTGACATTTTTTATTTCATGGTGAGGTTGAACTAGGAGATCTCAAGCATCTCTTTTGGTCATAATAGTTGAAGAAACTATGATTTCAGTAATTGATGAAACATAGTGCTGTTTAAAAGCTCATCAGAAGAAATAAGACAGAGCCATGCGAGCAATGGTCAGCTGATCCTGATGGAACAAGGGACCCATGGCTCCTTTTTCAGATTAGCATTTGTCTATTTATAGGAACATTTGCTGAGACAGACTGAACATGTACCATAGCATGTTGGGAGGTGTATAACACATCTGATGGTTACAATGATTTCTTGTGATGAATAGTATTTTCTATATTACTGGTCAAATTTCAAAATATTATGGGATTTTCACTTGTCACTCAGTTGATTGCCACATTTCTGTTCTCCACCATCAGTATGTACTGACTGTAGTTTTAAAATTAAATGTTAATATATAATTGGCCTCAGGTAAATTTTGTAAGTAATAATATTTATGTTAGAATTATGTATCACTTCCTGGTAGCTCTTTGACAATGCAGTTCAAGTAAAATGTTAAAAATTAGCCTTAGGATTTTGTTTATGTGAACAAATGTACAGAAATAAAGGTAAGCCAGGCAGTGGTGGTGCACACAGCCGGGCAGTGGTGGAGCGTGCCTTTAATCCCAGCACTCAGAAAGCAGAGGCAGGTGGATTTCTGTGAGTTCAAGTCCAATCTCGTCTACAAGAGTTACTTCCATGACAGACTCCAAAGCTACAGAGAAATCCTGTCTCAAAAAATCAAAACCAAACAAACAAAAAAGGAAGTTAGATTGTGTGTCTGTGTGATACATTTCAAAGCCTAATTTTAAAAACCAGTGCTATATAACCTAATGGTATGTACATGGTTCACTCGATTAAAACACTTTAAGGATTCTTTGCACATATGTTTGATGTTAAAAGGGGTCAAGACTCCAACACGAATATGGCCATGTTCAAATCAGCTACTGTCCTTTCAAATTACATTTCAAAGGGGATACAAATTTGAATTTTCATTATAAAAATGTGGCTTTTGTTCATGAATACTTACTTTTACTTTTGATGGTACAACATTATCTCTTTTCATTAGTACTTTTTTCTTAAAAGGTGATTTGAAAATTCAAAATTCCTAGTCAGAAATGTACAGTATCTTAATAAAGCATGTTCGAAGCGATCACAGATCAGACTCGTGTTTCCTAATTATTCATCATGACATTTAAGGCAATATGCTTGCCTTGGTAGGGATTACATTATAAAGTGAGTCTTGAATTTGCTAGAAATGACATTTTTCTCCCTTTGTTACATTCTGTTAACAACCAGTCCAGTACAGCAAAATTTTTGCTATGCTACCAATTAAGCAAATTGCAATACAGCTCGAATCAACTTGTTTATGTATGATGTGAAACCGTAGTTTATCATAGTTCAGTCATGAATCAGGCTAAAATACCAGATATTTGTTGAGATATTTCTATAATTAAAACACTTATATTTGCAGAAATATATATGTATAAATATACTGATTTTATGTTTCAATTATATATATCATCTGTATATATATATATATATATATATATATATATATATATATATATATATATATCTTAGATTTTTTCTAAATAAAACAAACCTGAAATAAATGTAAAACATCTCAAAGAAAAATTACAATGGAACCATTAAATCAGATGAATGTTGCTTTTATTTTTAAACAAAGAAAAACATATTTGAATTGTACTAATTCTAACTTAAATTAAATTGAGAATTTCCTTTCTTGTAAGTAAAAAAAAAAACACCTCCGTTTATGTATTCAAACACTGTAATGTAACTCCTTTTATATCTTCAAACCCTCCTAACTTAACTGCTGAAAAGTTCATTAAAAACAAAACATTAAACCATTTGGACTTGAGTTTTCTGCATGGTGATAGATATGGATCTATTTTCATTCTTCTACATGTTGGCATCCAATTATGCCAGCACCATTTGTTGAAGCTGCTTCTTTGTCAAAAATCATGTGTTCATAGGTTGTGTGGATTAATATCTGGGTCTTCAATTCCTATTCCATTTGTCAATGTCTCTCTTTTTATGCCCATACCAAGCTGTTTTCATTACTATAGCTCTATAATAGACTCTATAATAGAGCTTGATGTCAGGGATGGCAATGCCTCTGGAAGTTCCTTTATTGTACAGGATAATTTCAACTATTCTGGTTTTTTTCCTCCATATGAAGTTGATTATCATTCTTTCAAGGTCTGTGAAGAATTGTATTCTGATTTTGATGGGGCTTGCACTGAAATTATAGATTGCTTTTGGTAGGAGATTGCATTTTTATTATGTTGATCCTTTCTATTCAAGAGCATGGAAGATCTTTCCATTTTCTGGGATCTTCTTCAATTTTTTTCTTCCAAGACTTAAAGTTCTTGTCAAATAGGTCAGCCAGACCTCCAAAAATGAATATTGTATGTACTCACTCTTGTAAGTGGATACGAGCTATAAACAAAAGACATTGAGCCTATAGTTCGTGATCCTAGAGAAGCCAAGTTATAAGGTAAACCCAAAGGAAAACATATATAGACCCACCTAGAAATTGGAAACAGACAAAATCTCCTGACAAAGTTGGGAGCTTGGGGTCAGGGGGTAGGAGGAAAGAGAAAGGAGGAAGAAAAGGGGAGAAGAGGAGGGTTGAGGAGAACTTGGGGGAATGGGATAGTCAAGATGGAAGAAGGACGGATATGAGAGCAAAAAAGAGATATCTTGATTGAGGAAGTCGTAGGGTTAGCAAGAAACCTGGCTTTAGAAAAATTCCCAGGAATCCATAAGGATGACCCCAGCTAAGACCCTAAACAATAGAGGAGAGGGTGCATGAATTGGCTTTGCCCTGTAGTCAGACTGATGATTATCTTAAATATCACCATAGGACCTTCGTCCAACAACAGATGGAAACAGAGGAAGAGTCCTACATGGGAGCACTGGACTGAACTCCCAAAGTCAAGCTGGAGAGTAGACAGAATGAGAATATGAGCAGAGAGGTCAAGACCATGAAGGGTTCATCTACTGGTACAGTTTACATGAGCTAATGGGAGCTCACCTACAGCTGGACTGGTAAGGAACAAGCATACAATGAAACTAGTCGCTCTGAATGTGGTTGACAGTTGTATGGCTGGGGCAGACTATGGGGCCATTGGCAGTGGTACTGGGATTCATCTCTACTGCATGTACTGGCTTTTTGGGATCCTGTTCTCTTTGGATGTAGTTTTTGCACAGCCTAGATGTAGTACGGAGGGCCTTGGACCTTCCACAAAGCAAAGTGCCTTATCCTCTCTTAGGATTAGATGGGGGTGGGGTGGGAGGGTGTGTGGAGAGAAGGGGAATGGGAGAAGGGGAGGGAGTGGGAATTTTGATTGGTAATTATTTTTTTAAATATCTGATAAAAATTTTAAAAAATTAAAAAAAAAAACAGTGTACTAAATAAATAGCCTAGAACTGAGGTCTCGGGATGTGCTTGGTTTCCAACATGAGGACCTGAGTTTGATCCTTAGTATCCATGAAAAATATGAAGGGAAAGAGAAATACTCCCTGGCATCATAAATCTGCAGAGGTAGGGACTTGCATAAATCTGGGGCTTTGTTTATCAGTCAGCTTGACATATACAGCTAGTTCCATACTTTAAGAAATCCTGCCCCAAAAGAAAAAAAAAGGAGAAATAAGAAAAAAGAATGAAGGAAGGAGGAAGGCAGGAAAGAAGAAGGAAGCAAGGAGAAAGAGAGGGGGAGAGAGGGAGGATGTAGGTCACCTGAAGAAAGACACCTAGGGTTTTCTTTTGAATTCTCAATAGATATCTGCATTCACCTGAACACACACACAGTTAAATAACCAATTATATCTTCTTAATTATGTTTCTCTATTTAAAAGGAAAAAGAATATTTTAAGACAACAGTAAGAAGATTTTGATTCACGAGGTAATAGTTGTGGACTGATTTTTGTTATTTTGCTCCAGTCAATCTTAAATTGAATGCTTTTCACCAAAACCAGGTGCTTTGAGAGAGAAAGAGAGAGAGAGAGAGACTTTGAGAGAGAGGGAGAGAGAGACCTTAGAATGCATACTATTTTGCTATGATTTTTAGAATTCACTGCATGGATTTCTAATAGTGAAGGTCTTCAGATCTTTATTACCTATGTTCCAGGCTGTTTAATTTCATGTTCTTGTTGTTTCCCACAACATATTGCATTTCTTCTATCATACATAAGTAGTTCTGTAAACCCATACTGTAAAACCTACAGTAATCGGAGTGTCACAATGTTTTGCAGAAAGGAACTCCAAATGTGTTTACAAGCAAAAGTAGGCTGTGCATTTTAATCAACTTCTATCTCAAACACAGCAACTGCCTTGATCTGTTTCAGGTCCACTGAGTTTATGAAGACACACATACACACACACTGCATTTCGTAACATTTTCATATTTTTTCTCTCTTGTGATTCTTATTGATTTTGATATTCTTAAGACACAAAGTCTGTTTGGTGTGAAAATGTAAATCCCTTTCTAGAAGTCACTATAAAAGAAGGCTTGCTACGCTCCCAGGAAAGTATGTATTGTCTTCTTCAAGCCAAGGAAATGACAGTTATGGAAAAGGCAGCCTGGAAATGACATGAATTTGGCTGTATTTCATCTTCACAAATGTTCCTCTTCATAAATATGGTGGGCTGACAATGTCGTCAAACCCCTCTGTGGTAAGTGGTGCTACATTGTTTTGGCCTGCTGGGAGACAATAGCAGCAGGAGCTGTTGGCATGCAAGGACTGAAAACAGAGTGGGTTTTTTATGTGTAGAGGTACTGACCATGATTCAAAAAGGCAGGGATGAAGACAGTGCCAGGTTCTGCAGAGTAGGCATAGCTCCAATCCTAAGGTTGATTTGCCCCGTGTGATACATAGAATGGGATGGTGGTTAGCTCAGAAAAGCCTCAAGCATACTTGGGCCCAACTTTTCTAGAAAGAGAATTGTTAATCATTATTTTCAGAAATCTATCCTGCAATAAGCCTTGGCATGTCTTTGATATAACACTGGCATATGAGGACTGGAGTCTATTCAGGCTTCACTCATAAATATTTCTTCTTTTTTTCAAACGCATGTTGATCAAGCAATGTTGTAAACACTAAAAGATCTCTTTACATAATATATACTTGGTATTCACTTTAACATAGTATTGAAAGAACACATCCTTCAGCAGAAACTCAATAAATATTTATTGAGTACATATTATGTTTCAAGCAATTGAGTAGCTCCTAGATTTGGGGAAATGAATTCCAAGAGATTTAATTTTGGACAAATTCCAATTATTATTTCCCAAGTTTACTTCAAAATCTATCCTTTTTTTGAAAATTCTATTCCACCGGTATTCCATGTATATATGATTAGCTAAGATAACCTTCTCAGTAACATTCTGCACTTCCACCTCAGGAGCTCTTCATGTATATATCTATGGCCTGATTTGCAATGTCTTCATCGGATTTTACAAGTATCAATCTTGCTGGAAGTATAGAGAAGCTTCCTTTCAAAGAATTGATTACAGTAGTATTTGGAGATACCTTAGACAGTGACTAATAAATACTTGCTAGTCATTTGGAGAGACAGTACTTATTCTAATTTATAAAAAATAAAGTTGTAATTTCCCAGACATCCAAAGTGAATTATTCAAAATAGAGTGAATTTCAAAGAACCAAAAATGAGTGTATTAAATGGACCTGTCTCTGATCTCTGCAAAATATATGCCTTTAATCCCAGCACTCAGAAGGCAGAGGTAGGTGGATCTTTGTGAGTTCCAGGCCAGCCTGGTCTACAAGAGCTAGTGCCAGGACAGGCTCCAAAGCTACAGAGAAACTCTGTCTCCAAAAACCAACATATATATTAAAATAAAATAAATAAAAAATAAAGCTAGACACGCTGAACCTCATAGAAGAGAAAGTGGGAAGTACACTTTAACACAGTAGTACAAACACTGAGAGAAACAATGGAACCTCCTAAAACTCTAAAGCTTCTGTAAAGCAAAGGACATGGTCAACAAGACAAAATGACAGCCTACAGAATGGAAAAAGATCTTCACCAACTCCACATTAGACTGAGGTCTTATCTCCAAAATATACAAAAAACTCATGAAATTAGTCATCAAAAGAACAAATAATCCAATAAAAAATGGAGTACTGACCTAAACAGAGAACTCTCAGCAGAGGAATCTAAAATGGCTAAAAGACACTTAAGGAAATGCTTAACATCTTTGGTCATCAGAGAAATGCAAATAAAAACAACTCTGAAATTCATCTTATAACTGTAAGAATGGCCAAGATCAAAAACACTGATGACAACTTATGCTGGAGAGGTTGTGGGGAAATGGGAACACTTCTCCATTGCTGGTAGGAGTGCAAACTGGTACAGCCCCTTTGGATATCTGTGTGCTGATTTCTCAGAAAATTAGAAAACCACCTTCCTCAAGATGTAGCAATACCACTTTTGGGTATATATACAAAGGATGCTCAATCATATCACAAGGACATGTGCTCAACTATGTTCATAGCAGCATTGTTTGTCATAGCCAGAACCTGGAAACAACCTAAATACCCCTTGACCAAAGAATGGATAAGGAACTTGTGATATATTTACGCAATGCGGTTCATTTATTTAAGGAATTTGGATGAGTGTTCCTCTGCAATCCCAGTGTAATACATAATTACTGGCTAAAATCATGCCAGTTGGATAAAAAGGTGAATGACTGGCCTCTCAGCCTGACTTCTCCAAAGTCCAGACCCTAACTAAACAGCAGGACATAACTCCTGCCCATCTTCCTCACATCCCATTACTAACAAGGCAACTGGACCCTACCCCACCTCTGGTGGAAGTCCATTGCTCTGTTAAAGTTCCCAATGGCCTGCAAACCGCTGATATACTTGCCTCCAGGCTGTGCCCCATCCCCAACACCCACTGGCCACTGTCCTGCCTATACCCACTCTACAGCCCAACCCTAAGTACCTGAACACCTTTCCAGCTTGTTAGTAACCAGGTACACCTTGGTCCTGCCCCTTGAATCTGGCACAGCGTGTAACTCCTCTGAGCATGGGAAGAAGTTCTCAGACGGTATGCAAATGCAAAGGTCCCTTTAAGAGACAAGCTCCGCCTTCTCCCCCATCTCTCCTTCTTGCTGCTTTTCTGAAGGGACAGGCAGGATTTTTCCTGTCTTTTGTCTCTTTCCCCTATCTTTCTCTTCTCTTCCCCTCTCTCCTTTCCCTTTTCCCACTCCCTTCCCTTCCCCCAATAAGTCTTCTCATTTAAGTTCTATCTGCCTACATGGTTGCCTCTAACCCATTAAGGGCTCACTGCTCACCCATTAGGGTCCCACTTGCAATCATAATCATAACAAAGACCCCTCCCCCTCAGAAACCCAGCAGACTATATAAGTACAGGCACCATACCAGTTTGAGAAGCAGGTTAGTTACCGGCCTCTCAGCTGGATTTCCCCAAACTAAGCCCAAGGGAACACCCTCTGCCCCTATCTTTCCCATCCTATTATGAGAAAGGCAGCTGTGTAAATGGAGACAGTACTTTCGCTTCCTGGCCATAATTATCTTTAGCACCATTGCGTGTGAGCTGGCTCTACCTTTTGTCTCAGTCCCCATTCTGAGCTAAATTTGTTTGGAGTAGTGAACTGTTGCAGCTTTGAAAAAAAACAAACAAACAAACCAAAAAAAAAAAAAAAAAAACACTGTCTTTTATTAAGAAAGCTACAGCTCCAAAACGCACAATTGTAGCTCCATGGAAGCCCCCATACCAGACAGAAGAAAACCCCGAAATGGCACAGTTATAAATATTAGAAATACTGGGCTAATATTGAAACTCCAATTTTTCTATAGAAAATGCACCTCAATGTTACAGAAACACAAGGTCTGAGGTACCACAAATACAGAATTACTGATGGCATACTGTTTAAATAATGTGCTTTAGCAGAGATAAATTCTGAGATGCATTTGACACAGCATCAGGAATTTGAAATTTCCAAAGCAGGACTTCAGTATCAGTTGGCCTCCTGGCTTCTTCCAGGCCCCGTGAGTATGTACATAGCAGTTCAGGTTAACTTCTTTTATAATGCACACAGAACTACCTGAGAGTTGCCAAGATGCATAACCATTCCTTTCTTTGGGTTTATCCTTTCAGCTTATCCTCTCCTTGAATAAATGTCAGGAGCATGTCCAATGACAGTAAAGGCCTCACTGCCATTCTTGCAGGCACTGAGTTGAGCATCTCCACAGTAGATGGTTAACAATGCATAGCAGCCTTTGGAGTTGTGGCCAGTAAGCAGTTTATTTCTTTGAAGTGGTCCAGTAAGCAGATTTTATTAGTGACACATTTTAATGTTCCAGCACAGTTTTTCATAGATCATATCACAAACCACATTTAATGACCTACAGTTTACTTACAAGTGAGAAAAAGTGGCTTGGGGAGAGAGGCTGAGTCAAGTAGTGGTGTGTTTACTTGAATACATAGGGTGTAGGTATATCCTCCCAAAAGTTTTAAGGATTCCATCTGAGCTGAGTAGCAGGCATCTTTTTTCTCCCTTAAGTGGCCTGAATCATGTGGGACCTGGTGGCAAATGCAGACCCTCTGTTTTCACACAGGACTGGCTCTACCAGGGTTATATTTCTCAAGGTCCCCAAGTGTTTACACACACATTAAACATTGAGAATGGCAAGCTCTATTCTACCAATAACAACTCTTCGTGGTGCACATGAAAATTACTAGATTTTTCTACCCAGACTCACTCTAAACAAGATAAAACTGGATTTGAGGTTCAGCATGTTTTTCATTTCATCTTTTACTATGCCATGTGATTTTAGGACGCGGTCAAAAACATTAGAAACCATTTCCTGGTTTAGAAAGAACTCCCACATCTTATATCTTTTATAAAAGTGAGATTTCATGGCTTAATCTGTCACAAAATGACATTGTGATTTCATATTCCTGTCCACATGTAGTATACAAAATATATGCCTTTTTAGCTATACTTATATTTCTGTTGTGAATAAAAGTAAAAATTCACAGGACTGCAGGGCAATTATTGCTGACTTTAAGAACTGGACTTATACACTTTGATTGTCCAGAACTACATTAAGACTAAGTTGGTCATCACTTTTTTTCAGCTAATGTCATAGTTTCTTCCAACTGCATCAGCAGCCTTGGACAGGTTTGAACTGGACTGTCGACTAGATATCCATGTTCAAAACACTTAATAAGTGTTTTCACCACCATTATAGAGCAGGGAAGGGATGGAGCTTTGTTTCTAACCATCAGATGCAACCCCACTAGTAGGTTGCTTTTAAAAATCTCCCCTGCAGAGTCACTACTATCTAGCAATTGCATTAATGGACACTTTTGAAAGGCAGCTGGTCTTCTCATGATGTGGGTTTACTTTAAATTTCTTTTAATCAAAGTTGCCTCTAATGCTCTTCATTTAGTTTCTTAAGTGAAAATATACCACAGAAATCAGTCAAGAGCCCCTGGGGAAGGGATCCATCACTGCTGTCGGGGACGGACAAAAGCAGAGACCTGGAATGCACCTCTGGAAAGAGGCCACCAGGGTGTTACCATTGAGCCTGTTACAGGGGTAAGGCCTTGCTTCTACCCAGCCTGGCCACTGTGTGGCATAGCACTTCGGAGTTGTTGGCTACTTTCAAGTTAAAGCTTCTTTTAAACAGTTGAATGGCTCATGCGGTAACTTTTAGAATGTAAGTATAGTTTGAGAGCAACTCCAATCCCTTCATTTGTCCTCACGTCACCCTTAGTATTTCAAAGGTCAGACTTTCAAATTAGTTTTAAAACTAGACTTTAATGAAGTCACTAACTTGAAGGTGAGTGGTTGATAGATATACCTAGAGCAATCAGAAAACTAAAAAGCCTAAATAGCTTCCTGACTGTATCTAATGACCTTGTAGCGAGAAAGGAAAACAGGAGAAGAGACTAAATACTTTCTCCTTTTTGTTAGCTGTATTCAGAATGTTGATTTATTTATAGATTTAATGCTGATGTATTTATAGATTTAAAGTAAAATATGAGACGTAACTACATTTTTTGATTCTAGATATTTACCAAAATATATGTATTCAAATTGTTTCTAATGGCATGTTATAATCCTGAAGAATTCTTGGCTCATTATGGGGTGTTTTTGGTATGCAGGAGCATCAAAGAGGGGAGAAAAAAGCTTACTTAATATAAAGAGGTTACAATGGTAAGGTTTAGGAGTTGGAAATACTTTATTTTGTATTCAGGGAGATCACTGCATGATTAAGAATAAAGACTACTATCTTATGTGTGTAATGATAGCATTTTCCTTTAAATTGGACTATTATGTTAAGCATATTTTTAAATGTGGTGTTCACTAAGAAAATACCCACCTTTTAAGTTTTCATTTCCATTTTAATCCTCAGAAAACAACTCTCCTTGTGTGACTACGGTTTTAACTGACTTTTCCCGTGGTTCAGCTCCTCAACGGAGGAGGAGGACTGTTGGCTAACAGCTTCCGCTGGCTTGACACTGAGTCTTGACTGCACAGGAGAAGGCCAGAACGCTTATAAGTCAGTTTTCATTAGGTGTTAGGGAATATCTCAAAACTAGAGCTAAATGAGCAATCTCTTCCAAAGAATATCTCTAATAATCTTTTCCATTGGCAATGTGGATGAAGATGTCTACATATTTTTAGCCCCACATATGGAGCCTTCTATTCAATAGAAGAAGTATATATAATCTTAGGTAAAAGCGTGAGAGAAAATAAAAGTGAAGAAATATGCATAAATCTTTCTGTCACCTTAAGAGCAGTTACATTACAGAAGGAAATGACAAAGGCTAACGGAATCTGCACTGCATGATTTGTAGACGCTGTGATTACCTATTATTTACAGTCCTGTAGACATGAAGTTTTCGGACCACTTTTAAACTTTGTGTGCATCCTATACACAATGTTAATGAGACTTTGCACTTTCCAAAGGTGAAAGAGCTGTCAATTTTATGCTGTAGAAGAAACGTTTCTTTTTTGCCAGCATTAGCAAACATAAAGCAAAGTCCTCCCTTTTCCCTTTAACCTTTAAAACTTAGATGGCATTCATACAGTTCGGCTTAATACATGCTAATAGAATAATATCATTTACTCCATGTATATGCATAACTAGTGTGCTCACAGAGAAGTTTTGTATTCCCTAACTTCTTCCTAATTTTGTATAAGGTAAATTATTTTTTTTTCTCTGCTTACAGAGAGTACCAGAGCTTAAGCACAAAATTTCCAGTGCTTTGTAGTATTTGACTTATTTTTATTTACAACTACGGTCTCAATTGATGGTCTTTTATTTATTTGGGGAAATTTATGAGAACATTTGTGGTTGTGCCATGCTGGGAATATAGTCTACGATATGTGAGGCCCTGACCCCTGTCCCAGTAATGTGAAGAACTGCAGTTTTCCTGGACTACTGTCTAAACCATATGTATCTGCCTAGTCGCTACTGGATAACTTCTCATTTTCACCAGTTATTAAGATTTGGTGTATGCTCTGTAAAGAGACCCCTACAAACAGGTATTTTAATTATCATATAAATCACAAGGCCATAACGGAAAACAGGATACTGGACTTCTTGGCAGATTTTATTAGAAAAATAACTAGTTTATTTTACAACTATAAAATACTTATATTCAGAAAATTAGAAGGATTATGAAAAATCTTTTGACAACAGTGCACTTCAGGTTTCCTAACTACATCATATACTAAAGGAGTAACATCACCCAGTAGAATCTATTTAAATTACTAAACATGTTTTCTACTCAAATCTTTGTCAAATGGGAAAAATTAAAATGGTCCAAGAAAGGTTATTAAAAGTTTCATCAGGCTTGAGCAAGTGAATCAAAACAACTCTGAAATTCCATCTTGCACCTGTAATAATGGTCAAGATCAAATACACCGAGGGCAACTTATGCTGGAAAGGATGTGGGGTAAAAGGTAAAACTCTTCCATTGCAAGTGAAAGTGCAAACTGGTTCATCTGCTTTGGTTTTCAGTATGACCATTTTTTTTGAAAATTGGGAAACAATCTACCTGAAGTCCCAGCAGTACCACTTTTAGGTATATACCCAAAGGATGCTCAGTTGTACCACAGGACATGTGCTCATGAACTTTAGTTTATTGTAATTAAATATTTATGAGATACATGTTTTTACAAAGAAGTATTATATATATATATATATATATATATATATATATATATATGGAACCATATGTATATATGTTACTACTATCTTAATTAAATGGTGTTTTAATCAAGTTTTCTCAATGAAACAGTGTTTCATTCAAATAATCTATATCAATAAATATTGATCAGAAAAAAGTTTCATCAAAGATGAAATATTATCTCATATGTCTCCCAAATGACTTCATTTCATTACAAATAGATATTCAAGGTCATGGTCAGAAACTATGAAAAGTATTAGTAATAATTTTGTGTATTAGAAATTAAATGTATGAGCATAAACATTAATATATTTTGACCTACTGTATAAATATTTTCCATATTATTATAAGAAAATATATGCAATAGTCATAAATGATTTATCACATTATATTACAGAAAAGAATAATGCATAGAACTGATGAGATAACTCAGTGCAGAAATGTGTTTGCTGTCAAGCCTGACTACATGAGTTCAGTCCCCAGCACTCACATGGTGAAAGGAGAACACCTATGGACATCCACATATATGCTGTGACAAACATGTTCTCCAAAGTCAGTCAACTAGTGTAACAAATATAAACTTATCAAAATTAGAAATTTGTCCTTTCTCAGCAATGTTATTTACTATTTATATCTACAGATATGTCTTGTTTTAAAAGTGAAAAAATAGTTTTAAAAAAAACCTTCCAAAGTAGATTGCATTGCATACAGCTAGATTCTAATGTTCTATATTTCTTATCTGATTTGCAGAAAAATGTAAAAATTGTATAATTCATATTATATGAATATTATTTGTAACAGTGTTAGAGTTTTATTATTAGTGGCTTATTTTACAAATTTTTAGAAGATATTGAATAAAATAATTGAATAGTAATTTATTTTATGATTTATTACTATTATATTTGGTAGGATTATGGTCCAATGTAGAGGTTACACTTTATCAGTTGTTTATTCTTCTTAGGAATATGGCTAATTAGAAAAATATGGTTTTTGATAGGAGGGACAGATAAAGCATCTAATATCAACAGAAAACATAAATCACTGCTGGTGTTAGAAATAGTTTGAAACGGTATTCTCAATAGCAAAAATTTCTAGATAAGTATTATAATAATGTTTAAACTATTGACCTCAATTGTGTTGTCTCTGGCTCAAAGCACTGATCCTTAGCCTGAACTTTGGTTCTTAAAGCACACTGAAATTTGTTTTAATCTTCTGTGCAATAGATTACTAGAGAAGACTGAAATCTTTCACAGGATAAAACAGAGAGTTTGATAATAAAGAGTTTTCCATAATTTTGTAATATTTACATTGGATGATGCTATAATTAAATAGTTAAATGTTTATACATCTAAAATATATTGAGTCAGTACCTATGCCTCACTAGTTACAAAAGCATACTGCAAGGAGATTAAACATTTGAAAAACTACTAAAGGAAAATATATGGGAAACATTGCAGTACAAATGAACAAATCCTCTAAGAAAATGCAAATAGATATAAATATGACTACATTAAACCAAAGTGGTCCTGTAATACAAGTAGTATAGTAAAGAGACAGTCATCATGAAGAGTGAAATATTTGCAAACTACAGCTCATGATAAGAATTGTGGCAGGATACACATTGGAATGGCAAAAACCCAACAACAAATTAACAAACAAAGATCTGAATGAAAAAATGGGTAATCACTCTAAATAGGTACTTCTCAAAAGAATATACAGAAATCGCCAACAGGCATCTGAAAAGAGGCTATACCATTGGACATCAGGGAAATAAAAATATAAAGTATCGCCTTGCTTATGAAAGTGGCTAATGTAAGAATGATCAATTCATAGAGCAGACATAAACAGAGGAAGAAAGACCTTTATGCTAAGTTGAAGATCTTTTTAGAAATACCAAAAGAGTATAGCTGGCAGCAGAGGTGGTCATAGACCCCAGTGGAGAACATACTGCTATTATTTTGCAGCATGGACAAACCATCAAACTGCCTGCACAATACTTAACTGTAACAATAGATAAGGGCTGCTCCCAGGTCTCATCAGAGAAGGGGTTTTTTTTGTTTAATTTTAATTACTTCCTACTCTCTCTGGTCCCTCCAACTCTCCTGTTGTGTTGTGCCACAATTTCTTCTCAAATGCATAGCCTCCCTTGAGTTTTTAATTATTTATTATTGTTACAGACAGAGAAATGCAACACATTCAAATATATAAATTCAACATGCCAAGTTCATTTTATACACACACACACACAAACACACATCCAGAGAGAGGTGTGTGTGCGTTTGTGTGTGTGTATAAAATATTATATATATATATATATATATACTATATATATAGTATATATATATATATATCATATATATGAGAGAGAGACAGAGAGACAGACATAGAGTGAAAGAGTATTTGTGTGTGTGTATTTATGTTTATATTTGACCACTTGGTACTTAATAGCCAATTAAAGACATCATTCCTGGGTAAGACTAATTCACATTCTTTCAGGTGTTGTCATTTCCTAAGAGTTTTTCACCCAGGTTTATGCCCTTTTGAGATTTCTCCAATTCATTTTGTTATGTCCACAGGTGATGTCATTGTCCAGGTAATATTTAGGCAACCATATTGTTAAGATTTCATGGTGCATCTTTTCTTTCTTATACCAAGGACAAAGTCTCAAAGAAGTCCCAGTCCTCTGGCTCCCGTAGCATTTCCATTCAATCTTCCACAATAGTCTCCAAGAGTTGGGTGTTGAAGCTGTATTATAGATGTATCAAGTAGGGCTTCTTACCCCACGATCAGTTGTTTTTGTCTTTTGACCCATTGTGACTTTCTGTAATGGTCTCTATCCGCTGCAGAGAAAAGCTTTTTTGATAAATGGCAAGAGCTATACTTGTCTGTGGTTATAAGGATATGTATTCAGAATGCATATAGAAATTATATTAATTTAAGAATCTGGCAGTATTAGTATGCTATCTTCTAATTTCTGTGGCCTCCCTAGCAGTGAGTAGTTGGCTAGGTTTATAATAACAGTTATGAATTCCCTCCTACTGAGTGAGACTTACGTTACTTTTATGGTTGTTGGTTATCCCCTAAAACATAATTGCCACTATTGTATCTTATAGATATTTTGTTGTGCTTATCACTGTTGTGTTTCTTGGCCATAACAGCTGGGTGGAATATTGATTGATTTTTTTTTTATTATTGGCAGCTTTCATAGCACCTTCTGGAAAATGTGAGGCTTTCAGATCAAATTCAGCTCAGTTCTCCCTAATTATATTTTCGAAGTGTGTGATATTTTCAACAAAAGGAACTTGCCTTCAATCTTATGAAGCAATCAAAGACAACAACTATGGCAAGAGGTTAATCAATGTGTAATTACAGTCAGATGGTATTAAGAAATTCTGAACTGCTATAGAGGGGAGTAAGTGGTCACAGAATCCCACCTATAACTAAGGAGATATTTGTAATTGATAGTTATGATTAAAATCATAAAGCATAGAAAGCGAAAGTCAGATTTCTCTAAGGGTAGTGATAGTCACTCAGAAAGAGTTAGCTTTTGTTAAAGACCTTGCCTCTTATATGTTTAACACATTCCAATGAATAGTCATGAGCCCAAATATATAGCAGCACCAATTAGACTTTCCTGGACGAGGACCCAAAGTTGAGTGGTCATAGGATGGCACTGGGAGTTGGGAGGTGGTTAATTATTAAATAGAATATATAAAATCCTCAAATAATAAGAAAATCTAAAAGGAACTATAAAACATACTTGTAGTGAAACATGACATTTATTCTACAAATAGGCAACATTTTAATCAATTAAATGTCAATTTAATTTAACTTTTAAAAGTCCACGGTCTACATAAAACCATTATAAGTTATAGTAAAGTATGTCTTTAGAAATTAAAATAAGTCATGGTCCTACCATAGCCATGGTCTGTATTGGTATCCCTATTTTATTTTGTTACCAAAATTCACACAGTTGCCTGGGGTCTAGGGAACAACCTGTGTCCATGAGGGTGTCTGAGGGACATGCTACCACTGGGTCTATGCTGATATGAGTGACCTCTGCTGTCTCCCAGAGGTGCTGCCAAGGGCCATGTCTGGATTGTGACCCTTCAGCTGCTGAGTCTAGAGTGATGCCCATGTCTCTTGTTACCACTGACTACTATTATGGAGATGGCCATGGTCTTGTCAGACACCTAAGACCATTTTGATGTTCAAAGGCCATGCTGGGGCAGGTTCCATACTGATCTGAGTGGCCTATGTTGCCAAATGGGTCATGGTGGTATCTGGGCCCAACTGCTGCCAAGGACCATGTCTATGCCCATGGTCCTGCTGCAGCTGGGGTCTGTGATGATGTTCATGCCCATGTTAGTACAGGGGGTCTTAAGAACAATTCTATACTGAGCCAACCTTACCCTTAACTGACCTTGGGATTATTGGTCCTGCCCTCATTGGATGCTGTGTGAGGAGAGCTGGGCCCATCCTCAGGGGAGAGTCGTCCGTCCTGTACTACCACCCATCCCCCTATACTAGGGAAAAAAGTCCTCACCCCTCACCACAGGCAAGTACCTCTCCTGCGTGAGATGCAGGTGAGCTGACTCTGAGGGCATGAAAGCAAGAGAGCCGCCCCTCTCCCTCTCCCAATGGTGGCATGGCTGAAGGAAAGATGCTTTCCTCCCTCTGCTCCTTGCTATATGTGGCAGGTGAAAGAGTTGGCCCTAGGTCACAAGAGTGAGAGAACTATCCCTGTCACTCACCAGCTGCAGCACACAGGAGATCAGGCCCTGCATCCCACCTGTATACCACTAGAGCTGATCATGCTGTCAGACTGGGCAGCTCAGCCTGAGTGGGTGAGATCACATCCTTCCAGCATATGTCCCCTACAGAGATTAGGAGAGAACGTTCTGCATCTGGTATGGGTAAAACAATAGAACTGGCCCTGATGGTGCATGTGTGTGTGATTTAGATCAGAGGACCCGAGAGCAGGAAAACTGGCCAAACTCCTTGCTGCCTGCAAGCTGCATTGGGGAACTAGTCAAGGCTGTACTGGGGAGCTCCCTTGTTAACGCCTATAAGGGGACGTTAGAGGACTGACCATCCCAGCTACCTCTTTGGCTCAGAACCAGGACTATTAGTTAGCCCCACCCAATATCAACCTCATCTATGACTTTTTGGAGTATATGAAGAGGATGAACCTACAGATCCAAAACAACAGGATCTTTAAAACAGGCTATTCAAGAAAAGTCTTAGTGAGAGCCCATTACCAGTGCTGCAGCAGAAGCCAGAGGTCTCCAGTCAGAATAATGACTCCTGGCAATTAGTAATTGCAAGTAAAGATGAATGGACCAAGGAGAAAATATGTGACTCAACATGCCACACTACAGGTCCAAGGTGAGATTCTCCTTCTTTTTATTTGCCATTGTTATTTGTTTATTTGTTTTTGATTTTCTGTTTTGCTTTAATATATTTGGTTTTTTATTTTTCCTTCAAATTTTGTTTTGTTTTGTGGTGAGGTTGCTAGGAAAGAAGGCAGATATGAGGAGACAGAGACAAGTGGGATGATGTGAAATCCACAAAGAATCAATACAAGTTTAAGAATTTTTAAAAATTAAAAAGTAATAATTTAATAAATATCCTTATTACATTCTTCTATTCTATAAAAGTTCTATAACTTGGCTACTTATCTATAATCCAGGAACTTAAAATGAAGTATTAGAGTTTTACTGAATTGTATCTTATGAAATACTGATGTCCTTTTGATGCATAATTTATTTTTCGTGTTGAAAATCAAAAAAGCTATCATGATTAGCAAAGTGACCTTCAGTATTTTCATTTCACTCTTCTTGACTTCATCATGTATATAAATATATATATATGTGTGTGTGTGTGTATGTGTATGAAAATAAGTATATATGTTTATGTATGTATTCTGTGGCAATTATCTGTCACCAGAAATATAAACTACAAGTTCAGATAATAATGAGAAAAACCCGTAACAGGAAAGTTGTACAAAAGCAAACAGCAAACAAAGCCAAGCTGCCCTAGAGCTCCCAAGTACTGCGACAGAAAATAAGAAGGCAAACGTGGTGTACTGATAAAGAAAAGGTTAGGAAAGACACATTTGAATGGAGTCCAGGGGAGGACATAAGCAGTGAGATCCTGTGAGTTTCCCTAATCAAGTTCATATTTTTCCAGAGTGCTTATGTGTCTACCCTTATAACAGTTTTCCACAGTACAGAGCCAGTTGCAAAATAGCTTTTTAATAAATAATTTCTAGAATGATGACTGAATTAAAACAAGGATATTCCAAATAGCAAAACACATATCAAAATTTCAGAGTCTGTAGGGTTTCAGGTGTATCTACTTTCCTTATTTTTTTCTGTTCATGTTAGAGAATAGAACCTGTTACTAATTGGGATAGCCGTAATAAACTAAAAAGAAAAAAAATACAAGGACTTAGGGGCTAGAGAAATGGTTCAGCATTAGAAATATTTGTAGGTGGCCAATAACTACCTATAAATCCAGCTACAGGGAATCCAGTGCGCTCTTCTGCCCTCTGTTCTCCTTGCCCACAAGGTACACACAAGCACATGCACACACACTCACACACAGAAACAGTAATATAAAGAATTCTTTGAAGAAATATGAAGACTCATAAATCTATCTGAAACAGTAACAGAAGAGGTGGTAAAGCCCCTTCACATATAACATTTCACGTGTGCAGTTTCTAAGCAAAGTAGGAAGGTATCACGAGACTCAGAAAGAAGAGCACTGTACCACAGAGAAGCTATGGAAGGATACACTCAGGTGCACTTGCATGAGATTTGTTCCTATTGCTATGCCCTCAGAAGCACTTTTTTCTTATTGGATTCTCACTCCTCCTCGTCAGCTTGAGAGTCCATGCACTTTATCACCCACATCATCATCCATTATCCATTTTTATCTCTGACCAAGAAAACACTAGAGGATGAAAACACTTTCCACTGGCATTGGGAGAGCAAAATAACACAGAGAACCAGCCGCCGGCTTGAGGACCTTATTTCTTCCTGATGTGTAATACTGCTGCCTTGCTTTTCAGTAGATTGACAGAAAAAGTGAAGGGATGGACTAGCTCACATTTTGCCAATCTGCTCAAAGAAGATGTCAGGACCCCATGACTTGAGAGAAGACATTTCTATTTCCTTTTCCTTTTTAAACATTCAGTGAAACACAAAAGTAATAATCGTAAAATCATCACATTTAGTGTAGCTATCCTGAAATATTTATTTGACAGGTAAAAGACCAGGTAATGTGTTTTTATGACACACAGTTTGGTAGAGAGGATTTAGACCAATTGAACAAGAATGCATACAATAAACATTTGTATCCTTGGGAGCATGGGGATCGTATAAATAATATGTCTAAATTTGTCAATATTTTCAGCCTCATTTCTCTAAGAGTGAGTAGTGCAAAACAAAATTCTATAAAGGGTAATGTAATTATTGAGTTTATGTCAAAATTTTCATGAAATATTTTATGAGAATGGAAAGAAAAATATGTCAACCCAGGAGCACCCAGGAGCTTGATGCTTCCTCTGTCACTGCTTAGGACTCTGCTTACAAACATGACTGCACCTGATCAGGAACGGCCTTGGAAAATGCTGAAAACGAGTCTGTCTTCCCAAGTCACAGCACAGTGACTACTGAGTATTTGTCATCGTCCATATAGATGCTCTCCAATAAACTGCAAAGAGACAACTATACTCCAAAAAGGGCACGGATAATTTTCTTGTCAAAAATAGACAAAAGAGAACGTCTGAACTCTGGCATACTTTTCTTAAAGACATTTCATGCCCATTAGTTTATAATGTATATCAGGTGGCTATCACTGCCAAATTCAAAGACGTTGCTTGTGAGGGGATATGGAGTACAATCTGGTTTTGCCTCCGTTCATTACTTCTGATATGACGGTTTCCTTACTTCCTGAGAGAATATTGTTTGCTTTTATAAAAGAGATGAAATGGAGGCAGATATTGAACATATTTTAATTTTGGAAGTAGATAATTTAATGTTCTGATAGCATCAATGGAGAATGTAGCCTCTAAAACTATTTGATTATGTCAACTGATTTTCAGTATACTTTTAATAATTGACAGCAAAACATTAAGTGAACTGTGTAATCAATTGTTAGTATGTTACTCAGGAATAAGTAAGTAATTTACTGAAATAGAGTTATTAATGTTCTAGAAATATTTGAATATTATTTGGAAGCTTTTGACATTGCGATTTTAAATTGCAATTTAGTAATTCATTTCATGTAATCATTTTTAGAATTGCATCAATTTTTACATAAGCACAAAATGAGTCAGATAAGTATCTGAGTTCAAGGCCAACCTAGTCTACAGAATGAGTTCCATGATAGCTAGTCTATACAGAGAAACCCTGTCTCTGAAAACAAACACATAAAGAACATTCAAACAACAAACAAACAGAGCAATCAACAATGAAGCATATTTATAGTGAATCATAGTTATGGTAAGATACATATACACATAACTTTTCCTTTAGGGTAAACATAACTACTCCACGTTGAATAGTTCTTCATAGTAAAAACATCATAAATTCTTAATTCTACCTTTCTAAACAATAAAGAATGCTAGTTTTGCCTGTAACCTATAAGGTGTAGCAGCATACCAGAACCTGGTCAATGTCTCTCATCCCTCTTTCTTCATGGTTTCACCTAGCCTCAACTTCAATGAGACCGACTATCTTCGGTTCTACATATGGGGAGAGGCTATATGGCATTGGCTTTCTGCTGGTTGCTCATTTTATTTAATATTATTGTGTTAAGCAGCTTCTGTGTGGAGAATGAAACAATCACAACCAAGTTTCTGGTACAGAAAATCCTGAGCCTGGTGCAGACCATGACGTTTTAAAAGTTATGTAAATTTAAACCTTTAAAATGCACTGAGAGCCAATACACAGAAATCATGATATTACTATGTTTATTTGTTCATCAAAAAGCAGCATTTTTTATTTTAAGTGTAACTTTTATCTTTGAAACCTTAAAATATTTTAATGATAGTTTATTTTTAAGAATTTTATTCATGTACAGTGTATTATAGCCATATCTCCCCTTTTAACGTTCTTACTCTCTGTCAATACCAATACAATTCCCTTGACTTCAAGCCTGCACTTTTTCAAGAAAATATTCAATTTGAATACTGATAAAATAAGAATAATACATTCCAAAAAACAATAATACATTCCATTAAAGAAGTTAACAAAATAGTTCTACCATGACTGTTAAAGAAACTCAACACACACTGTATAGAAACCAATGTTTGCAAATTTTTTCATCCCTTAATAGATTAGATATTGGTATTACTTGTAATTCAGAAAGAATCCCTTCTGTCTGTCTTTGCTGGTTTCTGTGGTATGCAAGTTGGATGTTCCCATAAGTCCATATGTTCAAGGGTTTCTCCTCTGTCTGTGTGGCACTACTGGGAAGTGGGAGGTTTTGAGTCATGGCTAACATAATGTAAAAAAATGGGACTCCATTTACCTTTCTTTCCTCTCTTTTGTGATTGATTATAAAGGATCACAGGCCAAAAAGCAATGGGCTCAGCTTCCTGGTTGGAATGTCTAAGCTTAAGTGTTAAATAAATGGCTCATCTTGTTAAGCTGATAGACTCAGGGTATCTCACCATGAAAGCAAGCTGATTGGCTTGCTATTTTATTTGATAATAGAGTATGTTTGACAGCAGAACTATTAGTATAATTCTAATCTTCTGGGACTATCAAAGTAGCTGAAAATAAAAAAATTAAAGTATTCCTAGATATCATAATATCTAATAATGTGTAGCCATTTCAAGGAAGATGCCTACAATCTATATGCGATGCAGAAATTCAATTATCTCTTGAGCATATAGGCAAATAATTGTGGATAAAGTGGATGGAGATTTGAGCCTAAACACAGGTACTTTTTGGATGCAAGCATTGGAAGACATCAATTAGAGGATATCAAATTTACCTTCTAGTAGGTTTAAAAATGGCATAGGTGAGTTATCATCGACTGAAAGGCCTCTGACCCATAAGCTAGTAGAATAATGAATGGATTGTTGAAAATGCAATGCACCTTTCTTCAAAAGTTTTGTAAATATTAGATATTGATAATAATAAATGTGTTAAAATTTGCTTTGACCAAGCCAATAATTTTAATCATGACACCAGTAATAAATTAATTTTCAGACTTTCATCTGTTAAAATGATAAACTGAATATTCTTTTATCCTTTATTCTTTACAAGGTAGAATTTATGTAGAATATTGTCAAGTTGGAAAACTAAAAACTAAAAAAATATATATAATTTAATACCCATTTTTTAATGGAAATAGATGAAACTATCTGGAACACAACTAAATAAACATAAAATCTTGCCTTGCTGTTTCCCATTACATACCTCAAAGTATGAGTGTATGTTCAAATAAAATTACCAAAAAGGTACTACTGAGAAATACAAGAGGCACAGTAACATTGAACATTCAAGAAAGGTAAAGCACATCAATTTCTAACTTGCAGGTTTATATTTCTGCTATGCTGAGACTAAAGTTGACTGAAGGTGATTGATTTTTCATTTTTGAAAGTGACTATCTTTGGCTGGAAAATTGAATTTGTATGGTTTTTCTCTTTGTCTCCATTTCTTTCCTTAACAGATTTTTTACAGGATAATTTATATTCAAAGAAAAGTGTAATAAAAGTAATAAGAACTCCAAAATGTATAGTGTCTGTGGTTTTAGTTTTCCCTATCCCATGTTGTAAATTTACTTTCATCAGGAAAGAGTGGGGAGTTGTCCATTAAAAGCTATTAACAAGTTTTTGTAGACATGTGTTCCTTCTTTCAAGAGAAGGCTTTTATAAAGCAATCTGAACTCAGTGTTTTTTTCTTTTCGTTGTATGCCTTTCTTTTAATGTTCCCTTGTTTTTTTGTTTTTTTTTTTTTTTTTTTTTTTTTTGCATCATTCTGCCCTCAACGTAAACAGGTCAGAATCTAGTATCATTAAGGTAGACTTTAAGACTTCAAAATCACAAGACAATAATGCTCATGCTTTACTAGTCATAAACCACAAATAATGCTGTGAACTGAGAGATGATCAATAGATTAAAAATAAAAATCATGTGGCTCGACATTATGGCATATTATAAAAGCATAAAAAGAAATATGTCCAGTCATTTATCAGTGTGGATAGAATGGCATACATTTTCCTTTTCAAAATTTAGTTCTTTAACGATTTCATACAGTTTTATAATGCATGCTATTTATTCTCCTTCCCACTATTGCCTATTTATCTTACTTAAGGTTTCTATTACTGCACCAAAACACCATAACCAAAAAGCAATTTGGGAAGGAAAGGGTTTATTTGACTTACAATTCTGCATTGCTGTTCAGGACAGGAACTCAAACAATGCAGGATCCTAGAGGCATGAGCTAATACAGAACGGGTCAAGGGGAGCTGCTTATTGGCTAGCTTCCCATCCAACTTGGGTTGGGCCCTGCCCCACTGATCACAAAATGAGAAAATGTCTTACAGCTATATCTCACTCAGGCATTCTTTCCTCTAATGACGATAGCTTGTGTCAAATTCAAACACACACACACACACACACACACACAAAACCAAAACCACACAAAGAAAAACCCAGCCAATACACTATTCATCATTCTTATCTGTTCCTTTCACAAATGTATAAATTTTATTTTATTCAGGACTATATCTGTGACCAATGGATTAGGACTATCCTAGTTTTTTGTTTCTATTGTTGTTATAAAACACCATGACCACAAGCACTTAGGGAGGGTAGGGTTTGTTTTATTTACACTTTCGCATAACAGTCTATGGTTATTTGAATGAGATTGGTTCCTAAAGGTTTATATATTTGAATACTTGGTCCCCAGTTGCTGGAACTATTTGGAAAGGATTCAGAGGCATTGTTAGCTATTATATTTTACTGGGGGTATCCTAGAGGTTTAAAAATATCCATGAAATTCACATTTCTCTTTCTGCCTCATGGTTGTATATCAAGATGTGAGCTCTCAGCTGTTCCTTTCCTCTGCCATGATGCACTCAAACATTTTGAAAACATAAGATTCAACATTGTACTTTTAAGTTGCTTCAGTCATGGTATTTTATCACAACAATAGAGAAATAACCACAACAGGGTCCATCATAAAAGAAAGTCAGAGAAGCAAGTCAAGGCAGGAATCTAGAGGCAAAAACTAAAGCAGACACCATGGAGAAATGCTGCTTAATCACTTTCTCCCCATGTCTCATTCAATCTGTTTTCTTATGTCACCCATGACTATGGGCCCATGATATCACTAGCAATACTCAGCAAGGACCCACTTACACCAACCACTTACACCAATCAACAAGATGACTCATAATTTTGCCTACAGACCAATCTAGATGGGGCAGTTTCTCAGTTCATTTTCTTTATTCCTAAATGTTCCTAGCTTGTATTATGTTGAAAACACACCCACATACACACACCTACAAACACCCACCCCCACATACACACAAAAATACACACAAATACAATCCTAAAGCTTAACTGCATAAGGACAATTGTTTGGAACATAGTAAGTATATAACAATTGGTGCCTAGTGGACAGACAGCAAAAATCAATGACTCCTCCTTTCTCTTAACATAACTATCCTTAGCATAAAAGTCAACAGTGATGCACAGGGATCCTCTTAAGGCACTCCCAATGCAGTTGTCTATAGTTATTGAGAGCTCTTGATTGCAGTGGTATATATTGTCCAGAAGATGACATTTCACAGCCTTTCTGCCTGTATTCTGGATCTCAATGTCTTTCCTCTCTCTTCTGCACTGTTTTCTGATGCTTGGAGTAGATGGAGTAAATGCCTTGTTTAGGGCTGAGCACCTAACAACCATTTACTTTCATCAACTGTGTAGCCCTAAAGACATTGCTTTTATCACAATTTCCTGAAATGACAGTTTTATCTGATTAAAGAAGAGGGGCAACTGTCATGAGTATAAGTGTACATTAATAAAGTTTCTCAAAACTGTCAATTTATTTAAAAGACAAAATTAAGCTCCGTTCTAGATCCTATGTCTTATCACAGCCTGGACTTTTGAGGAGATTTATTACAGGACCAGGTTTGGGTTTCCTCTTATGGAATGTACCTCAAAGTCAGACAGAGCATGGTTGGTTGTTTCCTAACAGTGGTGACACTATTGCACACATGAATACTTGTTGCCTTGCAGATCAGTGCCATAGTTCAAGAGTCTCACAGTTGTATAATACTCTTAGTGCTCTTTCCCCAAAGTAGTCTACATAACACGTTCAGGCACTATAGAAGCTAGCTGAAAGGAAGAAGTATCCAGCTCAGTTTTAGCTTAATTTTTCTATATCATGCAGCCAAGATGTATAGTGTCTTCAAAAACAGGGCTAGTCATATCATCTAGTTCTGGTAGATGGGCAAGAGCAAAGTCAAGAATCGGTCTCATTTTATGGACCTCTGGGAATTCTCTGACTGACAACTCAAAAAGAGTTTTCCTATATATTAGATATTATTTTTGTTGGTGTTGTTTGTTTGCTTATTAATCCATACCTTCAAGGAAGAGCTATTTCTAGTCATAAAGGATATATCTAATATAAGCTTGCCTTACAGATGGTCAGTTTCCAATGATTTTTATAATATCCTCTAAATTTATTTGGCTCTGTCCCTAACTTTTCATTTCCCCAATCCATCTCTTCCTTACTTAAATCTTTCCACACCTGCATTCCCAATCACCTATTTCTTGTTATAGATTATCTGTATCTACTGTTTCTTAAGATTCCCCACTTCCAATAAATTCTACAGAAGCTCTATGTGCATGGATTCACATATGAGAAAGAAAATGTGGTGTTTCTTTTTCTGTGCCTAGGTTACCTGACTTCTCGTTAATTTCATCCATTTACTGAAAATTTCATTTTACTTACAGCTGAATAAAATTCTATTTGTATATGTATCAGATTTTCATTATACATTGACTGGTTGCTGGGCATCCGGGCTGTTGTGGATAGCATAGCTGTTATAAATGGAGCAGAAATGAACACGAGTAGGCAAGTTAAAACATTTGTAAGTTAATTCTCTCTGTTATGTAGTTCTGAGTTTAAATCCCATAAGCATGCTGTCTCTATAATCCTTGAAGTTTCCCTGTGGGCAGATCTGCTGCTGCTGGTTTCCTCCAGCTTTTGTTTGTCTCAAATAGAATCATTACATCTACCTTCTTTAAGGTAGTTCTACTATACTGCTTGTGAATTCCTTTCCATTCACACTTTAAATATTTCTCACTAGCCGCTCTCCTGCATGGTTTTAATTCCTATTCATGCTCCTTCCCAAGAAAGACTTACTTTCCTCTGGCCTGCATAAAACCCTTATCTAGTGTTTTTTAAGTTCACTGATGATGAATAGCCTATGAAATTTTGTTATTTGTTACTTTTATTACTTGATGTTCTGTGAATATTCTGGACTAATTTTAGTATCTATAATTAATTTTGTCAAAAATTCAACCATTACTAAAATATTTCTACTGCTTAAATTTCTTCTCTTTTTCTCATATCAAATCCATATATGTTATATCTTGAATAACTGA
Source organism: Microtus pennsylvanicus (assembly GCF_037038515.1). Lineage (NCBI taxonomy): Eukaryota > Metazoa > Chordata > Mammalia > Rodentia > Cricetidae > Microtus > Microtus pennsylvanicus. The sequence goes on along the minus strand of NC_134583.1, from coordinate 12,478,141 downwards.
GTGTTCTTCAGTATTATTTTTTAAAGTTTTTTTGTTCATGTGGGTATTTTTTTTTTTTTTTTTGGACATAGGCCAGAAGACAGTGTCAGAATGCTGGATAGTTAGAGATGATTGGTCTTGTTGGTGCTAAGAATTCAGGTCCTCTGGAAAAGCAACCAGTGCTCTTAACTACTGAGCAATCCTTCCAGCCCCAGTTTCTTAATGTCATTTTCTTTGTCTTCCAGTTTAAAAAGTTTCTAGTGACACAAAAGCAAACTGATTGATTTGTTCCATATTTTTCTAGTCTTTTGGTAAGCTTAGGAAAAATTCTCTCCTTGCCCCTACCTTCCCTCCCACCTTCCTCCCCTCCTCCCCTCCTCCTCCCCGCTTCTTTATCTCTTTCTCAGTGTGTGTGTATGTATGCGTGCCTGCATGTAGGTAGGTACGTATTAATGTAGATTTCATCTGAAACAGTACATGTGAAAGGAAACATGTACTGTTTGTCTTACCGAATGTGACTGATTTGGATCAATACAATCCCAAATATTTTTCTGTAAATTACATGATTTTATTATTTTTATGGCTGAATGAGTCCCCATTGTACACATACACACCATATTTTATTTATTTGTTTATCAACTGATGAAAAATATGCTGGGTTTCATTAGTTGGCTGCTGTGAATAGTGAAACATGAATGGGCAAAGAACGACTGTGTGGTATGCTGATTTTAGTACATTGGGAAAGGGGTATGTAAACAAACAGTATACATACCCAAATCATATAGTAGTATTGTGTTTTTGGTTTCTGAGAAATCTCTGTACTGATTCCCATATAGACTGGACTAATTTACATTCCCATCAGCAATGTATGAGTTTCTTTCCCCTGAAGCTTCTCTAGGATCCACTATTCTTAATAACTATCCTGAGTTGAGTGGGATGGAATTTGAATATTTGTATTTCAATAATGAGTATGGATATGGGACTGTTAAAACTATGTATTGATGTCATTTGAACGACTGCTTTGGAGAATGCCCAATACTTTCTCCATATATTTATTGGACTCTTTGTTTTTAGTGTTTTTTTTACTGAGTAATTTTTAATGTATTCTTGAATTTAATCTTCAGGGAAATGTATAACTGGTGAATACTTCCTTTCAGTCCACATTCTAATTCTCTCTTTCTTTGGCTGTGCAAAACACATTTTACATTTCCTGCAATAATACCTGCAAATGCTTGCTGTTTTGTTTAAAGCAATTTGATTATTTTTCAGAAAGCTTTTGTCCATATCTACATCATTTTATGCTTTCCTCAGTTTCCTCTAGGTTTTTCAGAGACGAAAAATGAACATGAAGGTTTTGGATCCATTTGGAGCTTGGTTTTGCACAGGCTGACTGAAACAGATTTATTTGAATTTATCTAAATATTGGTGCTCAGTTTCCCCAGTAAGTTTTTATCATTACTGGAAACAGGGCTTCTCAATGTGCTTTTAGACTTTTGTGAAAATCAGATGGCTGTGACTTTGTGGCCTCATTTTCTTTTTTATATTTTAGTCTACTGGTCTCTGTTTCTTTTAATGCCATAACTATCATGTTTATTTTGCTTACTTAATGATTTGTAGTGTAATTGAAAATGAGAAAAGATGAAACCAGCAGTTTTTTATTCTGAACTGAAATTTTAAATAACTTTTGATAATGTATCCACTTTCACAACATTTTAACTACAATATTAATGAATATGGGAGGTCGTTTTGTCTTTTACTGTATTCATCTTTTTTCTTCAAGTTTTGATAATTTTTATTGTGGAGGGGTTTATATGGTTTATTCCTATATCTTTTATTTGATTTTTAAGGAGACAAGTGAATGATAATTTTTTCTCAGTGTATCTATTATTGACATATAGAAAAGTTATAAATTTTTACATGCTGGTTTTGTTTTCTTGTACTTTGCTAAAAGTGATAATGAAATCTGTGAGAGCTCAGGTAGAGTTTGGGGTATGAAAAGTATAGAATATCATCTGCAAATGGAGATGATTGACTTCTCCTTATTGTATTTCTACCTTTTTTCTTTTTTATATTTATATTTATTTTCTTTTATATTTTTACATTTTATATTGATATTTCTTTTTCCTGACTTATTGTACTTGCTATGAAATACTGGGCACACTTTTCTTGCAATTGCTTTCAGTTTTTCTCTATTTGCAATGATGCTGGCCCTAATTTTCTTGTGTATTGCCTTTATTATGTGGAATTATGTCCCTTTAACTTCTCTTTACTTCAGGGTTTTTATTATAAAAGGATTTTAAAAATTTTCAAAGACAACCCATTCTCACATTTTTATAATATTTCAACTTTTGTCATAGTGAATTATATTTTTTTCTATTTTTCATGTGTATGCATTTGTGAGGTGTGTATGCATGGCACATATGTGTTCTAATATACGTGGGAACTTGTGATTATTTAGGAACACATATATTGGTGTAAGCTACATATATACATAGTATATGTGTGTGTGTGTGTGTGTTCTTACATGTTGGGGAACACGTAGATGTGTATGGATGTGATGTGTACATGTGGAGGCCTGAAGTTGATGTTGAGTGTCTTTCTCAATAGCTTTTTACTTCATATATTGAGGCAAGATGTCACGTGGACTCAGTTTGGTAGTTTCCCTTGTCTACCTAGCCAATTTGATCCTGGGATCTTCTTTCTTCATTTCTTGTGCACTTGGATTGCAAGCAGGGTACTATACTTACTCAATATTTCCATGGGGTTATGAACTTTCTTCCTCACACTTGCACAGTATGATGTATGCATTTTATGCACTTAGGTATATCCTTATATCTTGGTATATAATCTTATGATGTGCTGTTGTTTCATTTGGTTCACACATATTTTATTGATAATTTTTGTGTCTGTATTTGTTCGGAAACTTGCTCTATATTTTTCTTTAAAATTTTGCTTCAAAGGAATTCCGTTCTCAACTCATCAGTGTCGTAACAGAATGCATTCAGTATTCAAATAAAATACATTTTATCTTAAAAAAATAAAAATAAAATAAAATCTGTATTCTTATCTGGTTTTATTATTAGAAAATACTGGTCTTGTAAAATGACTTTGCTAATGTTCTTTCTCTTTCTGTCTAGCAGAATAATTTGAGGGGCACTGATGGCGGCTTATTTTTAAATATCTGAAAGAATTCAGCAGTGAATGAGTTTTATCTAGGGATGATTATTATTTTTATTTTGAGAGTTTATTACTAAATCTCATTAATTATTATAAAACAATTTAATTTGGATAATGTGTGACTGTAAACATATTCATTTTCTCTAGATTTTGAAATATTTTTGCACTACAAGTTTTCAAATTATTTCCTGATGATATTTCTGTTTCCATTTTCTTCTATAACTCTAATACGTGGAGGTTCCTTCTGTCCTTTTCTGCGGGGAGAGTGGTGTAAGGGTTTGTCAGTCTTTGTTTATATGTTTGAGAAACCAATACTTGATTTTATTGACTCTTTGCATTCTTTTATTTCATTTATTTCTATGCTGATATTCATTATTTTCAGCCTACAGGTTATAGCCAATCATCAAGGGAAACTAAAGCAGGAACTCTAGGCAAGAGCCTGAGAAAGAAATCATGGAGTTGCACTGCTTTCTAGCTTGTACTATTTAGCATGCTCAGCTACCTTTCCAAAGAAGGACTGGCCCATGGACTCAAGGGGAGGTATTCCTACAGTGGTCTGGGCCTTCCTCCATCAATTAATACTTAAGGAATGGCTTGCAGAGATGCCCATAGGACTATGTGGTAGAAGCAATTCATAAGTGCAGATTCTTTCTTCCTTAAATATGTCTAAGAATTTGTCAATTTGCCCTAAACTAATTGCCATAATATTTGAACTAACTTTATTGACCTTTGGTTGTCGGCTATCAAATGGTATAACTGGGGTACTGAAATATGCTCTGTCCCTTTTTGTTGTATGGCATTTACTTTAGGAAATTTTGAACATTCAGTACATGGGTATATATAATCACATCTTTTTGATATTTTGTTCTATTTAGTACTAAACATTACTTTTTATTTTTTATAAATTTATGTTATCAATTATAAAGAACTCAAAGCATGTTTTGCATTAATTTCTATGATATGATTTCATTTTTTCAGCATTATAATGTTTCTGTACTTTTTAATGAGGTGAATTTTTGGCGAGGATATTCGGATGCTGTTTAGTATATAGTCTCCTAAGCTGATTATATGATAGAGTTCAGGTGATTTAAATTTAAGATTTGATTTTAATTAAGAGATGGTGGCAGATGCTGTAATTTGTTGGTTTCTTTCCTGGAAGATTTTCACTTATCCTTTATTTGCCTTAGGGGTCATTGGTTTACTGAATTGGACTTGTTTGGTTACTTTCTGCTTATAGAATGTTTGTCGTTTACTTTGTGAGATTTACTCTTTCCTTTGCTCTAGTGATTGAGTTTGACTTTTTCTCTTCTGTGTTCCATTGAGCATTTTGTGCAATGTTGGCTTAGTGTCTGTATAATACTACAATGTGTGCTGACCTTGGAAAATTTTCGTTCCTCCAGCAATGTTAAATGATATCTTTGCCAGATAGGATTACCTTGATTGACATATATCTATTTCCAGTGTTTAAAATCATCCAATGCTCTGTCACATATTTTTAAATTTTGTTCTAACTAAAAATATATTTATGTAACTTTTTCCATCTCAACCTTTCCTATGGCTCCTCCCTCCAAGCTCTAACATGTCCCTCCCTCCCAAATTAATGGCCATTTTTCTTTTACGCCATTAAATCCATTTAGTGTTGCATATGTGTATATCACAGTTGCAAAATTGAACAACAAATTAGAGGCTCATATTTGGGAGAGACTAACTATCTCTCTCTCAGCAGATATTATCCTCTAGTCCCTTTTCTGGGGTTGAAACCCCCTGATGATTCCTCCCCTCCACATTATCTTATCTATTGATGTCGCTTTTGTTCAGATCTTCTTTAGGCAGCCATATTGTTAAGGTATCATGGGTGCAGTTTCCTTGTTATTTCTAGGAGCCATAATTTCACAATAAACTTTGTGTTCTTCTATCTCTTACAAATTTTTGCTCCATTCCATAATGATTCCCTAAGACCTAGGTGTAGAAGTTGTACTGGAGATCAATCTGTTGAGGCTGAGGAATCTTTTTGGTTTGTTTGTTTGCTTTCTTGTTTTTATATTCCAACCAAAGTTTCCCCTTTCTTCCCTCTCCCCAATTCCTTCACCCCTCATCTCCTGTCAGGAGCCAATTTCCTCCTAAAATCATTACAGGAACCATCACCCTGGGGAGTCTGCAGAGAACCCCACACCCATAATTGTGTTAAGAATGGTTCTATTGACAAAGCCTACCCCACACCCAAATTGGTTGTTAATGAGAGCTATCTGTTAGCAGAACCCACCCCGCATTCCAAACTATCTAAAGATCTAGGTGTGTCGACTCGTGACTTCTTGGCCTACAGTGACTTGACCGAAGATAACCTCCTGCCTATGTGACCAACGTGAACCACGCGGCAAGAGCCCAGAACCCTGTGCCCATCCCCCAACTCTTTACCATATATAAAGCTGTACCCCATTGTAATAAACGGAGGCTCTGACAAACTTTGCATGGCCTTCTTCCTGTCTCCTAGCCCATATCTTCCAGGTAGTGCCTCTCCGTGACCCTGGAATAACTGAACTGCCAGGCGGGCTACTAACCCTAGACTAAGTAGCCCACCAAGGCAATCGACAATCTCCCTTCTAAATACCTCTCATCCATCTTTCTCCAATGTTTCTCTTCAGATACAATTAGGCTTCCCATGGATATCAGCCAGCAAAGGCATATCAAGTTTCAGGAAAACTAGGCTCCTCCTCTTCTATTAAGCTGGCTGAGGTAATCCAGTAGAAGGAAAGAGTCCCCAAAGGCAGGAATCAGAGTAAGAGGCAGCCCCTGCTGTCACTATTAGAAGTCTCACAAGAAGGCTACATTACACAACTGTAGCATTTGTACAGAGGGACTAGCTCAGTCCCAAGCAGATTTCCTGGTTGTCTATTCAGTCTCTGTGTTCAGTTTTAGACCAGTTTATTTGGCTCTGTGGGTTTTTTGTGGTGTCCTTTTACCCTCTGACTCTTACAGTTCTTTCTTCCTGTTTTCCTTTTTTTTTCTTTTTTTTTTTTTTGTTAAATATATTTTCTGGGTTTTTTTTTTCATTTTTTTTCTTTTTTTTATTGATAAAAAGACAATAAAGAAAGAAAAAAACAAATTTCCACCTCCTCCCAGCCTCCCATTTCCCTCCCCCTCCTCCCACTCTTCTCCCCCTCCTCCACTCTTCTCCCCCTCCTCCCACCCCTCTCCCCTTCCCCCCACTCCTCTCCCCCTCCCTCTCCAGTCCAAAGAGCAGTCAGGGTTCTCTGTCCTGTGGTAAGTCCTAGGTCCTCCCCGCTCCGTCCATATCTAGGAAGGTGAACATCCAAACTGGCAAGGCTTCCACAAAGCCAGCACATTAAGCAGGATCAAAACCACGTGCCATTGTCTTTGGCATCTCATCAGCCCTCATTGTTCGCCATGTTCAGAGAGTCCAGTTTTATCCCATGCTTTTTTGGTAGCAGTCCAGCTGGCCTTGGTGAGCTCCCAGTAGATCAGCTCCACTGTCTCAGTGGGTGGGTGCACCCCTAGTGGTCCCGACTTCTTTGCTCATGTTCTCCCTCCTTCTGCTCCTCATTGGGACCTTGGGAGCTCAGTCCAGTGCTCCAGTGTGGGTCTCTGTCTCTATCTCCATCCGTCGCCAGATGAAAGTTCTAGGATGATATGAAAGATATTCATCAGTATTGCTCTAGGATAGGGTCATTTCAGGTTCCCTATCCTCAGCTGCCCAAGGAACTAACTGGGGACCTCAGCTTGGGCACCTGGGAGCCCCTCTGATGTCAATTCTCCTGCCCACCCTAAAGTGGGTCCCTTAACTAAGAATTGTGGTTCCGTGCTCCCCTATCCAACCTTCCTTTATCCCGATCCTCCTGTTTCCCCAAGTCCCCCTTCCTTCCCTTCTACCTTTTCTCTCCCCATCTCCCCTTACCCCCATCCCACCCCACCCCCAACAAAATACTGTCAAACCGAATCTAAGAACACATCCGAAAAATTATCCATTATGATCAAGTAGGCTTCATTCCTGAGATGCAGGGCTGGTTCAACATGTGAAAATCTATCAATGTAATCCAGCATATAAATAAACTGAAAGAAAAAAACCATATGATCATTTCATTAGATGCTGAAAAAGCATTTGACAAAATTCAACATCCATTTATGTTAAAAGTCTTGGAGAGATTAGGGATACAAGGGTCATACCTAAATATAATAAAAGCTATATACAGCAAGCCGACAGCTAACATCAAATTAAACGGAGAGAAACTCAAAGCCATCCCGCTTAACTCAGGAACACGACAAGGCTGTCCACTCTCTCCATACCTCTTCAATATAGTGCTGGAAGTTCTAGCAATAGCAATAAGACAACATAATGGGATCAAGGGGATTTGAATCGGAAAGGAAGAAGTGAAACTTTCATTATTTGCAGATGATATGATAGTGTACTTAAGCGACCCCCAAAACTCCACCAAAGAACTCTTACAGCTGATAAACAGCTTTAGTAATGTGGCAGGATACAAGATCAACTCCAAAAAATCAGTCGCCCTCTTATACACAAAGGATAAGGAAGCAGAGAGGGAAATCAGAGAAGCTTCTCCATTCACGATAGCCACAAACAGCATAAAATATCTTGGGGTAAATCTAACCAAGGAAGTGAAAGATCTATATGACAAGAACTTTAAGGCATTGAAGAAAGAAGTTGAAGAGGATACCAAAAAATGGATGGACATCCCTTGCTCTTGGATTGGGAGGATCAACATAGTAAAAATGGCAATTCTACCAAAGGCAATTTATAGATTCAATGCAATCCCCATCAAGATCCCATCAAAATTCTTCACAGATCTGGAGAGGACAATAATCAACTTTATATGGAAAAACAAAAAACCCAGGATAGCCAAAACAATCCTATACAATAAAGGATCCTCTGGAGGCATTACCATCCCTGACTTCAAACTGTATTACAGAGCTACAGTAATGAAAACAGGGTGGTACTGGCATAAAAACAGAGAAGTCGACCAATGGAATCGTATAGAAGACCCGGATTTTATCCCACAAACCTATGAACACCTGATTTTCGATAAAGGAGCTAAAAGTATACAATGGAAGAAAGAAAGCATCTTCAACAAATGGTGCTGGCACAACTGGATGTCAACCTGTAGAAGAATGAAAATAGACCCATATCTATCACCGTGCACAAAACTCAAGTCCAAATGGATTAAAGACCTCAATATCAGCCCGAAAACACTGAACCTGATAGAAGAGAAAGTGGGAAATACCCTACAACAGATGGGCACAGGTGATTGCTTCTTAGGTATAACCCCAGAAGCATAGGTGATCGTTTCTTCCTGTTTTTCAAAGGGTTCTATAAGCCCTGCCTAATGTTAGACTGTGGTTCCCTACATCTGTTCCCATCAATTGCTGGGTGCCCTTTGGTGACAGGTGGGCTAGGCACCAGTCTTTGAGAATAGTAGAATATCATTGGGAATCATTTCATTGACGTTTTTGTCAACCACATTTGGTTCTATTTTAGGTCTCTCGGGTGTCCCACCTCTAAAGTCTGGCCGTCACAATTATGGAATTTCCTCTTGGGCTATGGGTCTCCACTTGAGCGAGTCATTAGTTGATCACTCTCACAATGTTTGTGCCATCTTCATCCAAGGACACTTTTCTATGCCTGACAAATTGTAAGTTAAAGGGTTTGTGACTAAGGCTGTGCAACTGTCCAACCTCCATTGAAAGTCTTTTTTGGTTACCAGAAGAGGTTCAGTTCACCCTCAGTATTCTCCAATACTAGGAATACTAGGAGTCTTAGTGAGGGTCACGCTCATAGATATCTGGTAGTTTCTAGGTGTTTTTTTTTTTTTTTTTTTTTTTAGTTCTAGGTTTTTGCTCCTCTCAGAGAAGTTCCCAGATTCCAGTTGTCTCTCTTAGAACTGTCTCTCTTCATCCTCCCCACAATTTATCCCCTCCAGTCTCACCCTAAACCCCTGCTTCCAGCCCTCTCCTGTCCACTGGAAATTTCCACTCTCTTTTGCTTCACAGTGAGATTCACAAATTCCTCACCACCACGGGCTTAGCCCTCCCTGTTATTTAGCTTCTCTGAGTCTGTAGGTTGTAGCATGTTTCTCCTTTGCCTTTTCCATTTATGAGTAAGTACATACCATGTTCATCTTTCTGTGTCTATGCTACCTCACTCAGAATGATCTTTTCTATTTTCATTCATTTGCCAAAAAAAAAAAAATCCTGATGTGACTGTTTTAAATAGCTGAGCAATACTCCATTGTGCAAATGCACCTCATCTTCTTTATCTATTCTTTGCTTGAAAGACATTTTGGTTGTTTCCAGGTTCTGGCTAGTGTGAATAAGGCTGCTATGAACATAGTTGTGCAAGTGTCCCTGTGGTAGGATAGAAAATTCTTTGAGTACAAGTTTCCACTCCCACCAGCCATGGAGGAGTGTTCTCCTTACTCTGCATCCTCTCCAGCATGAGTTGTCACTTGTGATTTTGGTCTTAGCCATTCTGACATGTGTAAAATGGAACCCTAGTGTCGTTTTGATTTGCATTTCCTTTATGACTCAGGATGCTGAACATTTATTTAAGTGATTCTTGGGAATTTGACATTTCTCTGTTGAGAATTCTGTTCATGTCTGTACCCATTTTTAAAATAGATTATTTAGGTTTTGGATGTCTAGTTTCCTAAGTTCTTATATATTTTTGAAACCAGCCCTCTATCAGATATGGGGTTGGTTAAGATCTTTTCCCATTCTGTAAGCTTCTGTTCTGTCCTATTGCCAGCAGTGTCCTTTGCTTTATAGAAGCTTTTCAGTTTCACAATGTACTATCTCTCAACTGTAAATCTTAGTGCCTGCATGATTGGTCTTCTGTTCAGGAAGTGGGCTCTGGACCCTCATGATCAGCTGATCTTTGTTTAGTGACCAGTTGTAGCCCATGTAATAGTGCTATCTGTTGATCTATCTCTTTCCTCCATGAGTAAAGTGCTCCATATCAGTTCCTAAGAGGCCTTTTTTGTCTTTGTGACTGAGTTTGGGCTTTTTTAATGCAATTTTAATATTATTCTTTGGTTTTAATTTTGAGCACTTTGTGTCTTACGAAGGTCTTTCTTTTTCTGGTTGTGTGTATTTATTTGGGCTTCTTGACACTCCACTAACGTTTGAAATTTTATTCTGTAATTTTGTTAGCTTTTCTATTTGCTTCCCTACTCACCACCTCTACTCAAATTTGATTTCATTGCCTGGTTCAATAGTTAATGAAATTTCTGGTAATGTTTTATTTTGAAGACATTCTACCTGTAGGCATTTGCTGGGTAGTTTTATGCCAACTTTGCACAAGCTAGAGTTATCTGAAGGGAAGGATTCTCAGTTAAGAAAATGTCCCCATCAAATAGAGTTTTAGGCAAACTATAGGGAATATTCTTAAATAGTGACTAATGGGGGAGGGCCCAGCCTATTGTGGGCAGAACTATTTCTGTGCTTGTGGTCCTCGGTGCTGTAGGAAAGCAGGAGGAGTGTGGATGTCTGGTGGTGACAGCAAGGAAAGTAGCACCATAGGATAGAACTCACATGGGTGTTTATGGTAGGGAAGAAAAGGGGGCACAGAGCACTGGCTTCTGGGGAGGTAGAAGTGGCAAAAGAGAGAGCAGGAGGCAGAAGGAACCTGCCTTTTATACAGGGATGTGGTGCATGCGCACTGGGAGACCTCCAAGTAGTGGCAGCAGCTGATAACATTTTCTGTGAAAACCCTTAGCACTGGCCAGTTAAATGCCTGAATACTAACAAGCACTTGTGTACAGGGAGTGCTCTTAGTGCCTGCAGCTGAAGACCCTGAGGGCAGGCCAGAGCAATGTTTGGATGCTAACAATGAGCATGCCAAGAGAAACAAGCTAGTAACCAGCCCCCTTCCATGGTTTCTGCATCAGGTTCAATCTCCAGCTTCTTACCCTGTTTGAGTTCCTGCACTGAATTCCTTTAATGATGAACAGTGCTGTGGGAGTGTAAGACAAATAAACCTGCTCCTCCCCAAGTTGCTATTGTCATGATGTTTTATTACAACAATAACCCTAACTAGGACAATGCAGTATTTTATTGATCTTGACTTTCATCTCATTTATTCACACATATTTTTGATTAGGCTATTGATGGTCATTACTCTTTCCTACTTATTTGATTGATCCTATAAGTACTCATATTTCTGAAGAAATATTTTTTAGAGTATCTGTGTTCATAAAGATTTTTTTCTCTCCATCCTTAATTTCTTATCCATTTACCTACCTTTTAATTCACTTATCAGATATATTTATCATTTATCCATATATCTGTGTAGATAACCCTTCATCTTTTTCTTGCTCTCTTTTCTCTCTCTGAATACACATATATGAATATATAGGTGCAAATATATTTATAGATACATGTATGTCTGCATCGTAATTTACACATTCTCTACTCTTCTGTCTATGTCTTTCAGGTGTGTTGGTTTTATTAGTGGGTAGTTTCCTCCTGGGCTTATGATAACCACTACCAATTTAGAAGTGAAAAGCAGAGAAAAGTATCAAAACCAAATATTTGAGAACAAACTGCATGATTAAAAGTGTAAAAAGCTACTGTGTACTTTATTTATATCCACTAAAGTTTCCTAAATAAAGGAACAAGAACGTTAGGCATGTTGAAAAGTTAGAGATTATTATAATTAAATATATAAATAAATTCGTAGAGAATGGAAGAGGTGAGGACAAGGAAATGAGAAAATAGAGTAGAAATGAGAGAAAGGGTGTGTGTGCAAAAGTGTTGGAAATAAAGGGCATACAGCACAGCAGCGGTGAGAATGGCAGGAGAATCAGCAAACCCAACGCAATGACATAAAAACTCAAATGGAAATCTTTTCCCATTCTTTAGGGTGCCATTTTGTCTTGTTGACCATGTCCTTTGTTTTATAGAAGCTTTTCAGTTTCAGGAAGTCCCATTTATTAATTGTTTCTCTCAGTGTCTGTGCTGATTGGGTTATATTTAGGAAGTGGTCACCTGTGCAAATGCATTCAAGTGTACTTCCCACTTTCTCCTTTATAATGTACTGAACATTATAAAATGAACACTGACTGGCTGGTTTTATGTTGAAATCTTTGATCCATTTGGACTTGAGTTTTGTGAATGGTGATAGATATGGGTCTATTTTCATTCTTCTACATGTTGATATTCAGTTATGCCAGCACCATCTGTTAAATATGCATTCTTTTTTACACTTGATATTTTGTGCTTCTTTGTCAGAAATCAGGTGTTTGAAGGCATGTGGATTAATAACCTGTTCTTTGATTCGGTTCCATTGGTCCTCCTGTCGGTTCTTATGCTAATACCAGCCTGTTTTCAGTACTGTAGATCTGTAGTAACCCCACATCAGAGGTCTGATCTCCAAAATATACAAAGTACTCAAGAAATTGTTCATCAAAAGAACAAATAATCCAATTCCCACAGGTCAGGGAACCCTGATTGCTCTTCGAGCAGATGAGGGAGGGTGACTGGATTGGGGGAGGGGAAGGGAAATGGGAGGCGGTTGCGGGGAGGAGGCAGAAATCCTTAATAAATAAATTAATTTAAAAAAAAGAACACTGTATACATAATAAGTAAATAAATAAATATTTTTAAAAAAATGGAGTACAGACCTAAACAGAGAACTCTCAACAGAGAAATCTAAAATGGCTAAAAGACACTTAAGGAAATGTCCAACATCCTTAGTCATTAGAGATATGCAAATCAAAGCAATGCTGAGATTCCATCTTATACCTGTAAGAATGACCAAGATCAAAAACACTGATGACAACTTGTATTGAAGAGGTTGTGGGGTAAAGAGAATACTTCTGCATTGCTAGTGGGAATGCAGCCCCTTTGGATGTTAGTGTGGTGATTTCTCAGAAAATTAGAAAACAACCTTCCTCAAGACCCAGTAATACCATTTTTGGGTATATATCCAAAGGATGCTCAATCGTGCCACAAGGACAAGTGCTCAACTATGTTCATAGCAGCATTTTTTTGTCATAGTCAGAACCTGAAAACAACCTAAATGTCCCTCAACTAAAGAATGGATAAGGAAAATGTGAGACATTTTCACAATAGGGTACTACACAGCAGAAAAAAATAAGATATCTTGAATTTTTCAGGAAAATGGATGGAGCTAGAAAAAAATCATTTTGAGTTAGGTAACCCAGACACAGAAAGACAAGAATCACATGTACTCACTTATAAGTGGTTTTTAAATAAAGCAAAAAAAAAAAAAAAACAGCCCACAAATCCCAATCCCAGAGAACTTAGACAACAATGAGGACACAAAGGGAAACATACATAGATCTAATCTACATGGGAACTAGAAAAGACAAGATATCCTGAGAAAATTGGGAACATGTTATCATGGGAGAGGGTAGAAGAGGAGGAGGTAGGAAGGGAGGGGAGCAATGAAAAATATATATCACAATAAAAACAATAAAAAAGATGAAAAAATCCTCAATGTAGCTATGTATTGAAATTTCTCTTCTAGAATACACAGGAAGCTTGGCTGTGGTTCTTTCTCTTGGACATTAGTATAAAGCTTTATCTTGTTTCTCATTTTCTGGGCTTTCAGGGGTATCTAATTTCCTTCTTGATGAATTGATTCATTCTTTAGATATGCTGATGAATTCTATCGGATTTCTTATAGTTTCCTCTTGTAAACTAAAAGATGTAGTTTGTTTTCTCTGAAGTCAAAAATTAGTTTTTCATTTCCACATGCCAATCTCTGTAGCAATTGATTACCGTGGACTGGATGAGTGGAGTGGTAGTGAAGGTGGTAGCTGCTGTTTCTCATGTAGTGACTACTTAATTACTAGGAAGCATTGAGATATAATAAAGTGAAAAGACGCAGCGTACTTGCAAAAATGATGAATATTTAACTGAGTTATAACAAATGAATTCCAAGTAAAATATATTTTCCCATTTTATATTCCATGAAACCTACACTAATGATGATGTGGCCAGGTAGTGTGTGAGCAGAGACAGCTTTCTCTGTTACTGCTTTAAGTTCTTCCACACAGAGTGACTCTGGTCAAAGACAAGAGTTATGAATGCTAGAGTGTGGAGGTTCCCCCTTAGGCTCTCCCTGACACTTTGCCTTGGGCCTCCTTTTTCTCTCCCTGTGGGTGTTTTTACTGAGAAATAATGTAACATTACAGTATGTACATTCACCGCCAAAGAATGGTTTAATAGAAGCTTACTTGGCCAGATAGCACTGGAATATTATATTATACTTATACCTTAAGTATTTCTTGAAGATAATAGCCTTTGAACCACACTGTAGAAAATACAGTCTTGTGGCCTTATATCAGTACCATTTTTGATTTTTCATATTCTCTCATTTTTCCATTCTTCACAAATAATATTTTTATTGTTAAAGGTATTTAGTTTTGACTGTCCTATTAAGTTTTTTAATTTAAGATTATAATTTAATTAAAACATTACTTCCTTCCCTTTCCTCCATCTAAATCTTCCTATATACTCTGCTATACTCTTTTTCAAATTCATGGTTATTTGCTTTCACAATTTTTTTACATTCATTTATGCATGCACATCCATCCATACACACACACACAGTCTTTTTGGTTACATTCTACAATCAATTCTATCCTTAGAACAGGAATAATGAGAGTTGAATTTTGTTCAACACCAATTTGCTCCAGTAATAAGCTTATTAATACAATGAAAGAAACCCTTAGGTCAGATATATTTGTAAATTCATTATAGCCAAGAATGACATGAAACAAGTAATTTGTATTCATTTTTGTTGACCAGTTGTATCAGCTGTATTTCTAAATTGCTTTATTCCTATTTGAAGATAGAATCCTTAGCTGTAGAGGTATCTGCATCTGGCAGGCCTGTTACAGATGCCTGTATTTACTGGCATGACGTTTGAAAGGCAGAGACTGCTAGAAAGAGAACATACCTTTGACTCCAGTCTCCACACCTGCAAAATTTCAGTTTCTACATAGGAACTCACTTGCAGATTCTAAAGATTAGGATGTCACCATGTTTGGGGGGGAACCAAAGACTCAATTCACAACTGGGTATAAAACTAAGAATTATTTCACTTCATTTCTTTTCCTCCTAATGGTGATATTGCCAGTTCTTTTTAAATGAGAATATTTTTGCTAAGAGAAAAAGTGAAATTTGGAAATAATCGCTCATTAAAGACTTGCCAAGTACAAAGCTCTCGAAAGTTTGAGCTGTGTAAGAATGTGATGTAGAAATTAGAATGATAGCAGAACGAATGAGAAACATGAGTTAACAATTAAAGTTTATTATTATCAACCACTATTGCTAGCAAGATTCATATTGTCTCTTTCTTTGATAACACATGTGAGTACTAAATTTAAATTTTATTTTTAAAATGTTTTACTAAATGTCAGGTTGCCTTCTGGTGTTTCATACATCTTCAGGTTGGTTGATGCTCCCAGACCTCCATTTAGGCCGGCCATTCTTTGCCTTTCTCTCCAGTTCTTGCTGTTGGAAAGCTGTTTATGTCACTATCATGTTCACTTAAGCTTGTCCGTGTTATCTGTCTTCTCTAGCAGCAGGTCAATGTAACAAAAATGTCCTTTGTGGAGAAATAAAGAGAAACAATGATTTTTAAAAAGCCTATGGCTTTGTTTAGGTAGAAATGAATCTATGCAGTTTTCACTTCTTTGTTACTTTTTCTATCACATTGATGTGATCAATGGACTTAAGTGTAGACATATTGGTAAAGTAACCACTGTAGTTCGAAAATGCACAATATAGTAAACAACTTAAAAGGTATTTTGATTATTTACTCTAAGCAAAATTTCTTTAATTTTATCAGTAGGCTTCTTCCCTGGGATAATAGCAGGAATCTATTTATTTATTTGGTGATCTTGAAAATGATTTTCAAGGATATTTTTCTCCAATACTGTCACTGTCACACAGCCTCTTCTTAGATGACGCACAAAAGAATAACAAAATATACTAGAGGGCATGATAAGGAATTTTTTTCAGACGGGAACTCACTATGTAAACCACGCTGTCTTGGGACTAACTTCATATACCACATTGGCCTCCAAATCACAAAAATCCACCTGCCTCTGCCTTCTTAGTGATGAAATTAAATGGTGTACCACCACACCTGACATATACTGCAATTTTAAAGACCATATTATAAAATAGCTTTAGACATGATGCCTTCCCTTCTCTCTCTCTCTTCTCTCCCTCTCTCTCTCTCTCTCTCTCTCTCTCTCTCTCTCTCTCTCTCTCTCTCTCCTTCCTCCCTCCCTCCCTCTCTCTCTCTCTCTCTCTCTCTCTCTCTCTCTCTCTCTCTCTCTCTCTCTCTCTCTGTTTCTCTTTCTCTCTGTCCTTCACAGTTTCTTAAGAGGAACTATCTAGTGCCAGGGACTCTACATAAACTTCACATGCTGAAGAGTGGAGGATACTGACTAATAGCTAATGAAAAACTAAAATATGCCAAGAATGAAACAAGTTTAACCCCAGAGAAGTAAATTTTTCAGGTAAAGTCTATATTTATTCATTTTCAGATAGATACTTTGAAATGAGAAGAGACTTATTTAGGTCACATGCAGTAAATGCTGCAAGTCTAAGGTCAGTCACCCCATAGATTCCTCCTGTTGGTCTCCTGATTAGAGCAGTTCAGTGACCAATGGCCTCCCACCAGGCTCCATAATTAAAACTTCACCACTTCCTGACAGAGCCACACTGCAGACGAAACTTCCTACACATGGGAGATACAGTGAAATCCTATACACATTACAGAGAGGCTTATCATATGGGACCACACAACTATTCTACTGAGCAACTTCTGGAGCCTGACCCAGGGAAATAGTTTAGACAGCCGATATTGCTTCCAGATTCTTAATATTAGGATAATTTGTTAAGCAATAAAAAGTGGTTCACACTGCTGTTACATCAGTGGAAATAGTTGTTTGCAAGAGTGATGGGTACAATCATGATGCAGTAAATATTATTGGCAGTACAAACACTGAGTTTTAAGTGAATGATATAGAAGGTAAACTTAAAGGACTTAAATAAGGTGCTTGGCTCTATTGATGGGTAAGCCTGCACAGAAAGGAAAGAACTAAGCTAGGTAGGATTTACATAGATGATCTTAATGTATGCATAAGTCAGTACACAGAATAAATATGATTTGCACATACGCCAGAGGAAACGAATCTCATTACTTTATTGTTGAAGCACAGTTATCTATGCAACCTCTCAAGAATTCCCTCAGGTAATTAGTTTCTTTGAATATCGTTGGGTGACACATTCAACTTTGCTAGTCAGCATCATGTATGGATACATAAGAATTATGGGATATATCCTCTGGTAGAAAGCTAGGCTAGGACATTTAATTTACAGAAAGTTTATACAAGAGTGATGGGTACAATCATGATGCAGTAAATATTATTGGCAGTACAAACACTGAGTTTTAAGTGAATGATATAGAAGGTAAACTTAAAGGACTTAAATAAGGTGCTTGGCTCTATTGATGGGTAAGCCTGCACAGAAAGGAAAGAACTAAGCTAGGTAGCAGTTTTCAACATCTGCTTACAGATGTTGAAAACTGGTAGGGGCCACAGCAATACCACCTTACTTCTCCTAGGACATGCAATGTTTTTTACTCCCTCTAGTGCTAGGGTCTTTAGGCTTAGTGTTTCTCACTTTATGCAAGGTAAATCTCATGTAGAATAATAGAAGAGGATGAAATCAGGCATCCAGCAGATGAAATTTCCATGGTTGTTCACATCAAGATTAATGGTTTCCAAAGTGGTTGCACAAGATTGCATTCCCACCAGCAATGGATGAGGGTACCCCGTCCTCCACAGCCTCTCCAGAAAAGGCTATCACTGGAGTTTTTTATTTTAGCCATTCTGACAGGTGTAAGATGGTATCTCAAAGTTGTTTTGATTTGCATTTCCCTGATCGCTAAGGAGGTTGAGCATGACCTTAAGTGTCTTTTGGCCATTTGAACTTCCTCTGCTGAGAATTCTCTGTTCAGATCAGTGCCCCATTTTTTAATTGGGTTAATTAGCATTTTAAAGTCTAGTTTCCTGAGTTCTCTATATATTTTGGAGATCAGACCTTTGTCTGTTGTGGGGTTGGTGAAGATCTTCCAATCAGTAGGTTGCCTTTTTGTCTTGGTGACAGTGTCCTTTGTTTTACAGAAGCTTCTCAGTTTTAGTAGGTCCCATTTATTCAATGTTGCCCTTAATGTCTGAGCTGTTGGGGTTACACATAGGAAGCGATCTCCTGTGCCCATCTGATGTAGGGTACTTCCCACTTTCTCTTCTATCAGGTTCAATGTGTTCTGACTGATAGTGAGGTCTTTAATCCATTTGGACTTGAGTTTTGTGCATGGTGATAGATATGGGTCTATTTTCATTCTTCTACAGGTTGACGTCCAGTTATGCCAGTACCATTTGTTGAAGATGTTTTCTTTCTTCTATTGTATACTTTTGCCTCCTTTATCAAAAATGAGGTGTTCATAGGTTTGTGGGGAGCTGATGTATTGGGAGCTCACCAAGGCCAGCTGGACTGTGACTGAAAAAGCATGGGATAAAACTGGACTCTCTGAACATGGCGAACAATGAGAGCTGATGAGACGCCAAGGACAATGGCAAGGGCTTTTGATCCTACGTAATGTGCTGGCTTTGTGGGAGCCTACCCAGTTTGGATGTTCACCTTCCTAGATATGGACGGAGGGGGGAGGACCTAGGACTTACCACAGGGCAGGGAACCCTGACAGCTCTTTGGACTGGAAAGGGAGGGGGAAAGGAGTGGGGGGAGGGGGAGAAGGGTTGGAGGAGGGGGAGAAGGGTGGGAGGAGGGGGAGGGAAATGGGAGGCTGGGAGGAGGTGGAAACTTTTTTTTTTCTCATTTTCTCAATAAAAAAAAGATTAAAAAAAAAAGATTAATGGTACTCTGCTTTTCAAGTAATATGAGCCCCATGCTCTCTATCTGGTGTGAAGAACCAGGCCTGGCCAAAACACAGCTTGTCCACAAGCTCTGTAGTCATGCTCTGGGAATATGACGGTGAGGACATTGGTTAGGCATCTCTTCTGATGCAGAGACTCAGAGGGAACCTGGATGAGGCAGGTGGAATGCTCGATTAGCCCTGTGGTGAGAAATAGCCATCGTTCTTCTGTTCATTCTAAAGTTTTATCTCTGTTTCAATTATGAATAGATTCTTCTGTTTTCATCCCCCAGTGCTGCTTCATAGGCTTGTAGAAAGATAGTGGAACATTGTACTGGGTTTGTAGGTAAATTCCCAGTGCTTTCAAAACTTATGTTACAAGGATTTGTTAGACAGTTACAGGATTTTTTTCTGCATGTGAATGGATTTCTCTAAACTACTGAGGTCTTGAAGTACGTGTTTTCAATTAAATGCATGCTGCAACTAGATATCTGGTGTAAATATTTTTTAAGTTGCACAGAATATGAGGAATATATTTTCTGTGTAAATTTTCAAAATGATACTTCCAGAACATTGAATTCTCCAGTTTTGTTGTTATAGGTAGATAGCAAGTATGGATAAGTAAGCATGCCCGTCATTGTTGTGTGCTTCATTGTTAAGTCATGTCTGTATGCAGTGCAGAACTGGTTCTCTGACAGAGATAGGGAGAAAAGAAGAAAATAAGAAGGGACAGAGGGCACCTTATCATGCAACCATAAAAGGGAGAGATGGCTCTCAGACTGCATCCAGGAACGCATGTTTATGGGAAGGCTGGGGGACTTTTCAGTTTGCTAGACAGGCTCCATTTGCTGTCACAGAGGTATTGCCATCAACGGTGTCTCAGTTTTCAGTGATCATGCTGCTTATTGGCACTTTGTAAGAATTCATCAGACTCATCGGTGCTGAGGGGGGAAAATATAAAAGTACATTTGACAGAAAAACCATTTAGACTTTGCAGAATCAGATCCCAGCATGTACAAGACAGCAGCATGGAGAACCACCCTATTGCAGTAAGGAAAGTGATTTCTCTGCCTCTATTTCTGAGCTTCATGAGAGGCACTTCAGATCTTAAATACCACCTTTTTTCCCTGTGATAGGTGGCAATTCAGTGCCCTGACTCAGGGAATTTTCCCAGAAATAATTACCTCACAAAGGAAAGTCAAGCTGACTGCTCACAATGGTGCAGCAGTCTGCTTAGCTTGACAACTGGTTGGTGTCCACCATTGTCTAGGTGCTTGCCTTGAACTGAGTCACAGCGTTGAGGCCTGAGCTCTTCATCTCAACTCCTGGCCAGTGTGTTTAGTGCCTCTACTGAGCACCTTACATGGATTCTGGGAAATATTCATGCAAGTCATCTATGTTTCTCTTAATCTGCAAGGTAGAACTTGGCGAATAATAAAAGGGAAGTGGAAAGTTTCTTCCATGCCTCTCAGAATAGGAAATTAGTGAATGTGGGTGGAAAATAACAAAATAAAACATGATGAAGTTTTGTCAAGTATTCTTAACAATGTCTCCACTTTCATGAAAAGTGCTCTAGACATGAGCTGGCTCCACCTTCCGCTCCTGTTGCACAGTTCTCAGCATTTCACCTTACATCCATTCTCCATCTACACAAACTCTTGCTTGCCCATCTCTTGCTTTCTAATGAGCTACCACTTTACCAAGTTGACTTTCTTCATTTCCGTTTAACTGAACTATTTTACAAACATGCTCCGGATTGACTAGGTTCAGTGTCACAACAACAAAGAGAAACCATGTAGAATTTCTTTCTACTGAGCTCTAGGCAGTTACAACTCTGTTTAAACATTATTGTCAAACTCCATACATTCAAGTGACTAAATTACACATTATGTGTGTAAAAATGCAGACTCCATTTCTAATGTCGTATCACTAAAAAAGGCCAAACTGTATTACAGATCGAAGAAATACCCTTTTTAACATAGATCAGGACAAATGACAACAAATTTGCCTAGTTCTAGTAGATGTATGAGAAAGAATGAAATTACAAACAATTTTATTTTGTGAATTACTCCAAATTTGGTGGAAAAATGAGGCAAAATCAAAATAACTTCAGCTTATAGAAGTGTCGTCTTGTTGGTTCAAGCTTTTCAGTTGTCATAAATTATATAAACATCAAATGAGATCTTAACTAAATTTTTGTTTTAATACCACTGAGTAATCAGCATATTTTTCCTTTCTAATTTATGTTAGTTGACCTCAGTATAGAAGAAGATGTGCCCTTAGTATTTTCATATTTTAGATGTGAGAAGAGATAACCTTCCTCAAGGTTTCTGAAAATCCATGGACCTTTTGCTTAATCCCCCATGCAGCTTAGTGTAGCTGCTGCTAAATATAAATGGAAATAGCAGAGATTTATATTTGTCCCTTTGATTCTGTTTTCCAGCAAGGCTTAATCATTTTTAACATATTTTCTCCACAGCTGACTGTGGACAGTGGAGAAGCATGTGAAGCCAATGATCGATACTTGCATGTAGTTCCATTTACATCTGTTTATTTTCATTCCAGAGGCAAGATAAATGTATGGGTCATATTGTTTATAATCTGTTCAGCACAAAAAAAAATAACTCATGAAATAATTGCTTCTTTATGTCCCGCCTTCCTGCTTGAAGATCTACAGTCTCTTTGTGTGTGATGAGCAGCTAATTCTGAGACTTTGCTCTCAGCAGAATCCTCCTTCTACCCTTTTAATAATTCATAGTACAGAGCAAACTCACTAGTCAAGCTGGAAAGGCTATGTGTGTAGGTGTGTGTGTGTGTGTATGTGTGTGTGTGTGTGTGTGTGTATTACAGTCATTTTCCGTGTTCTGTAGCACACCTATACTTCCCTATGAGACACTGGAT
Source organism: Microtus pennsylvanicus (assembly GCF_037038515.1). Lineage (NCBI taxonomy): Eukaryota > Metazoa > Chordata > Mammalia > Rodentia > Cricetidae > Microtus > Microtus pennsylvanicus. The sequence goes on along the minus strand of NC_134583.1, from coordinate 12,456,135 downwards.
GGATAACTAGCTTCATGTGCTTCTGAAAGCCTGGCTTTGTGAGCGTCTTTGCACACAATAACTGCAAATGCTTCTGGCACAAAAATGAGCCTGTGATCCGGCAGCTATTTTTTCCTTATTCTGTGATCATGGTCAGTTCACAGAACACAATAGAGGTAGGAGATTGTTGTCTTCCCCTGGGTTGTCTAAAGTCACAGTGCTGCCTTTTGACCCTTAATTTCAGCAAGTTTGATTGCTCAAGGAACCCCAGTGTGCATATTTGGTGCTGGTGTGGTATTTTGCTGTTCGGTTGATTGTCAATACCTGAACTTGCTTGTAGGTTTTAGAACAAAGAAAATGGAATTTCTTCTGTAATCAGCCTGCATGTTAAAACAGTACACAAGTCAGCGTAAGGAATAAACCGGCACACTTATTTAGAGGAATGTTTTAGGAAAAATGCTGTAAAAATGGGAAATTAGAGTGTCACTACTTTTTCTCCTTGTGTAGAACACTGCCCACCTTGAGACTGCAGGGTCAGAGGAGAGATGCAGTCAGTCTTCATTGGAATGAAGTCAAAAGAGGAATTTACATTTGGCAAAAATGAAATTATTTTAATAAGAGATTTTTAAAATAAGTAATGTAACTTGGAATTAAAAATTGCTAATCTAGCTTCATTACTATTCTTGTGTCACATTAAAATAAATTGGTTTTACTAAGTATTTTAATTGTTTCCCTTTCTGATTTTCATTTCCTTACTTGTCATCAGCATCTCTCATCAGCAGACATTTGAATATACTCTCTCCTTCTTGAGCCCATAGAAACTGATCAGATATTTAAAACTATGAATTACATCCTACATAACAAATATACTTGATTGTACTTACAAAACTTTTCCAACCTGACATTTTTTTTTCCTCCTGCACTAAATTCTGCCTTGTACTAATTTCCTCCTTTGTTTTTATAAAGGTGGCTTGGTAGATGTAGTTAAATGCCATTTAACCACTAGAGGGAAACATACCAATCTACTATGAACAATTCAGTCTACAAATAGGAAATTCCCTCTGAAACTGTCAGCCATGAACTGTGTTTTCTGTTGATCTTTTCCCTGTGAATATTGACAACATTATAATGAGGAATCAGCAAAGGGTAGGTATTGATCAAAATATTTAGTGAAGATAATTTCTTTTTTATTGAATAATTTGGGACCTAGTTCTTGCTATAGTAAGTTTATTTTTTAGGTGAATAAATATCACCGGGTCACAAAGGATGAGCCTCTGTGATGCAAATAGTCTTCCAAACACTAATTGCAAAAGCCAATGTTCATTAGATGCTGGTGTACTACACTCACATGATACCACTGTGGGACTAAGCATGATACTTCGTCATCATAGGTGAAAATCCTGCAGACAAATCACATTCCCTTCATATATCCTACTTTTTGAGCGCTATAGCATTTTATAGATTGTCCTCAGTATCCTTCTAACCTGGCCATATTTTGTTGAATTTATTATTTTCTACAACAAGCTACAGATATAGTTCAGTTGGTAGAGTGTTTGTCTTGCAAGCAGGAGGCTCTGGGTCAGAGCCCCCATACAAAATGAACAGAGCATGGTGATACATGCCTGTAATTCTCCTACCAGGGAAGTATGGACAGGGGGATAAGGAGTTCAAATTCAAGGTCATTTTAGCTAGATATTGAATTTGAGGATAGCCTGAGAACATGAGGCTCTGGCTCCAAAAAAAAAAAAAATTCTTTTCTAAGCAAGAGAATACCCTGTGATGCAGATTTACCTAGTTTCCTTTAAACTCCATGGAAATTTTGTATAGCAAATTTTGGGAAATAAAATAAAGGCTAACACTAAAGACTGATGTTTATGGCATCAGTCCTGGATAAAAGTATTTCATATAACTGGAGAAAATGCCAATATGATTTTTGCATCCCTGAATGGTGAAGATATTTACAGAATTTAGCCACTATGGATATATAACATCTGAGTGTCACAGATGACATTTCTATGTGTGCTAAAATGTTTCTAGCATGCCTTGTAAAATGTTGACTCTTGTCCCTTTTATTGGAGGAAGCTTTTGTAAATTTTATAAGGCTCAGATATTTTCTGTATATCAATTCTAGAAACCTATTTAGTAATTCATGAGAATAGGTGGCTGTGAGTATTCACTATTTTTACCTTCCCATTTCTCAAGCAAATCTACTCTTTCTTTCATAGTGGTAGCAGGTGAGGATTTTTTTGTATAAATTAATACCATATTTTGGCTGAATTAGTTGTTTCAGGTAGTTGCAGTTGAGTCAGCTTGGATATGGCATAATGAAGCTCACTCCGTGATGATAGTATGGTAGACACAAGAGAGGAGAAAATGGAACAAGACTCCGGAGAAAAGGGAATTAATGGGACTGGAATTTAGGCTAAGCAGGGAAGCCATATACTTGACATAAAACCCTATGCAGACACATTAATTTAGGATAGTTTCTATTGAGTTTCTTTTTCTCTCAGTTAAGATTCTTGACTAATTTGGTAGGAAGTTTAAAAAAAAAAGTCATTGAGAAACTTTGCTGTGGAGAGACAACTAGATAGATTCCCGTTTCTATATTCTGTGAACAGCTGAACTTGTACTTCCACAGAGATTATTTTCAAGATTCAGTGTCTGGAATAAAAGGGGCCTGAGAATTTCCCGAGTAGGAAAAATGTGCGCACATATTCTTTCCAGAAACATCACACATTCCCTCCCTGGTCTCCCTGATCTCCTATAACATCTTCGTTGCTAAAAATTAATTTGTAGTCATGGAACATTAGTTATGGAAATACTTTGACTATGGAAATAATTTGTGCCTTCTCTCACTGAGCACTATATTTTCTGGACCCTTTCATGAGACAGGGCGGGAGATGGAAATGCAATGAAGATGTTTCTTTCTCTAAGCCTTAAAGTGGAGTTCAGAAGTTACCCATGTGAAAAATTAAATGAAAATTTCCCTCAGTGTGGACTTAGCTGGTCAATGACTTGTTTGCAGTATTTCTCATTTAATAGTGCTAAAGAATTAGAAAATACTTTAATTAATATCTTAGGTGACAAACGGTAAAATATAATTGAGTATAAACTTTCTGTTCCTTTGAACTTCCTCCTCAGGATAGGTTTGTGGTATTTCTTTTCTAGGGGAGCCTAGAGTGTCATATCCTAGAGGAAATGTCACAGGAGCAGGAGCTCAGGACATCCACTAACATTGCTTCCACCCTGAAGATGCAGAAAGTGGCAAATGAGTCTACACACCCTTCAGCTGACTTCCCACTTTATGCAGTCCCTGATGCTCTACCCAAAGAACGGCCATGCCCTCATTTAAGATGGCTCCTGCAACATTAATGAGCATAAGCAAGATAATCCCTTACAGACATTCTCTGAGATCCAACCTTAGTTTGCTTAATCCCTCCTAGGTGTGTTCAAAGGTTGGCCTCAGGGATGAGTCTATGTCTGTAAAATTGACAGTCATCGCAGTGGGCTGCCCACCTTTTTGTCACTCTACAAAAATAACTGACATCATTAACTTATAAAGATAAGATTTTACTGGAGCCATATTTTGGCAGTTATTGTTTATGCCTACTGCCCCCTAGCTTTGAATTTGTGATATTGCAGCTCATAAAGGAAGAGCCTTGACTCACTGTGTGCCCAGGGAGTCAGAGGAATAAAAGAGATGAAGAGGGGCTGGGCTAGTGTCTCAAATTTTTCTCATAATGTTACTTTCTTCCTATACATTTTAAATCAAAATTCTAATTTGAATTTTGCTAGTGGGACCACAAGCTGGTACAGATCCTTTTCATATCAGTATGACGATTTCTATGAAAATTAGGAAACAACCTTCCTCAAGACCCAGCAATACCACTTTTGAGTATATATCCAAAGGATGCTCAATCATAGCACAAGGACATGTGCTAAACTATGTTAATGGCAGCATTGTTTGTCATAGCCAGGACCTGTAAACAACCTAAATGCCCTTGACCTAAGAATGGTTAAGGAAACTGTGGCACATTTATACAATGGAGTATTACACAGCAGAAAAAAACGACAACTTGAAATTTTCAGGAAAATGGATGGATCTAGGAAACATCACATTGAGTAAGGCAATCCAGTCCCAGAAAGACAAATATCATACGTACTCAGTCATAAGTACGCATGATATTTATATGAATATATGTATATATTTATAACATATATGAAAAGTGATTTCTAGACATAAAGCAAAGAAAACCAGCGTACAATTCACAATCCCAGAGAACCTAAATAACAGTGAAGATTCTAAGAGAGACATACATGGATCTACTCTACATGGGAAGTAGAAAAACACAAGATCTCCTGAGTAAATTGGGAGCATGGGAACCATGGGAGAGGGTTGAAGGGGAGGGGAGGGGAAAGAAAGGGAGGGGAGCAGAGAAAAAAGTATAGCTCAATAAAATCAATAAAAAAATAAAAAATGAACAAATTAAAAAAATCTAACTTGGTGTAAAAATTAATGTATTTCAAGATAATATCCTAGTTAGGGTTTCTTTTGCTTTGGAAAACACCATGAACAAGCCAAACCATAAATAAAAATCATTTAGTTAGAGGTGGTTTACAGTTTAGAAATTTAATTCATTGTTACCATGGCAAGAAGCATGGGGACCTGCAGTTAGACACACTTCTGGGAAAGTGCCTGAGAGTTCCACATTCATTTTTCAAGCAGCAAGAAGAGACACTGAGGAGGAGCATCCACAATGCTTATCTTCAGTGTCACACTTCCCCTAGCAAGTCTGCGCCTCCGAATCCTTGTCAAGTAGTGCCACTCTCTAATGACCAAGCATTCAAATCAATGAACCTATAGGGCCCTTCTTATTCAAACCACCACAGGTAGCACTGTCATTTATGTGTATCCTTCTATTTTGACAATATTCACTACCAAAGAACCTACTCATGTCATCTTGCCCTCCCTGATCCCTTTCCTTCACCCTTCATTTTTCACATCAGAGATCTAACACATATTAGTAAATTTAATTTAGATTCACATATGGATAAAAACATGCAACATCTGTCCTCCCATTGTTCTTTCTTACTCACATCTACTTGAACTCCTGTGCCCTCCTTAGAAGTTTTACCATATTCTAGTTTTCTACCCTTGGGGTCTATGAGTCTTATATATGAGCCTTTAGTAGATGCTGAGGATCTAAATGTTAGCTGTGGCCATATCTAAGCATACACCATTGTTGATAGCATCGATTCATTATAATGTGCAAAGTATTTCCTAGACTTACTCCTAATTAAAATTGTAAGTTTCTATTTTCTTTATTGTGATCCCTTTTACTTTCATTTTCTTCAGTATATGTATCGTCTATCAGGTATAATGAGGCTTGAAGCACTAGTCTATCGGCTATATTTTCCTTTAAAATTTACATTAAATTGTTTGATTTAATTATTTATTACATTCAATTTGATTAATAGATTTTCATATTTTTGCTTTTTAGAACTGTTTCCTATGGAATAAATTCATTTAGCTTTTGTCTAAAAGGCTGTTTTCTTGATCCACTGAGTTTTCCTGGTTATTTGATTTTAACTTTTGGGTTTTGTTGGTTTGGCTTTGTTTGCTTTATTTATTTTTTTTATGTTAAGAATACGACTGTGAATTCAAGATGCAGTAATTCTAATACCTTTGATCATCAAGAGTGAGAATATTCTTTTATTCGCTTATTTTGTTTGTTTTTGAGGTAGAAATCATGTAGTCCAGGGTGGCCCCAAGCCTTCTGTATACTCCAGATGCTGTTGCTTCTACTTTCTAACTGCTGAAGTCACAGGTGAGGCACTCTGTCTAGTTCTGGGGATCTAACCTAGGGCTTTGTACAAGTCAGAAAGGCACTATACCAAGTAAGCTGTATGAAATGTCCCCACCAATGTCCTCTTAAAAGCTTTTCTTTGTGATGGTGAACTTCTTTTACTACCTTGTACTGTGAGACTGTCAGTTCATATTTTTATACTTACCTTTAGAAAATCTGATAATTTTGAGCATTTTTTTGTTTGTTTGTTTGGTAAGTACCCTGACAGGTCAAATTAAATGTTTTTATTTATTTTTTCCCAAATACACAAGCATCAAACCAACTTGGTGTCAGTTTAATTTTACTGAATCTTTCATATTTGGGACCAGATATAATATATCCCTGTTGGAATATATTAGAGCCTAGTAGTAATGTGAGTTTCTATTATTCTGTTTTATGCCTTTGTAATAGAATATGTAAAATTAAAAAAAAGTATCCAAAACTGGCATTGATTTCTTGGCAGTTCTGGAGTTTGTAAGTATTGGATGAGGGTGCTATCAACTGCTTGGGATTTCCTTGCTGTATCATAACTTAATGTAGAGTGCAAGCACAGTGACAGATAATAGACGTGGGCAAAACTTTTCATTTTGTAATAAGTGATCTCTCGTGCAAATAAAACTACGAGGATGACATTATTCTGTTTTCTTTGCCCCAGTGCTCTGCCTATCAATCATTAAACCTCACTTCTCAAATTTTTTGCATTGGGACTAAATTAGCAGCACACTTTGCAAAGAGGAGTGGGTACAATCAGCTCACAGTTGTGGTTAGGTATTCTGGCTTTCTGAAGACGTAGCTAGCCTCCAAAACTATGGACTCCAGGGTCTTCTCTCCTAGTTCCAAGGAATCATACAGCTTAAAGCCTAAAGTTTACATATCAGCAAATACCATTAATTATTATGACTTCAGAATCTACTTATCATTCAATTGTAATAGTTATATTTCACTTCTATTGGACCTTGTTCAATTCTGTTTGTGAGTATAAATATAGGTTAGGAGTAGCACGTAATAATGACACAATTTTCAGGATCTCATTGTGTAAAGATTTCACAGACTATATAAGGAAGCATGGATATTTCATTATATATTTAGAAATGCATAATATAAATTATTCTTTGTGCCTAGAACCTATTCTACACTTACCTCTGTCTCCTGTTTCTACACATACTCTAGTCTGATTTATTTGTAAGCTCATCTTCAAAGAACAAACTCATATATCTCAAAATAAAAGAATAATTATTTTTTCCACTCTCATCCTTCAATTGTTGCCTCTAGTTCTTTCTGTAGTGTTGAGACCTCATGGGCTTTCCCCATCCACTCTGTCATGGCTATTGTTGTTATTTTTCATCTCATATTCAGGCAGTCGTGTTTGCAACAATTTATGGGTGTAAAGTATCTGACAATACTAGGACACAGTCATTTCCTTGTTTTTCTGGCTCTTATAATCTTTCTTCCCCCACGTCAGAAATATTCTCTCAACTGTAGTTAAAATGGTTGTTTTATAAATATATCCATTAATACTAGGATCCAAAACTCCGCATTTTCATTTGTAATGCTCTTCTGGAATGGTATGACTCTGTTGGAAAATAAGTTTCCTTGTTTTAGAAATAAAGATGGGTGAGTACTACACTTATCTGTGGATACTAGGATGAAATATTTAGATTGTAGTTAGAGATTGTGCTGGCTTAATGAAGTGGATATAGGTTCTTCTCTAAGATCTATGGCTTCACTAGCCTGGATAGTGAGCTAGATTTTCATTACCTGCCATGATATCAGTCTTGCTCAGTGTGTTCTAAGTTCCACTAGAGAACTAACTTGGTGTTAGTTACCACCAAGATATGCTTGATACTACTGCACACTTTAGGATTATCTTGCCATGACAAAAAAGCTCATCAATTATGGTCATCCCTGAAAACATACGTACAAATCACATTATACAGATTCATCAGGCTCCTTTTTTCCAGGTATTAAGGAGTGTGTGTGTTTCAACAATTACTGAAAAATAAGACAAGAACTTGAAATGAGAGCACAAGGGCCCATTGGAAGGCATAAAAGGAGGAAGGGGAAATGTATAAGTATAATCTCAAAAAGTAAAAGAAAAACATGAAAGTTAAAAATTTATTTCAGTAATACATTTGGCTTATGACCTTTTAGAATAAAATAAAAATATAATTCATTTGGTAGATTC